>NC_092744.1:35497202-35804176 GCF_047496795.1 Chiloscyllium punctatum
AGCTAGTGCTTCCAATTAAACCTGTTGGAATTTATTGTGTGATTTTTAACTCCAAACCTCCAGATTACACCATCTGGGTGGAAGTGGATGTAGATTTGCTCGCTGAGCTAGAAGGATTGTTTTCAGATGTTTCGTCACCACACTACGCAATATCTTCAGTGAGTTTCCAGATGAAGCACTGGTGATGTAGCTATCTTTCTATCTATGTATTTGGGTTTCCTTGGTTTGGTGACGTCATTTCCTGTGGTGATATCATTTCCTCTGGTGATGTTATATATCTGGGGATGATATAACACACTAGCTGGGAGGTTGAGCCATGAGGACGATGCAAAGATGCTTCATTTAGAGAAGCTGAGTGAGAGGGAAAATGCTTGGCAGATACAGTATAATGTGGATAAGTGTAAAGTTATCCACTTTTTGGTAGCAACAACAGGAAGGAAGACCATTAGCTAATTGAAAAAATGGAATATTCAGTGTAACCCTGGTGTCCTGATAGACTCGTACCTGCAGGTAAACATGCAGTTGCTACAAGCAGTGAAGAAGGCAAATGGTATTCTGGCCTTCACAGTGAGGATTTGAGTTCAGCAGCTGGGATGTCTTGCTGTAATTATAAGGGGCCTTGGTGAGGCCACACCTGAAATACCATGTGCAGTTTTGGTCTCCTTATCGAGAAAGGATGTTGTAGCTATAGGAGTGCAGCAAAGTTTTGCAAGACTGATCATGGGATAGTGGGGCTGACTTTTGAGGAGAGGTTGAATAAGTTAGGATTATATTTGCTGGAGTTCAAAAGAATGAGGGAGGATCTTATAGAAACTTGTAACATTCCAATAGGATTAGACAGGGTAGATGCAGAAGGGATGTGGAGGAGTCCAGAACCAGGGATCACAGTCTAAGGGCATGGAGTAAACCATCCAGGAATGAAATGTAGAGAAATATCTTCACTTAGAGAGTGGTAAGCCTGTGGAATTTGCTACTACAGCAGGAGTTGGATATTGCACTTGAGGCTAAAGGGATCGAAGGATATGGGAGAAAAATCAGAACAGATTATGAAGTTGGATGATCAGTTGTAATCGTAAAGAAAGGTGGAGCAGGCTCTGAATGGCTAACTCCTACTCCTATTGTCTATGTTTCTATAATATTCTTCAATCCTGTATAATACAAAAATATGAAAGAAATGTCTCTTTCTTTGTTGAAGCAATTAGCTTTGTAATAATTTTGCCTCTTTTTTTCGGAGTTAACTTTTATGCAGTTATTCTACTCAGTTAACAGTGGTCATGGATATAAATTGAAATAGCGTCATTCGTATTGTTAACCTGTGTGATATCAAGAAACTCTGATGGCACAGGATGTAGCAAAATCTATAGCTCTGACAATATCCTATCCCCTGTAGTACGAAAGCCTTTTACTGCAGAATGAGCTGAAACCAAGCTATGCTGCTCTTTGTACATGAATCACACAGCATGCAATAATTAGGAAGACAATTGGAGTGTTAGTCAAGGGGAATAGAACATGAGAATAGGCAATTTCTGAACCGTTGGTGAGACCACACCCAAGGTATTGTGTACAGTTTTTGTTACCTTGCTTATGAATGCAGTTAAGGCAGAATTTACTAAGTTACCTCTTGAGGTGGAGGGGTTGTGTTATGAGGAAATATAGGCATGTTAAGTGTATATTCTTTGGACTTTGGAAGAATGAGAGGTAATCTTACTGAAAAATACAAGATTCTGAGGGAATTTGGTAACATAGATACTGAAAGAATGTTTCCCCTCATTGTATAATTTAGAACTTGTAGCTAGTTTCATAATAGGATGTCTCCCATTTAAGATGAAGTTGAGAAGAAATTTCTTCTCCCATTGATCCTTAATCTTTGTAATAACTATCTGAGAGGGCAATGGAGTTTTAGTTGTTTAATATTCAAGTTTAAGTTAAACGTATTTTTTGGTACTGTGGTTTCAGAAACTGTTTTTGGATGTCAAGGAGAGTTGGTTACATTCTCTACAACAGAATGAAAGGTTATGTGGAGTAGACTGGAAACTGGAGTTACATGTACAATGATTAGCCATGATCTCATCGAGTGACTGAGTATGCTTGAGGGACCAGCTAGGCTATTCATTATCCTATTTTCTTACTTTTTTAGTCCCAGTACAGCTACAGCACAGAAATCTACCTAGATGTGGAAAATTGTGATGGCATACCCTGTTCACAAGAAGCAGGGCAAATCTAAACCAGCTAATTACTGTCCCGTTTGTCTGCTTTTGATCATCAGTAAACTGATGGAAGGTGTGGTCAACAGTCTATCAGCTGGCACTTACACAGAAGTAACCTGGTCACTGATGCTCAGTTTGGATTCCTTCAAGGCCACTTTGTTTCTTACCTTATTATTACCTTGGCTCAAACATGGATGAAAGAGCTTAATTCAAGGCGTAAAGTAAGAATGACTGTTGCTGACATCAAGGCATCATTTGACTGTGTGGCATCAAGGAGAAATTAAAATCAATGGGAATTAGTATAACTCTCCATTGGTTCAAGTTATGCCTAGCATAAATGTAGATGGTTGATGCGTGTCATTACTAGTGGATTTCTCCCAATTAGAGTCCTCGGCCCAATCATGACCTCCCTCCACTACAACCTTCCCTCCATCATAAAGCCACAAAAGAGAATGTAACCAATTCTCCTTGACATCCAGTAACAATTTCTGAAACCCCACTACCAACATCCTGGGAATTACCATTGACCAAAACCTTACCACCCATATGTATAGTATGACAACAACTCAATGTTCACCTCCCTAAAAACTATCCATTATTTACAAGGCAAAAATCAGGAATGTGATTGAATATGCTTCACTTGCCTGCATAACTGCCAAGAAAGATCACCTCAGGCCAATCAATTTGATCAGCACTAATTCTTGCCTCAAAGTTTACTTCCTTCACTGCCAACACACAAAGTCAATAATTTGTACCATTGACAAGATGCAACACGGCATCCCACCAGGGTTCATTTGACACCACCTTCCAAACTCAGAACCTTCATCATTCTAAAGGACAAAGGCGGTAGATAAGTAGGAACAATATGCCCTGCAATTCCCCTTTAAGATACACACCACTCTCACTTGGAAATATACTATTTCGTCACTATGTTTAAATCCTGGAACTCTCTTCCTAACAGTACTAGAGGTGTCCCTATACATTAGGGACTGGTATAACAACACGAGACTGCAATGGTTCAAGAAGGCAAGTCGTTACTCCCTTCTCAAGGGCTATCAGGGTAGCCTGTTAGGGGTGGTAAAAAATACTTGCATTTTGCCAAGGCTTACATTTCATGAATTTTTTTTAAAAACCCTGCATTTATATAGTCGTTTTAACATACAGAATGTGCTTTATATATTGATGTGTTCAATCATATATGACCACAAAGTGAGAGATTAGGAAGAGTAACTGAAAGTTTCTTTGAACTTGTAGAAGTTTATAAAATTATGAGGGGCATAGATTGGGTGAATAGCTGAAAATGTGTTGCTGGAAAAGCGCAGCAGGTCAGGCAGCATTCAAGGAACAGGAGAATCAATGTTTCGGGCATCAGCCCTTCTTCAGGAATCCTCCTGTTCCTTGGATGCTGCCTGACCTGCTGCGCTTTTCCAGCAACACATTTTCAGCTCTGATCTCCAGCATGTGCAGTCCTCACTTTCTCCAAGATAGGATGAATAGCCAAGATCTTTCAGCAGAGTCCAAAACTAAAGGGCACAGGTTGAAGCTGAGAGATGAAAGATTTTAAAAGGGACCTAAGGAGCATCTCTTTCATGCAGAGGGTGTTGCATGTATGGAATTAGCTGCCAGAGGAACTGGTAACAGCTGGTACAATTACAACATTTAAAAGGCATCTGGATGGGTATATGAACAGGAAGGGTTTAGAGGAATATGGGCTGGGTGCTGACAAATCAACTCTCATTTCACAGGCTGCCTTGATCCCCTACAATTTGCCTACTGACACAACAGGTGCACAGATTATGCTATTTCCCTAGCCCTGCACTCATCCCTGGAACATCTGGAAAAGAACACCTTTATCAGACTCCTGCTCATTGACTACAGTTCCACCTTCAACACCATTATCCCCTCCAGCCTGATCTCAAAACTTCGAGACCTTGGTCTCAACTCTGCCTTCTGCAACTGGATCCCCAGCTTTCTGACCCACACATTGCAATCAGTGAAGATAGACAACTACACTTCCTCCATGGCTTCAGAAAGAAAGGAGGAGAACACACCTCCATCTATATCAATGGAGCTGATGTTGAGAGGATGGAGAACAACAGGTTTCTAGCAGGACCAATAACCTACAACCTGGACTGGACTTCGCACATGGATGCGATGGTGAAGAAGACACAACACCTATTCTTCCTCAGAAAATTTGGCATGTCCATAAGGACCTTTACCAACTTTTACAGATGCATCATTGAAAGCATATTGTCCAGCTGCATACCGGCCTGTAATGGGAATTGCTCTGCCCAAAACTACAAAAGGTTGTGTGCACAGCCCAGATCATTATGGAAGTCAATCTTCCATCCATGGATTCCATTTACATGGCTCGTTGCCGTGGAAAGACTACCAATATCATCAAAGTGCCATTGCACCCTGGTCAGGTAGAAGATTCAGAAACTTGAACACACACACCAGCAGGTTCAGGAACAGCTTCTTGGTGAGCTTGCTAATGTTGATCTTAGCGAGCATTATGCCCTGTGTAACAACTTGTATGCCTCGAAATTTTTATTTCACCCTATGATCTGTGAGTCCTTGCCTACTATGATCTGCCTGTACTGCTCTCAAAAAAAGCTTTCCATTGTACTTCCGTACACATGACAATAAATAAATCAAATCAATTCAAATGGGACGAGATTAAGTAAGGATAACTGGTCGGCATGGACAAGTTGACTGAAGGGTCTGTTTTCATGCTGTACAGCTCTATGATTCCAAGTGTTTGAAGTTGTAGCTACATTGACAATGGTGAAGTGACTCAGTGACAGGGCTTCAAGAATAGGTCCAAGATGACTAACTGTTATCACCAGTGGTGGAACAAAGGCCAAAAGCATACAAAAAAATCAAGATTGAAAAAAATGACTTGGAGGATTATAAAGCTGGCACAGATTTCAGAAGCTGTGTGCTCAGTTACAGGTAATGGATGAGGATTTTTAATTAAATATGCCCATTAATTTTAAGAGCACAAAGTCAATGAGTGAGGATTGGTGGATAGCCAGATCAGACCCTCGTCCAGGAAAACATACATACATAGTTTTGGACATTCCGGAGTTGAGAGGGGGTGGAAGATGGGACATGTAAGAAAGCCTTAAATTAGTCAAGTCTGGAGCTGAAAGACATCTTAATCTTTAAATCAAGGTTTTTGAGCTGGGCAAAAGTTAAAACCACTGAGTGTACAAATATATGATTGATGGTATTTACACATTTATTAGGATGAGTTCTATATTCATTTGTACCTCAAGGATCACTGACACTTCCATTTAACAATCAGAAAATGTGATAAGTAATTTAAAAATGCAATAAGCAACATTTTTGAATGAAGAAGTAAATAGATGATTACACCAAGTTAAACACTTACTTGTTGGATTTGTCCACGTTTTGTCGCTTCAGATCTGCTATATGGCTTCTGACAGTTTCCAGATCAGTTGCAGTCCTGTCCACTCTGCTTTTTAGGGTTTCAAGCTGTACATATCATCAAAATAAACTTCAGTCAGAAGATCAGCATCACAATAGACATTTTAAAAATTGCCATTAAGATTACAACGGAGAATAGATACTGAAAATGTGAAAAAAATTATTTGTGTACTCTTCAAAACTTGGATGATGTAGGCTTGATTCCACTGCAGTTTAGAAGAGTATGGGGTGATGTGATTATAGTTTATAAGCTTCTGAATAGCCTTGACAAGATGGATGTTTCCTGTTGTGGATGAGTTCAGAATTAGGAGACACTGTTTTAAAATTGGGGGATTCTCTTGAAGGCAAATGACCAAAATTTAAACTATAGGCATTGAAAATCTGAAATATGAACAGAAAATACTGGAAATTCTCATAAAGGAATATATATGGAGAAGGAAATACAGTTAATTTTTCAGATTGACATTCTGATAGTCTATCATCGATGTTAACTCTGTTTTTCTCTCCTATGATGCCTGAATTGCTGAATATTTCCAATATTTTGTTTATTATTTTAATAAAATTTGGTTAGGTTTTCTCAGAGTTTAAATTGCAATTTTTGCTAGCATATGCACATGCAAATAAGCAGCAGAATTGGGCCATCCAGTTCTTCTAGACCGCTCTACCATTCAATAAGACCATGGCTAATTTGTTTGAATTTCAAATTCCACATTCTTTTCTAACCCAATAACCTATTACAGGTATTTCCATGCCTAACAAGAATCTATATATCTCCACCTTAAAAAATATTCAATGGCCCCACCTCTATCAAAATTGCAAAAGCTCTGAGAAAAAGCACATCCCCTTATTTCTGACCTTAAACAGAGACCCCCTAATCTTAAAACAATGTCCCCTAATTTTGAACTCATCCACAAAAGAAACTGTCCACCTTGTCAAGACCATTCAGAATCTTATAAACTACAATCACATCGCCCCATACTCCTAAACTCCAGTGGAATCAAGCCCAGATCGTCCAATTTTTCCTCTTAAACAAACCATTTATTCCAAGTTTTAATCTGTTAAACCACATCCGAACTACTTCCAATGCATTTACATTCTTTCTTAAAGAAGGTGATCAAAATTGCACATAGTTTTTGATATGTGGTCTCGCTATGTATGCCCTGTGTAACTGAAGCATAACATCCTTACCTTTATGTTCAGCTCTTCTTGTCATAAAGGATAGCATTCAAATAGTCTTCTGAATCACTTATTGTACCTGAATATTGATTTTTTTCACTCATTTATCACAATGCTGAGATCATTCTCTACCTCAACATTCTACACGTTTTACGTGCCAAAATGAGCAACTTCACTTATTCCCACATTCTACTCCATCTTCCAGATTTTTGCCCTTTCACTTAAAATATCTATGTGTGTCTGCATCCTTGTTAACCTTAAGGGTATTGCTAATTTTCGTTTGTATGTTTGCTGTTTCAGTATAAAAGCCCCATTCGGTAAACAATGCCAAATGATGCTTCATTGTACTGAAATATTAAAATTGTTCTTGAAAGGAATATGTTTCACAATATCTTTGTCATCTAAAGCATAGACGTTCTGTTATGGTAAAGCATTTGTATCCTTCCCAAATTCAATGTAATTAATTATAAGTCAACTGCAATCAATAGTATAACTTCTGATTTGCAGCACACACTGAAAATGTTGGACAGATATCTGCAATAAAATATAGAAGGGGCCAACATGGAGAATCACACCAGTATTGGTTATCTGAAAGGGGGATTCATTTGGTTCTGCTCCAACCAATGATGTGAAATAAATGTCTAGTTCTGTCTTTATTCCTTAGCTAATCTTAAATTTATTATCTTCCATATTGACTCACCGATGGTAATTTTTTCTCCCTATTTACTACTTATTATATCAAAAGTCATGATTTTGCACAGAACTATCTAATCTCTTTTTAACCTTATCATAGGATCATTGAATGATTAAACATTCTTTGAACCTGTGTTAGCTCTGTGGAAGAGCAACCTAGCTAGCCACACTCACCTCATTCTGTGGCTCTGCAACATTTTGCCTTATGGTGCTTTTTTAATTCCCTTTTGAAAGCTAATATTGAATCTGTCTCCACCAACCTTTCATGCACGCCATATCATAACATAAAAATAAACTTTTCCTTATGTTGCTTTTGGTTTTTTTAACAATCATATTAAAACTATATTCTCTGGCTCTCTACCCTTCAGCCAGTAGGGATAATTTCTCTGTATCTACTCTGTCTATATCTTTCATGATTTTGAATGCCTCTGTCAAATCACCAACATTTCTTCATAAGAAAAACAACCTATTTTCTGTAGTCTATCCATGTAACTGATGACCCTCATTCCTGGAATCATTGTCATAAGTTTTGTTTGCACCTGCTCTAAAATCTTCACATCCTTCCTAAAATGCAATGTTCAATATTAAACATTGTTAATGATATCAACTGAGATCATAACATTTACAACAGTCTGAGATTATGCCAGTATGCTCGCAACATTTGTAGTTTTTGATCCTGTGATGAGTTTCTGGTCTTGAATTATCACCATCACTAAGATTGCCTATTTCCATGCTCATATATTCCTACCTCAGTTTACCTCCGTTCAGGTCAGAAGATGCAACAGTCGGTGTAAAGGTAGATACAACAAGCAGAGAGACTGTGAGGAAGGGTAGACTAAAATGGCAAGAGAATGGGAGTCCAGGCAGAAAGGCAGAAGGAAGCAATGCAGAGACCAGAACAAAGGTTACAAAAGAGAAAAGTAAAATTGGGCGACAGAATAATTTGCAAAAGACAGGGAGATTGCTAGATTCTAAAGAGACAATGAGCATAAGGACATTTTATCTGAATGTTCATAGTATTCAAAACAAAGTCAATGAACTTGTTGTGCAAATCAGTAAAAATGGGTATGATTCAGTTACCAGTACAGAAGCATGGTTGCAGGATGGTGATGACTGAAAATTAAATATCCAAGGGTATCAGTTAATCAGGAAGGGTAGGCAGGAAGGTAAGGAAGGTGGGGTCGCACTCTTAATTAAGGATGAGATCAGGGCGATAGTGAGAGACAATATAGGATCAAAGAAGCAAATTGCTGAATCCATTTGGGTGGAAATCAGGAATAGTAGAGGGAAGAAGTCATTTGTGAGAGAAGTCGAGAGGCAGTTGAGGAATAGTGGAGAACTTTCAAAGAGATTTTTCACGGTGCTCAAGGAGAATATATTCTGGTCAAAAACAAGGATAGCAAGGGTAGGAAGAGCCAGCCTTAGATAACCAAGGAAATAAAGGAAGGCATCTATTTAAAGGTTAGGCTATAAATGTAGCCAAGAGTAGTGGAAAACAGGAAGATTGGGAAAACTTCAAAAAGCAACAAAGAACCAGAAAGCAAACAATAAAGAAAGGAAAGATGGATTATGAATGTAAACTAGCACAGAATATAAAAACAGAAAGAAAACATTTTTATAAATATAGGTGGCTAAAGTGGATGTAGGTCCTTTTCAAGGTGAGAAAGGGTAATTAATATTGGGTAATGCTGAAACGACCGAGGCCTTGAATAACTATTTTGTGTCAGTCTTCACAGTGGAAGGTGTGTCTCACATGCCAAAGAATGATGTTAAGGATATGATGGGGTGTGAACCTTAATTTAATTGTTATCACTAAGCATGTAGTATTGAGCAAATTTGAGGGTCTAAATGTAGATAAGTCCCCTTGTCCTGATGGAATGTATCCCAGGGTGCTGAAAGAAATTGCAGAAATTATAGTAGATGCATTAGTGGTAATTTACCAAAATTCACTGGATTCTGGGCAGATCCTGGTGGACCGAAGACAACGAATTGTCACACCACTGTTTAAAAAAGGGTGTAGGCAAAATGCAGGTAACTATAGCTCAGTTAGCTTAACATGTGTAGTCAGGAAAATGCTGGAGGCTATCCTTCATGAAGAAATAGTGAGACATCTGGATGAAAAGGGTTCCATCAGGCAGACACAGCATCGATTCAGAATTGGAAGGTCGTTTTAGGCAAACCTACTGAAGTTCTTTGAGAAAGTAATAAGTGTGGTGGATGGAGGGGAACAGATGGATGTTGTTTGCTTGGATTTCCAGAAGGCGTTTGATAAGGTGCTGCATAAAACACTCATTTATAAGTTAAGAATGCATGGAATTGCGGGGAATGTACTAGTATAGACAGAGGACTGTTAACCATAGAAAGCAGAGAGTTGGGATAAATGGTTGTTCATCTGGTTGGAGATCAGTGGTGAGTGGGATGAGGGGTCGGTGTTGGGTCCTCAACTGTTCACAATATATATAAATGATTTGAAAGGGGAGACCGAGTGTAATGTATCCAAGTTTGTTGATGACACTAAATTGAGTGGAAAGGCAACCTATGCAGAGGATGTGCAGGTCTGCAGAGATATTTAGATTGGTTAAGTGAGTGGGCAGTGAAATACAATGTTAGTAGATGTGAGGTTATCCACTTTGGAAGTAAAAACAGTAGGTCAGAGTATTATTTAGATGGTGAAAGATTGCAGCATTCTGTTGTGCAAAAGGATTTAGGAGTGCTCACACATGGATCGTTAAAAGTTGATTTGCAGGTGCTACAGGTAATCAAGAAGGAAAACGGAATATTGGTTTTCATTGCTCGAGGGGGATTGAAGTTAAGAGCAGGGGAGAGGTTCTACTGCAATTGTACAAGGTGTTAATGAAGCTGAACCTAGAGTATTGTGCGCAGTTCTGGTCTCCTTACTTGAGGAAGGATCTACTGGCTTTGGAGGCGGTGAAGAGGAGGTTCACCAGTTGATTCTGAGATGAGCGGGTTATCCTATGAAGAGAGGTTGAGCCACCTGGGCCTGTACTCACGAGAATTTAGAAGAATGAGAGGGGATCTGAGCGAAACATATAAAATTATGAAAGGGATGGCTAAGATAGAGGCAAGCAAGTTGTTTCCATTGGAGCAGGAGAATCAACGTTTCGGACCCGACTAGGGGACATGGCCTCAGGATTAGGGGGAGTAGGTTTTGGACAGATGAGTAGGAACTGTTTTTCCAGAGGGTAGTGAATCTACGGAATTCTCTGCCCAAAGATGCAGTAGAGACAGCTTCATTGAATATATTCAAGCCACAGTTGAATGGGTTTTTGTATGCTAGGGGAATTAAGAGTTATGGGGATAATGGAAGTAGGAGGAGCTGAGACAATGGATAGATCAGTGAATGAATGGCGGAGCAGCCTCGACAGGCCAAATGGCCTACTCCTGCTTCTATTACTATGAAATACCCGCTGAAACCTCATTCACATCTTTATTGCTTCTCAACTCGACTATTCCAATGCACTCCTTGAATACCTCTCACAATCCTCTGTAAATTTAATATCATCCAAAACCTTGCCATCTGTGTTAAATTGCAGCAAGTCACATTCCAATATTATCGCTTTGCTTACTGACCAACATTATCTCTTAGTCAAGAGAGTTGAGTTTAAAATTCTCATCCAAGTTGTCAAATTGTTCTATGACGTTGTTCATCCCTGTCTTGGTACTTTCCCTGAGATAGCTGCACTTCTCTAATTCTTGCCTTTTGTACATTCCAAATTATAATTGATCCACCATCAATGGTCATGACTTTAGTTGCCTGGGTCCCAAGATTTAGAATTCTCTTCCTACACCTCTCTGCCTCCCTACCCCACTTTTCTCCTTTAAGACATTCCTTCAAACATACCTGTATAACTAAGCTTGCTAACATCTGATCCAATACCTCCTTAGGTGGTTCAGTATCATACTTTGTTTTACAATGCTCTGATACACTGAGACATTTCATTATGTTAAAGAAACATTATAAATATGAGTTATATGCCTTAGTGGTCATGAAACTAATTCCTGGGGAATACCTCTGCATTCATTTCTATGTTCTGGTGAAAACAAAATCCTTCATCTTCCCTAATAACCGAAAACTCATTTCTTAAGTCAGCTCGGCAATTTCTTTCTGTATCCTTTGTCATAAAACATTGGAATAGAATTAGCCACCTGGCCTATTGAATCTGCTCCGCCATTCAATCATGGTTGATATATTTCTTAATCCCAATCTCCTGCCTTCTCCCCATAACTTTTGATCCCCTTGCTAATCAAGAACCTATCTATCATTGTCTTAAATACACTCAATGACATGGCCTCCACCACCTTCGCAGCAATAACTTTCAGAGATTCACCACCCTCTGGCTGAGGAAATTCATCCTCATCTCAATTCTAAACGTTCGTCCCTTCACTCTGACGATATGTCCCTAGGTTCTAGTCACTCCTACCAGTGGAAACATCTCCACATCCACTCTATCAGGCCTCTCAGAATTCTACACATCCCTCCTCATCCTTCTGAATTTCACCGAGTACAGGCCTAGGCTTCTCAACCTCTCCTCACGTGACAAGCCCTTCATTCCTGGAATCATTCTTGTGAATTTCTTCTGGAACCTTTCCAAGGCCAGCACATCCTTCCTTAGATACAGGGTCTAAAACTGCTCACAATATAAATGTAGCCTGATCAAAGCCTCTAGTGGTACATTTTGGTTGCAGTATTCTAGTCCTGTCAAAATGAATGTTAACATTGCATTTACATTGCTAATTACCAACTGAACCTGCATGTTAACCTTAAGGGAATCTTAAACTAGGAATCATAAGTCATTTTGTGTTTCAGATTTCCAAAGCCTTTCCCCATTTAGAAAATAATCTATGCTTCTATCCTGCTGACCATAGTGCACAACCTCACAATTTGCCACATTGTATTCCATTTTCCACTTGTTTGCCCAATCTCCAAGTTATTCTGTGCCCTCTCTGCTTCCTCAACACCACTAGTCCCTCATATCTTTACCAATCTTTGTGTCATTTGCAGATATTTGAACAGGTACATGAATAGGAAAGGTTTAAAGGGATATGGATCAAACACAGGCAAATGGGATTAGTTTGGTTTGGGAAACTTGATCGGCAAGTTGGACCGAAGGGTCTGTTTCCATATTGTAAGCCTCTACAATACCCTCAATTTCTTCATCCAAATCATCAGTGTATAATGTCAATAGTTGTGATCCCAATACTGACTCCTAAGGAACTCTACTAGTCACTGGCTGCCATACTGAAAAGGATCTCTTAGTACCCACTTCCTGCCTTTTGCCATTCAGCCAATGCTGTATCCATGCCAGTAACTTATCCCTAACACCATTCGCTATTGTTATTTAGCAGCCTCCTATGTGGGACCTTGTCAAAGGCCTTCTAGAAATCCATATAGATCACGTTCACTGCCTTTCCTTTGTCTAACTTGCTCATTACCTCCTCAAAGAATTCGAATAGACTTGTCAGGCATAATGCTCCCTTGACAAAACCATGATGACTCAACACTATTTTACCATACACTTCCAAGTACTGTGCAATCTCATCTGCTCCGTCATTAGCATTATCAAAGCCAATAAAAAAATTCACATTGTGATTTTCACTATTGAATTATAATTGTCATTATTATGTAACATAATATCATTGAATTGTTATATTACTAAATTTATGCTGTTGTTACAAATTATTCCTATTGCTTAGGGCTCTCATAGAAAGCCCTATGAATGATGCAATTTATGGAGCTATTAAGATATTGAAAGTTGGATGCTCCTAAAGAAACTGTTGAAGCTATAGAGTATCATTCTAGTAGACAGTGAATTGTTCCTATAGTTTCTTGTTATTTGTTGTGACTGTACTTTGATGCCAGTTTCATAATCCAAATGTCTGTTTGTTTCTAAAGGCAATAATTTTCCAAATAAAAAAGATATTTTGATGCTCAATTGCAAACCAGATAAATTTCTTCCAAAATATTTGGAATACAATATATGAGAAATTTGAGATATAACATGAAGAAAGTAGAATACTTAAAAAGGAGAAAGGTGACTTTGGACCTATGGTCCCTAAAGGTCTCCATCATACACGATTCCTTTTGGGTATAGATCTGTTTTAAACTGTTGAAAATTGATTACTACAATGGTAGAAGGGAAACAAGATGAGGCTTAGACTTTCCTCATCTAACAGTCTTTAAACTTCTTTTAAAGTAATATAGGTGTTACAAATGTAAGTTTTTATAAAAACGTTGTGTTTTGGAACTGCAGCTTTAATGTAGGAATTTTCGGTTGACATCAAGAATGAGTGGACCTACAAACTGACCAAAATGGTTCTGCTAATAGTCTCCATGTCATTAGGAGGTGTTAGAATACCTTGTTTCAATGATATTTTGTCTATTTAATTCTAAGATAGAATGGAATGTTAGGGGTTCTAGATGAAAGTTAATTAGCATTTCTATGTGGATTCAAGATCCATGATATTCACAGTAATGTGTTTTGAGAGGAGAAGAGTTTACAGGAAACTACATGGGATTGGGCCCGAGGTTTTCCTAAAAATTTGTCCAAATCTCACAGACAAGTTAGTTTAGTTTGTGTAAGAGACCGACTGAAAGAAAGACAGAGGAGAGCATGTGAGAAAGAGAGGCCTAGACTTTCGGTTTTGAAATCGAAGTATGGTTGCGAGCATCTTAATGCCGTATCAGCTAATGTTTGAGCGCATCCTTGTTTAATCACATGCTTCTAAGTTGATTAACTACACAAGTGACGTTTGCAGAAATTAGTCAGCAAATCACATTTGGAGAGTTAGTTAGAGGTTCTTATCACTGACAGAACCTTCTGGGATGGAAGATTCTGGTGCCATGCTTAAAGGCCACCTGGATGGTACTTGATTTGCTGCAAGCCTGAAAACTCCAAGAAGCCTGTAGTGGTCATCCCCCAGAAGCACAAAAGTGGCTTCAATTAGGAGAATCTGTCTCTCAGGATACTGATGCTGCTTTGCAGATCCTGTTGAACGAAATCAGCAAGATAAAGTATATCCTGTACCTTACACAGATGGCACTAGGATGCTATTCCATCAGATCTGTCAAGCCTGGGACATCACAGTCAAGGTCAGTAGCACTTGTCCAAAAAAAGGTTTGCCAAGCAAACACCACAAGAACATTTATGATCTTCAGTTGTTCACAACGATAAATGGCACCATCTTCCCTATGCTACACTGTACTCAAAGAACAAAGAACAAAGAAAATTTACAACCCAGGAACAGGTCCTTTGGTCCTCCAAGCCTGAGCCAATCCAAATCCACTGTCTAAACCTGTTGCCCAATTCCTAAGTATCTGTATCCCACTGCTCCCCACCTACTCATGCACCTGTTCAGATACATCTTAAATGAATCTACAATGCCTGCCTCTACTACCTCTGCTGGCAATGTGTTCCAGGCACCTACTACCCTCTGTGCAAAGTACTTTCCACGTGTATTCCTCTTAAATTTTTCATCTCTTACCTTGAATGCGTGACCACTCACTATTGAATTCCTCATCCTGGGAAAATGCTTATCTCTATCTACCCTGTTGAGACCATTCATGATTTTGTAGACCTCAATCAGGTCCTCCCTCAATCTCCTTTTATCTAATGAAAACAATCCTAACCTACTCAACCTCTCTTCATAGCTAGCACCTTCCATACCAGGCAACATCCTTGTAAACCTCCTCTGCATCCTCTCCAAAGCATCCACATCCTTTTGGTATCCTAAATGCAACTGAACCAAAGTCTTGTACAATTTTACCATGACCTGCCAGCTCTTATACTCAATACCCTTTCCGATGAAGGCAAGCATACCAAATGCTTTCTTGCCCAATCTATCCACCTGTGCAGCCACCTTCAGGGTACAATGGACCTGAACTCCCAGACCTCTCTGCTTATCAACTTTACCTAAGGTTCTTCTGTTTACAGATTAGCTGGCTCTAGAATTAGACTTCCTAAAATGCATCACCTCACATTTGCCTGGACTGAATTCCATCTGCCACTTCTCTACCTGTCTCTCCAGTCTATCTATATTCTTCTGTAGACTCATGGGAATCACTCAGTCTAATTCTGTCACTGCACACGCATCTCACAAAGAGTCTTATCCTGCGAGCCTCAACGTCATATGCATGATATTCACTCAAGCTCAAACCCACCTCATCTCTAAAATTACTCACCCTTCCTACGTACTGCACTGTTAAACATGCCTGCAACTACTTATGTGCCCATTCTCATCCCACTCAGTACTTACCTTTATCTCAATGCAGGAAAAGCTGATGCTTAAGCATGTGAAGAGGGCCAAGACTAGCAGGGATGGATGCTAGAAGAAATACGTCAGCCCCAACACGGAAATCCTCTCTTGGTACCCTTCACCTTGAGTGAGAGAATTCATCATACTCAATTTGATGGCTTGTAGTCCAAGAACTGTGTGCCTTGGTCAGTGGGAAAGTTAGGTTTTTGGTGCATGTGACTTGCTCCATTGACTCTTGTTAATTGGGACAAAGAAAGATAGCAATCAGGCCACAATGTGGCTAACTGCAGCCTAATTTCTGGAGTGAAAAGGAATTGATTCCTGGACTTGTGCTGGACAAACCACCCAACAGACCGTGGCCACCCCCCCACCGAGACGAGAAATGGCCCAGCTGCTAAACAGACAGTGGCAGTATTCCTGGTCGAATAGTGTCCATACTAACCCCATTATCCCCATCTCCCCTTTCCTCCTCACATATTGGCATCCCCTCCTCACATAGTCGCTCGTGTAAGCTGCAGGTACATGCAACACTTCTGACATTTTCAAAGTACCATGTGTTGCTGTTGTTCATATTGATGTTTCACTGTCTCAGGCAAAAGTGAGAGTAGTAGAGCATGAACCTGTTGAGAAGTGGAGGCAGTAACAGAAATAGACTGAGTGTGAAGTGTCAGAGAGAAGATGGTGACACTTTTACTGGCAGAATGAGGGAGGTCATTGACCTTCATCCTATATTGTTGTGCAATCTTCCAGATCGCTGAGACTTGACTGACCTGGATGGCAACCTCGAATCAGACTAGCATAATATTCTTTACTGCCAGTCCTGGGAGATGAGGATATTCATCAGGACCTCCAGGTCCCCGACCAGAAAGTAGGGTGCCAATTTCCCCTTGTCTACGATGTTAGGAACCATGTAGGACTTATCTGGACTGATAAGTTTTTATCTAGCAGAACAGTAGTCTTCTAAAGATGATGCCACCGCCAGAATATCGCAACAGTGGTAAGTTGTTCAGAGCATGGCGATAAGTAGAATGGGGTTAGAATCAGGCGAGAGAGGTACCATTGGGGAAGGGTAGATAGTTTATGAGATGGGTTTGGCCAGATGTGGAGAGAGATCTCAGTAGACCTCATGGAGAGAAATTTGATGAAATTGACACCTGGCCATAAAAATAAAGATTTAGCCCTCTATTATTTTGACAGCACAAATGCACTTTTACATTATATGCTTTCTGCCCCCTTAAGTGGATGTATCCACCTGCCCTATCCTAATACTAAGTCAGAGGAGATCCAAGCACCAGTCTGGCCCATTCTGTTGCCCTCTGCTATTAAAGGAGTTGGTCGATGGCCTATGCAAAATTGTTCTATAGAAACTCCAAAAATCAGCTGGACTTGCCATATATGTGCTCAGTATAATTTCTAATTCTTCTGCCACAGTTACTGTAGTATGGCTCAGAAGCATACAAGACTTTTAGCATCATAATTTTCTCAACATATCTCTTTTGTACAAACAAGATATATTTTAACTAATCAGACAGCTCCTTGTAGCCAGAATGAAGAAGTTTGCTCATTCCATAAATAGAAACTTTGAAAATGCAGCTTTTTATATTAAATTCACATCTTGGTCCGAGGTTTTCGCTTGTAATTGTAAAATATTACGTAATTACCTCACTTTGTAGTTGAAGCCGATTTGTTTCATGCCCTTGATACTCTAATCGAAGTTTAGCCGAGAGACGTTCATTTATAGAAATCTTTTTTTCAAATTCTTTATTGTTTTCAGTTTCATTCTTGAGAAATTGGATTTTCTCATTGATAGCTGCTTCTTTATCTCGTATTTCTTGCTTCACCTCTGCTAACGACTGTTAAAGATAATTTTGTTTAGTGTTATGCAATCATCAATATATTTTCTAACTAAGTTCAAATCAGTATTATGCAGAGATTTGTTTCTGATATTTTTCATGCTCATGCAATTAAATGAAATTACAGTCAGAGGAACTAACTAGAGAGTCAAGACTGTTTTATCTTACTGAGAGTGGGCTGAACTATTCCTTTGACTATAATGAAGGTTCAGCTGAAAGTGACGAAAAGTGTTTTTTTTGAGGAAGCTCATAATGAAAGTTAAAAGTAAAAACATAATTTTACATAATTGTAAAAGAACAGAGCTTTTTGACTCACATTTTAAAGGAGATAAGTACATCAATATGATACTTGCCATTGGAAAAATATAATGAACAAAGATTTGCTTTATGAACTTTAGATAGAATTGCAAATGCATCAGTTATCAATGGCTTTATAGACATATTGCTGCATTTATTTCATAGGATGAAATGAAAAAAAAATGAACAATATATAGGGGAACCTCAATTATCTGAATACCAATTATCAGAAAATCGGATTGTCCCAAGGAGATATCAAGGTCCCGATAGAAATATTACATCAAAGACGTGTTTCCAACAGTGATTGCGTCTTCTGTTAGTGATTAAACAGGCACCGTCTCCAAGTGACTGACCTCCCACCCTCTCTCTCTCCGAACACTTTCCCTGGAGTTCTACAGAGAGGTGTAACCTAACCTCCCCCCCCATACCCTCCCCCCCAACTTCCCAGGAAAAATCTCTCCAACAATGTCCTGTGCAGGGCAAACATGGAACCTGTCAAAACTTTGCAGTAAAAACTTGTGTATGTGGCTGTGTCTGTGTGCTATTTGGAGACTTACCCCACAAAAGCAACTGCAGCAGTCTTGTTGTTGGTGTGCAGTCCGGATGCCCCGGAGAGGGGGGGTGGGGTGGCGGGGGTCTATGTTGGGGATGGCAGGCTTGCGTGCTTTGTGCTGGGGGGCGGGGATGGACCGGGTTGGGGGGGGCGGGCAGCGGGGTTGGATTGGGTTGGAGCGGAGGTGAGGTTGGACCGGTTTGGGGGTGGGGCGGTGTTGAACAGCATTGGGCGGGGTTGGGGGTGGCGGTGTTGGACGGAGTTTGGGGGCGGGTTGGGCGGTGTTGGATGGGGTTGAATGGTGCGGAGGGCGATGTTGGACAGTGTTGCGGGCGGGGGGGCAGGGTTGGACTGGTTTGGGGGCGGGGTGGATCGTGTTGGGGGTGGGGGGCAGGGTTGGACCATGTTGGGGGTGCGGTGCTGGATGGGGTTGCTGGTGTTGGGGGAGGGTTTCGCACACTGTGTGCTGCTGTTAGTCTCCTGAACGGGGAGCAGACTTTAAAACTCCGAGCCCCAGAGGAAAGGCATTTAATCGACTTTCCGAATAACTGATTATCCGAACAAAATAGTGCCCGCCCATTCATTCGGATAATCGAGTTTCCACTGTATATCATTTCAATGATTATAATTTAGTGTTGCATAGGATAGTTTCTTGAAAATCAGCTCTTAGTACTCATAAAAAATTACAATGAAGGTAAGTATAAATATGAGACAATCTGGTTCATTCTTCTATGGAATGGTACAATACCTCCAAACTGGAAGTATGCCATGATTCTCTACAGGATAAAAATCCTCATGTTGACTATGGGCTCAGCTTTTAAAATATTTCTTAAAATGAAAAATAAACTTTTATAATGTTTAAAAAGTTAAGTGCATTCTTCAAACTTGCTGTTATTAATTTAAAACAAATGGAGAACTTGACACCATCATGTGGCTAAAAGGTATATTGCATTGGACCTTGTTTTTAGATAAACATGTTGAACTACTTATAGCAAGCGTGTTGGCATCATGATTTTCCCAGTATAAGGTGGATAACAAAGGAAAAAAGCATATTACCTGCATAATTTTGAAAAACAGGACATCTTACTTATTGTCTGTTGTCATTTTTAAGAGATGCATCTGGAAGCTCATCTCTGAGGCAGACTCACTTTGTGTAAGTGGCTGACTGAAACAGCTGTACATGACTCGCTGAAATAAGGCCAGCTTTTTAAATGGGTCAGTACCAAGTAAGCATGTGTTAAACTGCTGAAATATTCAGCATACTAAATATGTTATAAGCTGTATTTATGTATTTGATCCTTATGAAAATGGTAAAAGCTAACAGCTCTTAAGGAATTCCAAACAGAAGTTTAAAAGTGATCTATAAATACAGAAAAGTGACATTAGACAACTATTTTGTCATTTGAACCAAGACAATATTGGTTCAAGAGACTGTCCACTGCTTCAATAAGCAGGGAAGATATTTAAATTTAATAATCTGCAAAACCAAGACAATTGACTACATTGGCTAAGGCAGCAAATTTAAATATTTAAACATGATGATCATTTTTACTGACAGCATTGAGCTATTAGCAAAGAGTCTGGTACATGCCACAGCCAGTCTCTGTCTATTTTCCATGTTTCTCTACTGCAAAGACCGGGGAACTTGCCAAACTAATATGGCAACCCCGAGGCTGCAGTCATTTATAAATCATCTTAAAAATTGAGGGAATACTGAACTGTACTAAAAAATCAAATTACAAATGTGGAAATGAAGTTCCTTACCAAAGCACACTGGTCCATCTCCTGATCTCTTTTCTGCATCTGTTCAATAGTATCCTGCCATTGGTGGATTAGTTCTTGCCTCTCACTGTGGGATCTACGAAAATCATGTGCTATTTTGTCCAGTTCCATCTAATTGAAAGAAACAAGTTTTAAAATTTGCTTTCTATAAAAATCTGCTATGTGTAAGTTGCTATTATACATTAATGTGAATGATTCAACTTAATGTAAATGTAATGCAACATTGTATTTAGCATACTCTTAACAGCAAATATACTGCACACGGAATAAGAACAGAACTTGTAATACAGTTCTATGTAGGGTCTCTAACCTGAGCTGCCATGGTTTCAGTCATTTCATTGTCAAGTAATTTACGCTTTTTATTTGCTTCAATAGTCATCCTCTCCATCCGTACTGTAATATCCTGTAATAAACAGAAATAGTACCAAGTAAATTTGTTTTAAATGCAATATTTCTTTCCCTTCTGCTCTGGAATCACTAACTTATATTGGAACATGATGTGCAGATGCTAGTGTTGGACTTGGGTAAACAGACACTGCCTTTTTCCTGATGAAGGGCTTTTGCCCGAAACGTCGATTTCGAAGCTACTTGGATGCTGCCTGAACTGCTGTGCTCTTCCAGCACCACTAATCCAGGAATAAATGAATGACGAGAGTTAAATTAGGGCCAATCAAGGATAACAGTGGGAAGTTGTGTGTGGAGTCAGAGGAGATAGGAGAAGCACTAAATAAATATTTTTCGACAGTGTTCACTATAGAAAATGTAAATGTTGGTGAGGAAGATACAGAGATATTTGCATCTAGACTAGAAGAGATTAAGGTTCACAAGGAAGAGGTATTAGAAATACTGCAGAGTGTGAAATTAGACACGTCCCCTGGGCCAGATGGGATCTATCCTAGGATCCTCTGGGAAGCAAGGGAAGAGATTGCCGAGCCTTTGGCATTGATCTTCAAATCATCCTTGTCTACAGGAATAGTGCCTGAGAACAGGAGGATAAATGTGGTTCCCTTGTTCAAAAAGGGTAGTAGAGACAACCCTGATAAATACAGACCAGTGAGTCTCACTTCAGTTGTTGGTAAAGTGTTGGAAAAGGTTATAAGAGATAGGATTTATAACCATGTACAAAAGAATAATCTGATCAGGGACAGTCAGCACGGTTTTGTGAAGGGTAGGTCGTGCCTAATGAATCTTATTGAGGTTTTTGACAAAGTGACCAAACAGGTAGATGAGAGTAAATGTGGTGTACATGGATTTCAGCAAGGCATTTGATAAGGTTCCCAACAGTAGGCTATTATACAAAATGCGGAGGAATGGGATTGTGGGTGACATAGCAGTTTGGATCAGTATTTTCTTTCAGCAAGCCAATTAGAGGGTTGTAGTTGATGGAACATGTTCATCTTGGTGTCCAGTTACTAATGGCATACCACAAGGGTCGGTGTTAGGTCCACTGCTGTTCGTCATTTTTATAAATGACCTGGATGATTGCTTAGAAGGGTGGGTTAGTAAATTTGCGGATGACACTAAGGTCGGTGGAGTTGTGGATAGTGACGAAGGATGTAGTAGGTTGCAGAGACACATAGATAGGATGCAGAGCTGGGCTGAGAAGTGGCAAATGGAGTTTAATGTGGACAAGTGTGAGGTGATACACTTTGGCCG
Source organism: Chiloscyllium punctatum (assembly GCF_047496795.1). Classification (NCBI taxonomy): domain Eukaryota; kingdom Metazoa; phylum Chordata; class Chondrichthyes; order Orectolobiformes; family Hemiscylliidae; genus Chiloscyllium; species Chiloscyllium punctatum. Next base: position 35,519,147 of record NC_092744.1, read on the forward strand.
GACTAATCAGAATGCAAGGTACTGGGGTAATGGTAAGATTCTTGGGAGTGCAGATGAGCAGAGAGATCTCGGTGTCCATGTACACAGATCTCTGAAAGTTGCCACCCAGATTGACAGGGTTGTTAAGAAGGCATACAGTGTTTTGGCCTTTATTAATAGAGGGATTGAGTTCCAGAACCAGGAGGTTATGCTGCAGCTGTACAAAGCTCTGATACGGCCACACTTGGAGTATTGTGTACAGTTCTGGTCACCGCATTATAAGAGGATGTGGAAGCTTTGGAAAGGGTGCAGAGGAGATTTACTGTTATGGAAGGAATGTCTTACATGGAAAGGCTAAGGGCCTTGAGGCTGTTCTCGTTAGAGAGAAGAAGGTTGAGATGTGACTTAATAGAGACGTACAAGATAATCAGAGGGTTAGATAGGGTGGATAGGGAGAGCCTTTTTCCAAGTATGGGGACGGCAAACATGAGGGGACACAACTTTAAAGTGAGGGGAGATAGGTATAAGACAGATGTCAGAGGTAGTTTCTTTACTCAGAGAGTAGTAAGGGTATGGAATGCTTTGCCTGCAACAGTAGTAGATTCGCCAAGTTTAAGTGCATTTAAGTCGTCATTGGACAGGCAAATGGACATACACAGAATAGTGTAGGTGGGCGTATGACAGGGCGGCGCAACATCGAGGGCCAAAGGGCCTGTACTGCGCTGTAATGTTCTATGTTCCATGACTGACCATACCAAAGACAGATTGAAGAAGGAATTGATGGATTCCTTCTTCCTTATGAGAGTCTTTGCAGTTCACAGACATGATGGAGTTAATCAAGAGAAATCCTCCATGAAACTCTCCAAAATTGAGACTTGTCTGATTTCTGGTAAAATTCACCCCTATTTTTTTCATAGCCAGAGAGGGTGTTCAACATTAGTAATGTCATAGTATGCTGTCAAGAAACGAGTTAAAACTCTTTCAACAAGGTGTAACTTTTACGAAGATTTTTACATTGAGAATAAGAGTGTAAAAGTAAAAGATCATGAACATTCAAATAATCTATGAAGATTTCAGTCTCCGGCTCCTAATTTGGCTGGTTGTATGACTTTGACAAAAGAGTGCTATTGAGGAGCAGGAAACTATTGGTAGTAACGTCCAGATTTCAACAATTAACTTCACGTGTGGATGCCAGAAGATGACAATTTCACCATGTTACAGCAGTTATAACTGAAGGAGGAATTAGCTGATTCCTCCCCCTTTCTATTTTTGACTCAGTAAAACTAGTTGTAACACTCTCACCTCCTGTCACAGTCATCATATCATCACCCACTTGGCAGGATATGTTAACTCCCAAGTCTCACTACTCCTGAGATGACCACAAAAGTTACAGAATTAATCAAAGTTGCAAAGTCCCCAAATTTACCTGTTTAATGGTATCAGGTTAATAGAAAACACTATGCAGATTCCTGTTCTAAATAACAATGATTATTTAGAACAAATAAATAAATTTTAGCTACAAGTAAACAAAACAAAGAACTATCATTATATAACATATATTAATTAATTAAAACTCTAACCCTCGTTTTAAACAGCCAACCACACAGACACAGACCAAATGGACCAAAATTGGTGTTATGGTTAGAGGAAAACAAAACACTGGAGAAACCAAGTTCAGTAGCATCAAACCACAGCACTTGATGAGATGTTCATTTTCCTTCTCAAAATGTTTTGTTCTACAATCTCCTCCAGAATCTTTCACTTTTTAGCTAGATGTATATGGGGATAGCGAGACTAATTATAAAGTCTTTTAGTTATGAGTGAAAAGCCGCAGTATACAAGCAACTGATGGGAGAAAATAACTGGCTTTCTTCAGACTTTGGTTACTTTTACTGTATAGATACAGAGACATAGCCTGCTTCTTCATCTTCTCTCCCTCTGAAGTGTTCACACACAACAGTTGTTGAGTTGCCTAGAAACCAATCAGAGTTGGCGGCAAGCTGATGTTCTCTTGCATCCACAACTGCACAAATCAATCAGCACTCTGTTGCTAGCCAAATTTCATTCCACACAATGAACCTGGCACTGCTCTATCATATCTTACTTACCCCACTGCTTGTAAACCAATAGTGAAAACAAAATTTACCCTGAGTTCCAGCAACTTGTTTTCAAAAGTGCAGCAATTCCTTCCAATGTCCTTGGTTTAAACAAAGCTTTTCCCATTTCAGTTCATAATTAAAAATAAAGAAAATATTTTACAATCTGTAAATCGCTCATGTGTTTATTTTAGTTCACAATTACGTTACTTCCTAAGGTTTATGAAAATTGCTATGAGAAAGTATATTGTCGAGTAAATAAACAGAAACAAAACAAAGCATACCCTGATTTTTCCTTCATCTTCTTGTGCATATTTTTGGATGATGATTGCATCTTCATCTGTTTTAGTTGACTCTTCCAGCCAGGCCTCCAAAGCTTGCCTGTCCCAGTTCAATTGGCATTTCAAATCCTCAATTTTCTGTGTGTACCTATAGATGCTATTCTATAAAAACAAATACAATTATACATATTTTCTTCAGTTTCATGCTAATGTGACTTTGCGCTCACAGTAATGACTACTGTTCAAATATGAAGTGGTGCTTAGTTCACAGTATATTAGAAATCTGCAAAGTGATAATTCAACAAATTATCTAATTTGTGTAAAACATAGTTGTGTTGATGATTAAGAAAGAATGAGTCCACCTTCCTGCTTTTCCATTTTTGTCCAATTGGCTCAATTGTTATCTATCAAATAGGAATCAGTGACTCACTAGAAAAAAGCTTCTAATGTTCCACAAAATTTATTCTTGGCCCTTCTTATTTCTCCTCTACATGTTGTCCCTTGATGACGTCATTGAAAAGATCAGCATTAGTTTTCACATGTAGACTAATGGCACTCAGATCTACCTCTGGGCTCCTCCATTGTTGTTGAATTATTAGACTGCATATTCAACATCTATGACTGGATGGTCAGAAATTTTCTCCAAATATCAGGAACTCTGAAGACATTTTCGGTTTCAGCTCCAGGTATATTCCCTAGTTACTATGCCGTCCCTCTCCCAAACAAGATTAAGCCTGGCCATTTGAAACTACAAAATTAGCTTCCTAATTCATATTTGTGCTATTATTGAAACTATCTATTTTCATCTCTGGAATTTTGTCCATGTTGCAGATTATTTTCCACTGAAATTATCATTCATGTCTCTCTTCTCTCCATACATGATGATTCCAACACTTTTCTGGCCGCTGTGCCACATTCTAACCTACACAAACTTCAGGTTAACAAAAGCTTTGTTGCCTTGTGTTCATCCCTCCCCCCCCAACCTCCCCCCCCCCGCACACACACACACACACACACACACACATACACAAACGTCTCATTTACCTATCAGCTCTGTACTCACTGATCTAGACTGATTCCTGAACAAAACCGTCTTGTTTTTAAAATTCTCATCCTGATTTCCAAAATCTCACTTTGCCTCCAAGATTCTGATCTCTTGAGCAACTGTGATTTTAATAGCTTCATCATTGGTTAAATATCACACAACACCAGGTTATAGTCCAACAGGTTGAATTGGAAGCACTAGCTTTCGGAATGCTGCTCCTTCATCAGGTGGTTGAGTGACAATCCTCTGCCCTGCCCCCTCCCCGTTTTCAAGGATGCTGTAAAGATATCTATTAAAGCCCCAGCTATTTCTTCTCTCACTTCCCTCAGTAACCTGGGATAGATTCCATCCAGTCCTGGGGACTTGTCCACCTTAATGCCTTTTAGAATACACAACACTTCCTCCCTCCTTATGCCACCTTGACCTAGAGTAATAAAAGATCTATCCCTAACCTCAACATCCATCATGTCCCTCTCCTCGGTGAATACCGATGTAAAGTACTCATTAAGAACCTCACCCATTTTCTCTGACTACACAAATATCTTTCCTCCTTTGTCCTTGAGTGGGTCAACTCTTTCCCTCGTTACCTTCTTGCCCCTTATACATGAATAAAAGATTTTGGGGTTTTTCTTAACCCTGCTCTCTAAGAATATCTCATGACCTCTTTTAGCCCTCCTAATTCCTCATTTCAGATTGATCCTATATTCCCGATATTCTTCCAAAGCTTCGTCTGACTTCAGTCGCTTAGATCTTATGTATGCATCCTTTTTCCTCTTAAATGGTCCCACAGTTTCACCTGTCATCCATGGTTCGTTCCCTCATCTTGCCATTTCGATCCCTTATTTTCACAGGAACAAACCTCTCCTGAATTCTAATCAACCTCTCTTTAAAAGTCTCCCACATATTGAATGTGGATTTCTCTTCAAACAGCTGCTCCCAATCTATATTCCCAACTCCTGCTGAGTTTTGGTACGGTTGGCCTTCCCCCAATTCAGCACTATTCCTTTAGGACCACGCTCGTCTTTGTCCACTGAAACTTCAACCACCTGGCCAAGCTTACTTCCTAACACCGGGTCCAGTACGGCCCCTACACGAGTTAGACTACTTACATACTGCTCCAGAAAACCCTCCTGGATGCTCCTTACAAATTCTGCTCCATCCAATCCTCTAACACTAAGTGAATCCCAGTCAATGTTGGGAAAATTAAAATCTCCTATCACCACCACCCTATTGCTCTACATCTTTCTATGATCTCTATCTCTATATTTGTACTTCTATCTCATGTTTGCTATTTGGAGGCCTGTAGTACAGCCCCAACATTGTTACCGCACCCTTCCTATTTCTGAGCTCTGCCCATGTTGCCTCACTGCTCAAGGCCTCCATAGTGCCCTCCTTCAGAACAGCTGTGATATTTTCTTTGACCAGTATTGCAACTCCTCCGCCCCTTTTATCTCCCTATCTATCCTGCCTAAAGCATCAATATCCTGGGACATTTAGTTGCTTCCCTCAACTAAGTCTCAGTAATAGCAATAACATCATACTCCCAAGTACTAATGCAAGCCCTAAGTTCATCTGCCTTACCTACTATACTTCTTGCATTAAAAAAAAATGCACCTCAAACCACCAGTTCCTCTGCGTTCATCCGCTGCTTACTGCCTACTCTTCCCCTTAATCACGCTGACTTCATTATCTAGTTCCTTACAGGCTTTAATGACTACCAACTCCTGTCCACTAATCTCCTCATTTCATTCCCATCCCCCTACCACATTAGTTCAAACTCTCCACAACAACACCCCCAAGGACATTGGTTCCAGTTCGGCCCAGGTGGAGACTGTTCAATTTGTAATAGTCCCACCTCCCCCAGAACCGGTCCCAATGTCCCAAAAATCTGAACCCCTCCCTCCTGCATCATCTCTCAAGCCACACATACATTCTTAATATTTTATCATTCCTACTCTGACTCACACATGGCACTGGTAGCAATCCTGAGATTACTACCTCTGAGGTCCTACTTTTTAAACTTGGTTCCTAACTCCCTAAGTTCTTTGTGTAGGACCTCATCCCAGTTTTTACCTATGGTATTGGTGCCTACATGCACCTTGACAACTGGGAGGCAACATACCATTCGGGAGTTTCGTTTTTGACCACAGAAACGCCTATTTACTCCCCTTACAATTGAATCCCCTGTGACTATAACACTTCCATTCTTTTTTCCACCCTTCTGTGCAGCAGAGCCAGCCACGATGCCGTGAACCTGGCTACTGCTGCCTTCCCCTCGTGAACCATCTCCCCCAGCAGTATCCAAAACTGTATACCTGTTTTGGAGGGAAATGACTCAGGGAACACCTGCACTGCCTTCCTGCTCTTTCTCTGCCTTTTAGATTAGATTAGATTACTTACAGTGTGGAAACAGGCCCTTCGGCCCAACAAGTCCACACCGACCCGCCGAAGTGTATACCACCCAGACCCATACTCCTACATTTACCCCTTCACCTAACATTACGGACAATTTAGCATGGTCAATTCACCTAACCTGCACATTTTTGGATTGTGGGAGGAAACCGGAGCACCCGGAGGAAACCCACGCAGACACGGGGAGAATGTGCAAACTCCATACAGAGAGTCGCCTGAGGCGGGAATTGAACCCGGGTCTCTGGCGCTGTGAGGCAGCAGTGCTAACCACTGTGCCACCGTGCTGCCCTTACTCTTAGTCACCCATACTCTTTGTGCCTCAGCAATCCTAATCTGCGGTGTCACCAATTCACTAAACATGCTATCCACAACCCCCTCCGCATTGCATATGCTCCAAAGTGAGTCCATCCGCAGCTCCAGAGCCATTATGTGGTCTAACAAGCGCTGCAAATGGACACACTTTATGCACGTGAAGGAGCCAGGGACACTAGCTGTGTCCCTGAGCTCCCACATTAAGTAAGTGGAGCATAACATGGGTCTAAGATCTCCTGCCACTTTTAACTTTAAACTTTACCTAAGTTGAGACTAAAGTTACGTAAAAGGAAAGAGAAGTTTTTTTTAACCAACTTGCCACAATCATTATCTTATCAACACACCACACAGTCCTTTATTCTTGGTTTCGAGGGGGGACAGGGGACGGGTTGGAAACACTACATGGGTAGTGTCTCGGGTTCAGCCAATGCCCAAATATATCAGCTTTTTAAACCATTTGCTTACCTTCCTGGCAACCCCCGATCCTCGCTCTCGCTGCCCTCAATGAAATTAAAAGGGAGACCGCAGACTCCCGAGGGAAGCTTTTTAAACGGTTTGCTTTGCCCCCTAGTGCATGTAAATTAATAAACTGGAAAACACAAATGATTTAATGTTGATGACTAATAGGTGAAAATTGCCACAGGTGATTTGGTGGTGGGAAAAGACGTTTGGTTGTGTGTGATAAAACTTCTGGATGTAAACAAAAAAAACAGAAATAAAAAAAGAAGAGAAAAAAGAAAAAGAAGAAATGACATAATTTGAATAATCACACAGTGATTCGATGGCCTTATTGGCACTTACCTCCATAACATTTTTCCTCTCTCTCAATAAAGTAATGTCATTTTCAAGCCGCCGAATCTCTTGTTTAAGACGTTCCATCTCCCGCTCTGCAAGATGCTTGAACTGCTGTTCACTTTCAAATTCTTTCTCTCGTGCCTTTTGCAGAGACTTAAAGAAAAATTAATAATACTGTTTCAATAATTTTGTCTGCTTCATAGTAAGAAAAACACAGTTAACGTGCTAAAGGACTGAGTGAATGATACTAACAATCCAACATGTTGGGAATATTAAACTTATTTCATTGTTTATATTTAAAAAGACCCCAGGTAACATCTCATGTAATACAGGAGATGTTATATACACTAAGGCATTCTGGCAGCATCTGTGGAGAGAGTTAAAAATCACACAACACCAGGTATAGTCCATCAGGTAATTCATCAGGACAATCACCTGATGAAGGAGCAGCGTTCAAAAAGCTAGTGCTTCGAAATAAACCTGTTAGACTATAACCTGGTATTGTGTGATTTTTAACTTTGTACACCCCAGTCCAACATCTGCATCTCCAAATCTGTGGAGAGAAACAGATTTACTGAATTTACTGATTCACCAAACAGCCTGACAAAAAGAGAGTAGATAGTCAACTTGGCAATGTGCATGGACAAGATGGAACTGTGTGATTTCCTCAGGGACTTTCTGAGGAAGAGCCAATAAAACCTAACAGATGAGGAAGCTGGCCAATTAAGAGTCATAATGCCAGTGGGATACTGTGAAGTGCCATTTTTAATGTTCAGCATTGAGTCAAGTTTAGTTATGGGTTACAAAGGAAAGAGGTTATACCATGAAAGCTGCAGAGAAATAACTTCATCACCATGAAGGGTAACCTCAATTAGTGACATCAAACTGAAGTACTCCTGTGAGTAACTAAGTTGAGGAAAGACATCTTAGGCAAACTTTCACAAAACTTGACAATGGGTGGAATGATACAACGGTTTGAGTGACATGGGCTATGGTGAGAAGTGTGGCAGAATTGAGTGATAAGAGTAGTGAGGATTATCTTGGCTTTAGGAGCAACTTATATCATCTTTCATGCTTTTCATAAGTGGAGAAAGATGAGGACGTTGATATGGGTTGATTGCAGTCATCATTCAATGATTGTAAATTTGTTGCTGATTGAATACATTCAGAATGTGCTCACATTTGTGGCAGACGCACAGCAGCACATCACAAGACAATGAAGCTTATTTGGTTGCCAAGACATCGAAGTTTCAACAACACCACATGAGTGTTCACAGTCATCTCCTGCATAGAACCTTGATGCATAACTAATGAGGTGAAGAAATGAATGAGAAAGGTCACCAGAACTCATGGAGGGAAATCCTCCATAAATCCTAAAGCATGGGATGGTTCAGCAATCATTTAGATGTGAGAAAAGGGATAGTTTAAGCTCTGGAAACAGATCATTATGAAAGCAGTTTCTTGGCAAATGCAATTCTGCAGAGTTACTTCTGCCCTATTTTCCATTGTAAGGAAGCTAGATATGTACAGCTATAGTTCCAAATGAGTATGATCTTTATAGAATTAGCAATGCAAACTTATAAAGGTGAACAGCAAACCTTAATACAAATAAAACAGGTAGTGTAGTGGTAATGTCATTGGACCAGCAGTCCAGACTCTCAGGGGGATGTAGGTTCGCATCCAGGATGAGAGATGGTGAAATCTGAATTCACTAAGAAAAATCTGGAATTAAGAAGAAGCTAGTCTAATTGCAAGCATGTAACCGCCGTTGTAAAAAAATCGGATTCACTAATATCAGTTAGGAAAATCCACTATCTTCTCCTGCTCTGGCATACTTGCTGTAAAATTCGGTTGAGATTTTGGCCTCGTTGGCTGACTGGCATTTATTGCCCATCCCCAATTATCCTTTAGAAAGTGATGGTGAGCTTTATTGAAGCATTGCAATCTATTTGGTGCAGATACACCAACAATGTTGTTAGGAATGGAGTTGCAGGAATTTGACCCAGCGACATTGCCATGCCAGGACAATGAATGGCTTAGAGAGGAACTATCAGATGGCAGTGATTAAAAAAAAAGCAGTGTGCTACCCTTGTCCTTCTAGCTGGTACTAGTTGTAAGGTTGAAAGGTGCTGTCAAAGGAGCCTTATAAATTTCTGTAATGCCTCATGTAGATTTTTGTCCTGGATCCTGGCAAGCTGCTTGAGTGTGTTTGGAGCTGCAATCAACCAGGCAAGTGGAGAGTATTCCATCAGACTCCTGACTTGTATCATGCTTTGAGGCACCAAAGCACAGGCAATGAATCTCTCCAACAAGAGAAAATCTAACCATCAGTGGCATTTCCATGATTGAATCCTCCACTATCAACATCCTGAGAGTTAGCATGACTAAAAACTGAACTGGACCAGAGCCTACAGTGACTATAAGAGCAGGTTATCGATTAGGAATCCTGCAGCGTGTAACTTACCTCCTGACTTCCTGAAACTGTCTATACTCTATATGGTACAGGTCAGCACAAATGGTGACTAACATTGTATAATCATCAGCAAATATCTCTACTTCTGACCTTATGATGAAGGAAAGGTCATTGATGATGCAGTTGAAGATGGTTGAGCCCAGCACATTACCCTGAAAAACCCTAAAGACATGTCCTGGAGTTGAAATAACTGACTTTCAAAAATCACTATCTTTCTTTGCACTTGGTATGACTCAAAACAGCAGAGTTATCCCTCTGATTTCAATTGACTGCAGTTTTATTAAGGTGCTTATTAAGGTACCTGGTCAAATGCACACTTGATATCAAGGGCAGTCATTCTAACCTCACCTCTAACTTTAGCTCTTTTGTTCATGTTTGAGTGAAGACTGCAACTAGGCCAGGTGATGAGTTGCCCTGGCGAACCCAAACTGAATGTTAATGCACAGTTTATGCTGAGCAAGTTCTGCCTAATAGCAGGATTGATCATTCTTTCTATCATATTGCTGACTTTCAAAAGTAGACTGATAGGGCAGTAACTGGTCAGATTAGATTTGTCCTGCTTTTGTGTGTACAGCATAGCTGTATTTTCCTGTAATTCTTTACATTGCTGTGCAAATGTTATAGCTGTACTGCAACAATTTGATTAGGGACACATGAAGTTCTGCAGCACAATGGGACAGACCTGTAAGGACGGTAGAGACAGAAATCCTCATAACATTTAATAAGTATTTAGATATGCACTTGCGTTGGCAAGATATTCAAGGGTATGGGCAATTGGTGAAAATTGGGATTAGCGAGTTTGGAGATTGTTTCTGATTGGCACATACTTGATGAGTCAAAGGGTCTTTTTCCATGCTACAAATCTATAATGTTATAAGTCTTCAGTATTAATGCTGGAATGCTAGCAGTGCTCAGAGCCTCTGTAGTATTCAGGGCTTTGTGTTGCTTTTTGGTGTCGCATAGAGTGAAAACATTGGCTAAGACTAGCATGGGGACACAAGGGACCTCTGCAAGAGGCTAAGATATATCATCCACTTAACATTTTTTAGCTCTGAACTAGGTGTGGCCAGACTGAAAAGCTTAGATCTGATCGATTGGTTGCTCGTCTATCACTGCTGCTTATGCAGTTTGGCACATAGATAGTATTGCGTTGTAGCTTCACCATGTTGTCACACAGAAACAAAAGCAATAGGAGCAGAAGAAGATAATTAAGATTCTAGAGTCTGCTCAATCACTCAATAAAATTATGATGCATTTTGAATTACAAAACCCTCAAATGTAACAAGAATGTATCAAATTCAATTTTAAAATAATCCAATGTTTCTGCCTTCATTGCCTTTAGAGGAAGAAATTTCCAAGGTGTACAACTCTGACAGAAATAATTTCTTCTTATCCTTAAAGGGTGATTCTAATTTTAAAAATGGGAATTGGATTTGGATTTGGATTGCCAATAAGATGAAACATCATTTCGACATCCATCTTGTCAAGACCATTCAGGATGTTATATAATTTTTACAAATCCCTTCTCACTCTTCTAAACTCCACTGGAAACAAGCCCAGCCTGCCTGACCTATTCTGTAAAAAAAACAGAAAACTTAGGTATCAAGCTATTAAACTTCCTCTGCACTATCTTCAATGTATTTACACACCTTCTTAAATAAGGAGATCAAAACTGGCATTTGAAATGTAGTTTTGCAAGCACCTTGTTTAACTGAAGCATAACATCTTTTACTTTTACATTCCTCTGATATTAAAGGACGTCATTCCATTAGCCTTCTCATATACTAACCTATATACTAACCTTTTTTGTCAATCACACCAGAACAGCTAAATCCCTCCGCACCTCTAACTGCTGTATCACTGAAGATTAAGCAACACTGTTTATTTTTTCTGCCAAAGTGAACATCTTCAAATTTTCCCACATTAAACTTCATCTGCCAGATTTTTGCCCACTCACTCAACCTATCTATATCTGTCTGAAAGTTCTTTATGTCTTTTTCACAACATATTTTTCTACTTATCTTAGTGTTATGTATGAACTTAGCTACCGTGCCCTTGCTTCCCTCATCAAAGGAATTGATAATAAATTGTAAAAGGTTGAGGCTGTAGCTCTGACCGCTGAAGGTCTCTACACGTTACATCCTGCCAATCAGTCAGGACTATTTGTTCATACTCTCTGATTTCTATCAGTTAGCCAATCTTCAATCTGTTAATACGTAATTCCCGACAAAATGAACATTTATTTTTCCACAATAACCTTTGATGTGCATCTTATCAATGCCTTCTGAAATTCCGATATAGTCCATCTACAGGCTTCCCTTTATCCACAGCACATGTTACTCCTTCAAAGAACTCCAATAAATTGGTTAAATATGATTTCAGACCTCTTCCTGATGAAGGGCTAATGCCCGAAACATCGTCTCTTCTGCTCCTCGGATGCTGCCTGACCTGCTATACTTTTCCAGCCCCACACTTTTTGACCCTGACTCTCCAGCATCTGCAGTCCTTACTTTCTCCTAAATATGATTTCACTTTGACAAAATCATACTAACTCTTCCTGATTACTTCCTCTAGCTCATTTTTAGGGATGCCTGGTGCTGCTACTGGCATGTCCATCTGCACTCTTCCTGATCACCAAGCTTGAAGGTAACAAAATGGGGGTGGGGGGGTATGGTTTATATTGGGTCACCAGATTGTAGATAGTGTTTGAGTATTATTCTACTGCTGCTGATGGCTCACAGTGCCACATCAATGCCCAGTCTTCAGTTACCACATTTATCTGAAATCTATCCCATTTAGCACTGGGTCATAGAGTCAGAGAGATGGACAGCACAGACATGAACCCTTTGGTCCAGCTTGTCCATGCTTATGAGATATCCAAAATTCATCTACTCCCATTTGTCAGTATTTGGCCTATATCCCTCTAAACCCTTCCTATTCATATATCATCCAGGTGCCTTTTAAGAGTACCAACCTCCACCACTTCCTCTAGCAACTTATTCCAGACATGCACCACCCAGTGCATGAAGACATTGCCCCTTAGGTCTCTTTTAAATCTTTCCCCTCTCCCCTTAAACTTATACTCTCTCATTTTGGACTCTCCAGCCTTGGGGAAATGAGCTTGGCTAGTCACTGTCTCCATGTTCCTCATAGTTTTATAAACTTCTACAAGGCTATCCCTTAGTCTCTGACGCTCCAGAGAAAATAGCCTCAGCCTATTCAGCCTCTCCCTATAGCTCAAACCGTCTAAACCTGGCAATATTCTTTAAGATCTTTTCTGAATCCTTTCAAGTTTCACAACATCTTTCTTACAGCATATGTCACACTACACATTGGAGAATATCTTCAGTGTGAAGACAGGGCTTCATCTCCACAAGGACTGGAAGGTGTAACTCCACTGTAACTTTAACTGTCATGGATAGATTCACCAACAGCAGGCACATTGGTGAGGTTAAGTATGTTTCTTCCTCTTGTCTTTTATCACCTGCCATAGACCTAATCTAGCAACTATGTTCTTTCGGACTCAACCAGCTGTGGCACTGCCAAGCCACTTATAGGAATGGGCATTGAAGTTCCCCATCAATATACACTCTGTTGCCTTGGCACCTTAAGTTCTTCCTTCAAGTAGTGTTCAACTTGGAGGAATACAGATTCATTAGCTAAGGTAATCAGCTGGAAATTTCCTTGCCTACATTTGACCTGATGCCATGAGTCTTCATGAGGTCTGGAATCAATATCGACAACTCCCAGGTAACTCCCTCCCAATTGTGTACCACTGTGCTGCAGCATATGCTAGGTTGGTCCTACCAGTTGAGAAGAACATACCCAGAATTGGCAATGGTGTTGTCTGTGACAATGTCTGCAAGGCACGTTTCTGTGTATATGACTGTCAGGCTGTTGTTTGATTTGTCTGTGATAGTTTCCCCAATTTTGGCATAGCATGGGCTCTTGTCAGCACTGCCAATCCATTTTACCCACTTTAGATTAGATTAGATTACATTACAGTGCGGAAACAGGCCCTTCGGCCCAACAAGTCCACACCGACCCGCCGAAGCGCAACCCCCCCATTCCCCTACATTTACCCCTTTTACCTAACACTACGGGCAATTTAGCATGGCCAATTCACCTGACCTGCACATCTTTGGACTGTGGGAGGAAACCGGAGAACCCAGAGGAAACCCACGCAGACATGGGGAGAACGTGCAAACTCTACACAGTCAGTCGCCTGAGTTGGGAATTGAACCCGGGTCTCTGGCACTGTGAGGCAGCAGTGCTAACCATTGTGCCACCGTGCCGTCCACGACTCAACCAGCTCTATCAGGAGTTCCTATTATCAGATTTCCTTTTTCCAAGGTTTACCATTATCAATCCCTTTGTCTGCCTAACTCTGTTTCTCTCTGGGCTCCCGTCTCCATTTTTTAACTTACTCCTACCCCCCCCCACCACCCAACCCCCAGTGCCTAGTCAAGGGTTGGTGGTCTTCCTTTTAAGCAGTTTTATTCAATTGAGAGGCTTGCTATGCCATTCCACAAGCCAGAAAAGACTCAAACAAACTGCTGTGTATGGAGCCACCCACAGGCTAGACGAGGTAAGGATGGCAGATTTCCTTCCCTAAAGGGCATTACTGAATAAGATGTATTTTTACAATAATTGACAATGGTTTAATGGTCAACAAGAGATCTTTTTTAACCCAGATCTTTTTTCATTCAAATTCCGTTGTCTGGTATGGTGGGATTCGAATCTGGGTGTCCAGAGTATTTGTCTTACCAGTCCAACGACAATGGGTTGAAACCTGGGATTGGGTTGGTACCTGGGATTTCGATGTTGTGGCCATTTCAGAGATATGGGTAGAGCAGGGACAGGAATGGTTATTGCAGGTTCCGGGATTTAGAAGTTTCAGTAAGAACAGAGAGAATGGTAAAAGTGGTGGTGGTGTGGCACTGTTAGTCAAGGATAATATTACAGTTGCAGAAAGGACTCATCCACTGAGGTAATATGAACTGAGATTAGAAAAAGGAAAGGAGAGGTTACCCTGTTGGGAGTTTTATATAGGTTTCCAAATAGTTCCAGAGATGTAGAGGATAGGATAGCAAAGAAGATCCTCGATAGGAGCAAGAGTGACAGGGTAGTTGTTATGGGGGATTTTAACTTTCCAGGTAATGACTGGCAACACTATAGTTCGATTACTTTAGGTAGGTCAGTTTTTGTCAAATGTGTGCGGGAGAGGTTCCTAACACTGTATGGAGATAGGCCAATAAGGGGCGAGGCCACATTAGATTTGTTACTGGGTAATGAACTAGGTGTTAGATTTGGAGGTAGCTGAGCATTTTGGTGATAGTGACCACAATTTGGTTATGTTTACTTTAATGATGGGAACGGATCGGTATATACTGCAGGGCATAAGTTATAGCTGGGGGAAAGGCAATTACGAAGCGATTAGGCAAGATTTAGGTTGGGGAAGGACACTGCAGAGGATGGGCACAGTTGAAATGTGGAGTTTATTCAAGGACCAGCTACTGTGGGTCCTTGATAAGTATGTACTGGTCAGGTAGAGAGGAAGTTGTCAAGTGGGGGAGCCGTGGTTTACTAAGGAAGTTGAATCTCTTGTCCAGAGGAAGAAGAAGACTTATGTTAGGATGAGATGTTATCGCGCTTGAGAGTTACAAGTTAGCCAGGAAAGACCAAAAGAGAGAGCTAAGAAGAGCCAGGAGGGGACATGAGAAGTCATTGGTGGATAGGATCAAGGAAAACTCTAAGGCTTTCTATAGGTATATCAGGAATAAAAGAATGGCTAGAGTAAGATCAGGGCCAATAAAGCATAGTAGTCGGAAGCGAGTTTTGAGAAGATCTGCAGCTCAGGTTGAGACTCCAGATGTAAGTTTGCTTGCTGAGCTGGAAGGTTCATTTTCAGACGTTTCGTTATCATACTAGGTAACATCATCAGTGAGCCTCCGGTGAAATGGTCTCCTTTACGTAAAGCCTTATTCACATCCACCAACATCAACCTGGCCAAGGAAACACTGACTACATTATTAGAGGAAACAAAGACACATACACCAAACACCACCAACTTCACTAGCACGGACAATGTCATCAAGCTAGTGGACCTATATCTTACTACCCACTTTACCTTCAACAGCAAAACCTACAGACAAATCAATGGAACACCATGGAATCTCCAATATCAGGGTTCTTAGCAGAAGCAGTAGTGCAAACAGCTCGAACAAACAGCTCTGTCAACCATCTAACCCAAACTTTGGGTCCGCTATGTTTATGACACCTTTGTCATCACTAAATTAAACAAATAAAGGAAAACTCTAAGGCTTTCTATAGATATATCAGGAATAAAAGAATGACTAGAGTAAGATCAGGGCCAATCAAGCATAGTAGTGGGAAACGAGTTTTGAGAAGATTTGTAGCTCAGATTGAGGTTCCAGATGTAAGTTTGCTCACTGAGCTGGAAGGTTTGTTTTCAGACATTTCGTTATCATACTAGGTAACAGCTTCAAGACCATCAATAAATACCCTTACTGGCACAAAATTCACTAAAGAGAAGGAAAACAACAACAAACTGCCATTCCTGGATATTGCAGTAGTGCGAACAGCCAATGGGGAAATCCAAGCCAGTATCTATTGGAAAACAACACAACCGGACCAAATACTGAACTACAGAAGCAATCATCCCAACACCCACAAACGAAGCTGCATTAGAACATTATTTCAACAAGCCACCACACACTGCAGCACACACTACGAAGAGCTGAGAAATATCATCTATGCAGTGCATTCAAAACGAACAGATACCCAATAAATACAGTCCACCAATTTCTCAGCCACAATCCCAAACAAGCAGACAAAACATGTCCAGAAACACTAGCCACTCTCCCCTACATCACAGACATCTCGGAAATGACTGCCAGACTACTCAGACCTCTAGACATCATGGTAGCTTACAAACCCAATAACACACTAAAACAGCACTTGAAAAATTGAACTTGAAAAATCGTACACACAACAAACAAAACTAATGTCATTTTCAAAATACCTTACAAGAATTATAACCAACATGACATTGGACAAACAGGCAGAAAACTAGCCACCAGGATTCATGAACAACAACTAGTCACAAAAAGACATGACCCATTCTCACTACTATCTTTACATACAGATGAGGAATGACACCACTTCGACTGAGAATACACATCCATCCTAAGACAAGCTAAACAGAGATACACGTGAGAATCCTTAGAAGCGTGGCACTCCAACCTGAACTCTATCAACAAACACATTGATTTGGATCCCATTTACCATCCCTTGAGAAAAAGAACAGGAAATGACTTTACCACAGGAAATGGCATCACCATCCCAAGGAACCCGAAACACATAAATAAAAAGTGGGCCTTAACATCGGTGCTTCATCGGAGGCTCACAGCTGATGTTAACTAGCATGGTGACAAAACGTCTGAAAATGAATCTTCCAGCTCAGTGGAGTCAAAGAAGATAGGGGAAGTGTTAAACAAATACTTTTCGTCAGTATTCACACTAGAAAAAGACAATGTGGTCAGGGAGAATACTGAGATACAGGCTACTAGACTAGATGGGATTGAAATGCAGAAGGAGGTGATGTTAGCAATTCTGGAAAGTGTAGAAACAGATACATCTCCTGAACTGGATGGGGTTATCCTAGGATTCTCTAAGAAGCCAGGCAGGAGATTGCTGAGCCTTTAGCTTTGATCTTTATGTCGTCATTGTCCACAGGAATAGTGCCAGAAGATTGGAGGATAGCAAATGTTGTTCCCTTGCTCAAGGAGGGGAGTAGAGACAATCCTGGAAATTATAGACCTGTGAGCCTTTGGTTGGGGGTAAAGTATTGAAAAGGATTATATGAGATAGGAGCTATAATCATCTAGAAAGGAATAAGTTGATTAGGGATAGTCAATACAGTTTTATGAAGGGTATGTCATGCCTCACAAACCTTACTGAGTTCTTTGAGAAGGTGACCAAACAGGTGGATAAGGGTAAAGCGGTTTGTGTGGTGTATATGGATTTCAATAAGGCATTTGATAAGGTTCCCCAAGGTAGGCTATTGTACAAAATACGGAGGCATGGGATTGAGGGTGATTTAGTGGTTTTTATTCAGAAATTGGCTAGCTGAAAGAAGACAGAGGGTGGTGGTTGATGGGAAACATTCATTCTGGAGTTCAGTTACTAGTAGGGTATCTGTTTTGGATCCACTGTTATTTGTCATTTTTCTTAATGACCTGGATGAGGGCACAGAAGGATGGGTTAGTAAATGTGTGGATGACACTAAGGTTGGTAGAGTTGTGGATAATGACTAAGGATGTTGTAGGTTACAGAGAAACATAGATAAGCTGCAGAGCTGGGCTGAGAGGTGGCAAATCAACTTTATTGCTAAAAAAGTGTGAGGTGATTCACCTTGGAAGGAGTAACAGGAATGCAGAGTACTGGGCTAATGGTAAGACTCTTGGTAGTATAGGGGAGCAGAGAAATAGTGTCCAGGTACATAGATCCTTAAAAGTTGCCACCCAGGTTGATAGGGTTGTTAAGAAGGCATATGGTGTGTTAACTTCTATTGGTAGACGGATTAAGTTTCAGAACCATGAGATCATGCTGCAGTTGTACAAAACTCTGATGTGGCCACATTTGAAATATTGCGTACAGATCTGTTCACTGCATTGTAAGAAGGATGTGGAATCTTTGGAAAGGGTTCAGAGGAGGTTTACGAAGATGTTGCCTGGTATGGAGGGAAGGTCTTACAAGGAAACACTGAGGGACTTGAGCCTGTTTTTATGAGAGAGAAGAAGTTGAGAGGTGACTTAGTTGAGACATATAAGATAATCAGACGGTGGGATAGTTTGGACAGTGAGAGCCTTTTTCCTCAGATGGTGATGGCTAGCACGAGGGAACATAGCTTTAAACTGAGGGGTAATAGATGTTAGACAGATGTCAGAGGTAATTTCTTTACTCAGAGTAGTAGGCTCGCCAACATGGTCATTAGATAGGCATATGGATGAGAATACTGGATTAGTGGTGCTGGAAGAGCACAGCAGTTCAGGCAGCATCCTGAACTGCTGTGCTCTTCCAGCTCCACTAATCCAGTATTTGATTTTCAGCATCTGCAGTCATTGTTTTTACCCCATATGGATGAGAATAGAATAGTGTAAATTAGATGGGCTTCAAATTGGTTCCACAGGTTGTGGCAACATTGAGGGCCGAAGGGCCTGTAGTGCACTGTAATATTCTATGTTCTAATGCCACTTTGCCATGGCTTCTTCCCATATTCTAGGCTGATAATATTTTGGTTGACACTTAATTGCCCTCTGAAACAAAGTTGAGAGTCAATTAGTTCAAGATCAACAAATGCCAGCCTTGCCAGCACTGTCCAAATCCCATACAATAAAGAAATAAATGTTTGGCAGGAGCTGTAATTAAAATCCAGACCTTTACAATCTGGTCGGAGTCTATCTGTAAAGGAACCTTGCAAACTAGCACTATACATTATACATTGGACAATGGCATTATACATTAGACCATCTCAGTCAGCATGAAATATTGCTGGAATAGTCAGAATAACTTAATCTTTTGCCATAATATATACCAGTACCTGTGTATTAATTAACTCCTGATGAACATTCTGCAGATGCATTGTCATTGCATGGATGCGGTCCTCAATATTAGTCAGCTGGCTTTCAAGGTTATCTTTTTCCTTCTGCTTCTTTTGTACCTATAGTGATAAGATCAGAAAGTATAATTTAATGTCTTACATTGTGTGAATGTGTGAAATATTTTCTTGGTGATGCAAATATTATCAATCTGTTTAACCGATATTACTGTATAACTTGCTGCTACAAAGCAGCATCTGAGCCAGTTCAGCAGACTAAAAACATATTTAGTGTTTCTTGTAATCCAACTGAATTTAAAATGTGACTAACTTTAGCATTAATTTAAATACGATATTTAAACTAAATTTACATTACAGACTGTGTTTCTTTTGAATTTCCTGCAACATATGTATCATCAATGAAAGAATAATTACACTTCAACACATTTGCAGTTTTATAATAGGCAATAACTGAGAACAACTACTTGAATGAAAAAAATGGCCTCTTGATTTAGTCTGCAGCCTTAGCATGGTTGACTACGCTACCTTTCTTTCATGCCTCTCCATTGTTATCCAGCTACCTGGGTCTGCACTTATCTGGTATCATTCATTTTTTAGCGTACTGCTTTATTTGGTAACCTAGGCCCTGAATATTGAGGTCCCATTCAGATTCACTGAATTTCCTCCACTCATAGCTGTCTATTTAGAAAATCACCTGCAGTCGCATCTTCTTCTGCTCCTGTACCATTACCATGATCCATGCCTATTTCTCATCTATATTTTGTCCGTTGGTGACATTGTCTGAAAATATAGCACTGTTTTTCACATGTAAACTGCTGACATTCAGAAAGAAATACTTGACTTTATGTAGCTCCTTTTTATGACTTTTGGATTTATCAAGGCACTTTACAACCAATTTTGCATTGTAATCACTGACGTAATGTAAAAATGTCTACCTAATAGGAACAAATTCCCAGAGGCAGGAGTGTAATAATGTCTAAAAAAAATCAAATGTGTATGATACTGATTTAGAGATAAGTATTTGTCAGGACACTGGATACAACTTTTTCAAAATAGTGCCATAGTATCTTTGACATCTTCCTAAGGTATACATCAGTGGTCAATTTCTTATCCAAAGAACAGCAACTCTAACAGTGTATTGTTTCTTTGGTACTGCACTTTTGAATGTTAGCCTTGATTTTTACATTCAGCTTCTGGAGTAGGACTTGAATTTGAAATTTTGTGATGCAAATGTGGGCATGCCATAAACTGGCCTGCAGACAGTCCAGGTCTTCCACTGCTGATGGATTATCAGACTGCTTGTCCAATACCTTGTGTAATATTGGGAAGACAGAAACCATTGTCTACACCCCAGTTTCAAACTCTCCTAGCTACCAAGTCAATTGTTCCTCCTGTCTGACGCAGACCACACTGTTCACAATCTTAGTACCATACTTGACCCCAATATCTGGTTTCATTCCTATCTCTAAGTGATCAATCAAACTTCCTATTTTCATCTTCATGACATAATTGGCCCCTCATCAACCTTTGCCTCTGCCTTGATCTGCTGCTAAAACCCTGGTGCAAGTCTTTCATACACCTGTCGGTCTGGCAGTGTCTGTTCAGAGAGAATCAATGTTTTGTGCTGTGAAGAAGAGTCACACCGAACTTGAAGGTTCGACTATTTCTTTTTCCACAGATGCCTCCATACCAGATTTTTTCCAGAACTCTTTGTGTTTGTTTTAGATTTCCAGTATTTTGATTTCATTTGATACCCCGATTAGAGTCATAGAGATATACAGCACGGAAACAGCCCCATCAAACCAACTCACCTACACCAACCAATTAAATCCTAAATTAATCTTGTCCCATTTGCCAGCATTTGGCCTATATCTCTCGAAAACCTTCATTTTCATATATCCATTGAGATGCCTTTGACATGTTATAATTGTACAAGCCTCCACCACTTCCTCTGGCAGCTCACTCCGTACATGTACCACCCTCTGAGTGAAAAAGTTGCCCCTTAGGTCCCTTTTATATCTTTTCCCTCTCACCCTAAAACTCTGCCCTCTAGTTCTGAATTCCCCCAGCCCAGGGAAAAGACTTTGTCTACTTATCCTATCCATGTCCCTCATGACTTTGTAAACCTCTCTAAGGTCACCCCCTCAGCCTTTGATGCTCCAGGGAAAACTGCCCCAGCCTGTACAGCCTCTCCCTATAGCTCAAAATCCTCAAACCTTGGCAACATCCTTGTAAATCTTTTTTGAACCCTTTCAAGTTTCACAACATCCTTCCGATAGGGAGGAGACCAGAATTACACGCTATAGTACAAAAGTGGCCTAACCAATGTCCTGTACAGCTGCAATATGACCTCCCAACTCCTGTACTCAATAAAGGAAAGCATACCAAACCCCTTCTTCACTATCCTATCTACCTGCGACTCCACTTTCAAGGACCTATGAACTTGCACTCCAAGGTCTTTTGTTCAGCAACACTCCCGAGGACTTTAGCATTAAGCGTATAAGTCCTGCTAAAATTTGCCTTCCCAGAATGCAGCACCTCACATTTATCTAACTTATAAAAATTGGAATCCTTATTTTCCAGTCCATAGCGTTGCCTCACTACTGAATCCCTTTCTGCAAACTGAGGCCTTCTAGTCCATTAATTCTGCATCGACCCTTTGGAGAGCACCTCACCTCCCAACCCTATTCCCATGGCCCTGCATTTACCATTGCCAACCCACCTAGCCTGCACAACTTTGGATTGTGGAAGAAAACCCATGCTGACAAAGGAAGGACATACAAACTCCGCAAAGACAATCACTCAAGGTTGGAATTGAACCTAAGTCTCTGCTAAGCTGTGGTATTGTGTGCAATCTGCTAAATGTTAGATGCCCAAACTCCTAAAATATCTGCTTTAATAGGAATAGTTTCGCTGTAAATGTCATAGTATTAAATATTTTCACATCATGATACAATCATACATCAAACACTGTTTAGCTGTTAAATAAATTCGTTGGATATAAATTATATAAGTTATTTTTACTAAGTTTTATTCAAACATGATTTTGTTTCTCGAGGTGATAAACACAAATCTCATTCTGCTTCCGAAAAATAAATTAACGTTAGGCTGTACATTACTTTTAGTAATAGTGGTTGAATATACGATGAGAAATATCTCTAATAAAAAGGCAGTGGATATACAGATCGTTCTGTACCATGAACGGCTCGGGTATCAGGTATAGTCTGACAAAGCGCTGAAGTTGATGTTAACACTTTAGCGGGGGGGGGGGGGGAAGTACTTTAAAAACTACGGTTTTGTTTCCTGCCGAATTATAGTGGGTGTCAGGCTCCTTCTGATAAGTGCACATTTGTGGACGGAAACTAGTGTGAGATTCAAGTAAATCGCGAAGTTTTAGTGATTGATATTGTATTTCATGAAAGGAAAGCACAACTGAATCACAAAACCAAAATCGAAAGTAGAATTTCACCCTCATTCGACAAAGGAGGGAAACAAGCTATTTTCAAGAATGAATTACGTTGTATTTTAACTAAATGCACTGACGGGGACTCTCGTCCCTGGGGCCACCAGTTACCTCATCTTCCAAAGACTTGTTTTCTGCATTTGCCACGGGTATAGCGAAGCCATCGTCCCAATTTATTTCGCACAGGACATTACTCGTCATTTTCCACACTTTATTTCAACGAAAATCGAGTCTTATAGTAAAACAATTCAAGAGGGTCGACGTTGCTGTGTCGGAGCGGGACTCCCTGGGTTACCGTCAGCGCCCTTAGCAACCGCGTTAGAGACGGAGAGTTTCCGGTTGTAATCAGACGCATTTCCGGGAGGACGGGAAAACCGCTGGAGGGCGCTCTGACTCCGTCTGGAGGTGGTGGAAGGTAAATTGAATCGTGTGTTTTTTTTTCTGTTCGCATTCGTTTTGTGATTCATAACGGAGGAGTTACTATGGAGATTCGATTTATTGTGTTTTTTTTAAAACCCAAAATGTCTCTCTGTCCCCGCAGAAAGGTGAGAGACAGTTTTTCAACCCCTACCACTCACTGGTCTGGGGGGCGGTAATGTTCAGAAAAGTGGAATGCAAACCACTTTCCAGGGAAAAACCAGAGCAGCCATCGATCAGGAATTGAGTAGAAAAATCAAAATAGGCAAGGAAATTCTATTCTTATGAAGGAAAGATAAAAAAAAATGCATTGGAAACAATTCAGAGAAGGTAAAAATAAATCTTTCATCAGTGGGTAGGCTAGACCTCTGTATGCAGAAATGCAATGAGTAAGTGGTAATGTGATTGAGGCATATAAGATTCTGAGGGGTCTTGACTGGGTGCATGTGGAAAGGATGTTTACTCTTGTGTGAGAATCCAGAGCTAAGAGACCAGCAACTAGAAATTTTCTTTCCCACAGAATTTAGAAGACTCCCAAAAGGCAATGTGTTTGAATATTTAAGGCAAATGAAATAATAATCTGGGTTAGGCTGGAATGTGAAGTAATTAGATCGACAGTAATCTGATGGAATAATAGAGCAGACTTGAACGCAAAGTGACCTATTTCTGCTCCCAACTCTCGTGTTCATAATTTTTAAAAATTCATTCTCAGGATGAGGGCATCGCTTGCCCATCCCTAATTTCCCAGAGGGCAGTTAAGAGTCGATCACATTACTGTGGATCTGGAGTTACATGTAGGCTAGACCAAGTAAGGATGTCAGTTTCCTTCCTGAAAAGACATTAGTGAGCCAGATGAGTTTTTCCTGACAATCGATTCATGGTTATTGCTAGATTCTTAATCTCAGATATTTATTGAATTCAAATTCTACCAAGGCAGGATTTGAACCCAGGTGCCCAGTATGTTATCTGAGTTTCTGGATTAACAGTTCACCAATAGTACTATTAGGACATCGCCTCCTTTTAAATATTGAAAAGGCTTCTGGATGGGTATATGAATGGGAAAGGTTTAGAGGGATATGGGCCAAATGCTGGCAAATGGGACGAGATTAATTTAAGATACCTGGACTGACACGGACGAATGGGACCAAACAGTCTGTTTCTGTGCTATACATATTGAAATAATAGGGTTATACTTTAAATAAAAATTAAGATCTAGCAAGCACGACGCTTTGGGGTGGCACAATGGTACAGTGGTTAGTACTGCTGCCTCAGAGCACCAGGTTTGATTCCAGCCTCAGGTAACTGTCTGTGTGGAGTTTGCACTTTCTCCTCGTGTCTGTGTGGGTTTCCTCCGGGTGCTCCAGTTTCCTCCCACAATCCAAAGATGTGCAGGTCAGGTGAATTGGCCATGTTAAATTGCCCATAGTGTTAGGTGCATTCGTCAGAGGGAAATGGGTCTGGCTGGGTTACTCTTCGGAGGGTTGGTGTGGACTGGTTGAGCCGAAGGGCCTGTTTCCACACTATAGGAAATCTAATCTAAGCATGGGAATAACATATTACAAATAAACTAGCAAGGATTTGCAAATATAAGTCGGACCACTATGTGCCATTTATCAACTTTAGTGCTTTTTTTTCCTTCTGTGCTTCTAGGGCGACATGATATAATGGTAATTGCACTAAATTTAAAAAAATGGTATGGAGTGATCCAGTAGTGCAGGTTAATGCTGTCATGACCTGAGTTGAAATTCCATTCCTGCACCTGGAGGAATTTGGATTTAGTTAATAAAGTAATTCTGACCATAAAACTCTCAACCGTTGTAAAAACCCATCTGTTCACTAAAATCCTTTAGGGAAGGAAATCTGCTGTGACCCCAGACAATATTGCAGCGAAATGCTTGGTTAGATGGGTACAAGTCAAATAACATTCAAAAGCTCTCTGAAGTTGTATAGTAAATCACTCAAATGTGCCAAATTGCTACAGAAAAATAAAAAAAAACACCCAGTTTTTTTTTTCTAAGGCACTAGAAAAGACAATGGCATGTCATTACCATGGCAAAACAGGGCCAGTCGACCCTCTAAAGCCTATGTAACTAATAATGAGAGGCTTGTGGCAAATCGCAATGGTTATCCCCAATATCATAGATGACGGTCTTCAACCAATTAAGTTCATCGCATGTGATGTTAAGAAATAGCTAAGGGTATTACAAAGGCTATGACTCCAACAACTTTATGGCAATATTACTAAAGACTTGTCATCTAGAACTCGTTGCACCCCAAGCACGACTGTTCCAGTACAGATACAAACTGGTATCTATCCGACTATGTGGTAAGTTTCCCAGTTGTATCCTGTTCCCAAAAAGCAGAAAGAATCCAATTCAATCAATTACTGGCCGATCAATCCACATTTGATCATTAGGAAAGTGATGAATTAAATCAGCAATGGTGTTGTTAAGTGGCATCTGAAAAGGAGTGAGCTGCTCATTTTATGTTCAGTTTGCATTCTGCAGGGCCACTTGACTCCTGGTGTCATTGTAGCCTTGGTCCAAACGTGGACAAAAGAGTTGAACTTCAGAGGTGAGTTGAGGTGAGTTGAGGGGTTAAATTAGACCGAATATAACATCAAAGACCCTGACAAAAACTGGAATCAATGGTAATTGAGGAGAAAGTGCTGAATTGGTTGGAGTCATACCTTGCATACAGGAAGATTGTTATGGTTGTTGGAAGTCAACCATCCCAGCTCCAGGATGTCACTGTATGTGTTTCTCAGGGTAGTTTCCTACTCCTAGTCACCTTTTGTCTCATCAATACTCTTCCCTCCATCATAAGGTCAGAAGTGGGGATGTTCACTGATGATTGATTGTGCAGTATTTAGCAGCGTTCACAGTTTCTCAGATAATGAAGCAATTTGTGTCTTCATGCAGCCAACTGGACAACATTCAAACCTGGGCTGACAAGTGCCTGGAAATGATCGTGTTGTTGGCCATTTGTATAAACAATTTGAATGACAGTATAAGAGATATGGTTGGTGGAGTTTGTGGATGACACCAAAATTGGTCGTACAGTGGACAGTGAGGAAGATTGTCTAAGAGTACAACGGGATTTTGATCAACTGGGCGAATGAGATGAGGAATGGTAGATGGAGTTTAGATAAATCAGACATGTTGCATTTTGGTAAGACAACCCAGGACAGGACTTCTACAATTTACCATAGGGACCTGGGGTATGTTGTCAAAGAGAAATCTAAGGGTGCAGGTATGTACTTTCTTGGAAATGGTGTCACAGGAGACCAGGTAGTGAAGGTGGTGTTTGGCACACTTGCCTTCATCAGTCAGAGCATTGAGTACAGGAGTTGGGGGGGGGGGGGGACATCATGTTACAGCTGTACAAGACATTGCTAAGGCCACATTTGGAGTACTATGTATAATTCTGTTCACCCTGCATGAGTAGGGATGTTATGTTTCTGGAAAGGGTACAAAAAAGATTTATAAGTATGTTATGGAGATTGGAGGGTTGAGTTACAAGAAGAGGCTTGATAGCAGAGAAAAACTTTCTAGCCTGTATCGGAGGCTGAGGGGTGACGTATAGAGGTTTATAAAATCACGAGGAGTGTAGATCGGGTGAATAGCCAAGATCTTTTCCCCGGAGTAGGGGAGTCCAAAACTAGAGGATTTAGTTTTAAGGTGAGAGGAGAAAGATTTAAAAGAGATCTGAGGGGCAATGTTTTCACACAAAGGATGGTACATATATAAATCAAGTTGCCAGGGAAAGTGGGTGGAGCCAGGTACCGTGATAACATTTTAAAAGCATTTGGATAGGTACATGGATAGGAAAGGGCCAAACACAGACAAATGGGACCAGTTCAGTTTAGAAAACCTGGTCGGCATGACGATTTGGGCTGTTTCCATTCTGTATGACTCTATCTACCATCAATCTAACCATCACTGCTAGAATGGCATTACCCTCACCAAATCCCCCATTATCAACATCATGCAGGTTACCATTGACCAGGTATTGAACTGGAGCAGACATATACATACTATGGCTGCAAGAGCATGTCAGAAGCCAGGAATTCTCCTCCAAATAACTCCTCTCATATCGCCCCAATGTCTATCACCATTTACAAGGCATGTCAGGATTGTCAGGATTGTGATGGAATTCTCTCCACTTGGTTAGATAGGTACAAGTCAAATAACATTCAAGAAGCTTGACACCAATCAGAGTAATAATTTCCACTTGATTGGAACCCCATTCAACCTCTTCAACATACACTGTATTCACCACTGATGCACAATGGCAGCAGTGTGTACTGTTTACAGAAGATGCACTGCAGTAACTCACAATGGCTTCTTCAACACCATAAAATGCATGAGAACATCACTACCTGAAAAGGTTCCCTCAAAGATGAAAACCATTTTAACATGGGGCTTTATCATATTTCCTTCACTGTGCAGGGTAAAATCCTGGAGTTCCTTTCCTAACAGCATTATGGGTGGCCTGACACCACAGGGACTGATGTAATTCAAGGGGTAGCTCATCACCACAGTGAGAGGTGATGGCCCAGTAATATTAGCATTGGGTTGTTAATTCAGAGATCCAGATAA
The DNA here is from genome assembly GCF_047496795.1 of Chiloscyllium punctatum. Lineage (NCBI taxonomy): Eukaryota > Metazoa > Chordata > Chondrichthyes > Orectolobiformes > Hemiscylliidae > Chiloscyllium > Chiloscyllium punctatum. The sequence goes on from NC_092744.1 coordinate 35,546,664, forward strand.
TGTTTTGGGGATCTGGGTTCAAATCCTGTCATGGCAGATGATGGAATTTGAATTCAATAAAAATCTGGAATTAAGAGTCTAATGATGACCATGAAACTATTGTTGAATGTTGGAAAAATGTATCTGGTTCACTAATGTCCTTTAGGGAAGGAATGTGCCATCCTTGTCTGGTATACATGTGATTACAGACCCACAGTAACATGGTTGACTCTTAACTGCCGCAGTTAGGGATGGACAATAAATGCTGGCCTATCCAGCGACATCCTCATCCTGTGAATGAATACTTTTTAAAAAAATCTCCAAGTCAATTATAATAACTGTTAGAATAGATATTGGCCCAGCCAATACCACCCACATTCCACACAAATAAAAAAGAAGTGCTGCAAAACAAGCCATGCCCTGGCCAAGCTGTTTCACTATGGTTACAAGACTGGCATCTGTGGAAAATTGTCCAGCTAAGTCTGATCCCCAAACAGTAGGACAAAGTACAACGTGTCTAATTACTGCCCCATCAGCAAAATGAATGACAGTCTTCAGCTGATTCATTTCACTTCACCTGATATCAAGAAATGGTAGGAAGTGCTGGATTCTCAAAGGCTATGGGTCCTGACAATATTACAGCAATATTACTGAAGACTTGTGCTGCAGAACTTGCCACTCCCCCAGGCCAAGCTCTTTCAGCAAAGTTACAAAATTAGCATCTATCTGACAATGGAACATTTCCCAGGTATGTCCTGTACACAAAAAGCATAACAAATCCAAGTCAGTCAATTACTACCTCAACAATCCATTTGCGATCAACAGTAAAGTAATGGAAGGTCTCATCAATAACAGCACCTCCTCAGAAACAACTTGCTCAGTAACGCTGAGTTTGGGTTCCACCAGGGTCACTCAGCTCCTGACCTCATTACAGCCTTGGTTCAAACATGGATAAAACAGCTGACTTCTCAAGATGAGGTAAGAATGACAGCCCTTGACATTAAGGGCATATTTGATCGAGTGTGGCATCAAGGACCCATAGCAAAACTGGAGTCAGTGGGAATCAGGGGAAAACTCTCCGATGGTTGGAGTCATATCTGGCACATAGGTTGTAAGTCAGTCGTCTCAACTCCAGAACATCTCCTACAGTTCTTCAGGGTAGTATCCTCGACTCAACAATCTTCTGCTGCTTCATCGATGACCTCACCATCATAAGGTCAGAAATGGGGATGCTTGCCAATAATTGCACAATATTCAGCATTGTTCACAACTCCTCAAATACTGAAGCAGCCCATGTTCAAATGAAACAAGACCTGGACAATATTCTGGCTTGAGCTGACAAATGTCAAGTAATATTTGCACCACAGAAATGCCAGGAAATGACCATCTCCAATAAGAAACAATCTAACCACCGCTTCTTGACATTCAACAATATTACCATCACTAAATCCCCAACTATCAACATCCTTGTGGTTACCATTGAACAGAAACTTAACTGGACTTGCCACACAAACAGAGTGGCTGCAAAATCAATTCAGAGGCTAGGAATACTGTTGCGCATAACTCACTTCCTGACTCCCCAAAGCCTGTCCACCATCTACCAGGCACAAGTCAGGAGCATGATGGAATACTCTCACTTGCCTGGACAGCTGCAGCTCCAACAATACTCAAACAGCTTGACACTACCCAAGACAAAGCAGTCTGCTTGATAGGCATCACATCCACAAGCATCTGTTCCCTCCACCACTGACTGTCAGTAGCAGGATTGTGTAGTATCCTCAAGATGTGCTACAGAAATTCACTAAAGATCCTTACACAACACCTTCTAAACCCACAACCACTTTCATCTGGAAGGTGACCTTGTAGATGTTTACAAAATCATGAACGGTATAGGTAAGGTGAATGGCAGACGTCTTTTCTCAAGGGTGAGGCATTTCATGACTAGGGTGCATATTTTTAAGGTGAGAAGAGAAAGATTTAAAAAGATACGGGGGCAATGTTTTTACACACAGAGTGGTTTGTGTGTGGAATGAACTTTCAGAAGAAGTGGTGGATGAGGGTGCAGTTATAGCATTAAGAGATATTTGAATAAGTACATGAATAAGAAATGTTTGGAGGGATATGGGCCAAGCACAGGCAAGTGAGACTAGTTTGGGATTATGGTCGGCATGGACTGGTTGGATCGAAGGGTCTGTCTCCATGCAGTATGACTTTACAAGGACGGATACATGGAAGCATCACCACCTGCAAGTTACTGCCCCGACTTGGGAATATATCACCATTCCTTCAGTGCTGCTGGGTCAAAATCCTGTAATTCCCTCCCTAAGGGCATTGTGGATCATGCTGCAGCACATGGAGTACAGCAGTTCAAGAAAGCAACCACCTTCTCAAGGGCAACTAAACGCTGGCCAGCTGGTAACTCCACACAAATGAATAATAAAAAAAACACAATGCAGAAGGAATGGGTGATAATTATCTCCAGAAAAAGCAAAGAAAACAATCCCCCTTGAAATTCAATGGCATTGACATTGCTGAATCTCCACGATCAACGTCCTGAGGACTGAACTAGAGCAGTTATGGAAATATTATGGATCAAGAAGCTAGAAATTATATGATGAGCTACTGATTTCCCGTCTCCCCAAGTCTGTTCACAATCTACAAGATACGAGTCAGGAGTCTGATAGAATACTCTACACTTGACTGGATGAGGGTGACTCCCATGACACTTAAGAACCTCAACACCATGCAGGACAAAGCCTCTCATTAGGTTGGTATCCCAATCACAACCTTCGACATTCACTACCTATGCCATCAAAGCACTTTGTGAAAATGTACAAGATGTACTGCAGTAACTTGTCAAGTTTTCTTCAACAGCGCTAAACAAACAATCTCTACCATCTCGAGACAAGTGTAACAATCAACAAGCATACCATCTGCAAGTTCCCCTCTAAGCCACACAGCATCCTTACTTGAAACTGTATGATTGTACTGTCACTGAGTTAAAATCCTGGAACTTTCTTCCTAACTGTACTAAACCCAATGGATTACAACAGTTCAAGAAAGTGGTCCATAACCACTTGCATAAAGTCAATTAGAATGGCCAACAAATGCTCATCTTGCCAATGATACATATGGTCTATCAAAGAACTATAAAAATCCTTTCTATTCCATTCTATACTTGCTACTCCACCTGTTGCATGCCATCCCCATTCTAACACATTTCCAGTATTTGGCAGTAATGCACTAACGTGCTCCAACCCACTACAAACACACCTCCCTAGACCCTACTTTTTCTCATAGACCAGTAATTCTTTTCTGTTCAGGTGCTTGTTGACAGCTCTTGGAAGTCAAGCGTGTGGTGCTGGAAAAGCACAGCAGGTCAGGCAGCATCCGGGTTACAGGAGACTCAACATCAGGAATTCCTGATGAAGGCTTATGCCCGAGATGTCGATTCTCCTGCTCCTCTGATGCTGCCTGACCTGCTGTGCTTTTCCAGCACCACACACTCGATTCTGATCTCCAGCATCTGCAGTCCTCACTTTCTTCCACAACTCTTGAAAGCCATGATTCAGTCCACCTCCACTGCACTCTCAGGCTGTATATTCCAATTGTAACCACTTGCTGCATAAAAAGATTTTTGTTCTGTTGGATTTGATTCTTTGTCAGTCCCCTTAAATCTGTGACCTTTCTTCCACAGGAAACAATTTCTCCCTCTTTGCTCTGTCCACATTTCACACAGTTTTGAACTTCTCTAACTTGTTCCAGGCAGTAGCAAGTAATGTTGCACATATTGACCAATCTGCTAATCTCTCCTACATTCGTCAGATGATAGACTTTCTTATTTCAGAAAGCAAGCTCATACATTTCTTCAATGACAGCAGAAAGTAAATGAATAAGCAGTTGTCTTCCTGGTAATCATTCATATCTACCAAATGTAACAGGGAATAGATTGCATACATAACGTGAGGATATCTCTTCATGAGCTTTAACTATCCTTTATCTCCATCCTTTAACTACAACTATTGATGAACATCCAGCTTGCCAGCAACTGTAACCTGAGTGTACGGACTTGGCTATGCTTTCCCAGGAAGGTTCACAATGCTCCCATATTGCCAGAGTTTAAGTTTCCCAGGAGTAGTAACCAGTGCCTGTTGGTCTGCTGGTGGACAAAGACTACCTGTCTGTTGACCCTAGAACAATCCTGACACTACCATGCTGCAACCAGAGCGACATGCGAGGACAAAGAAGAAATTAGCACTTTAAAATAATGCGTTGGATGGCAAGATCCTATGGAAGAGCTCTTCAACGTGACTTAGAGAAAGTTTCCAATAAGCTGCTTGAATGCTTGTGCTACACAATATTGCCACTCAACATGACCGTGGTATGAAGATTGAACATCAGAAAGCTTGCTATGATTCTGAGGGAAAAGATGCTGAAAAAGAAAGGAGTAACCTTCAGACCAACGAGTAGGCAACTAACTTACCTGGCAGCAGTTTGCATAAATTTCATACCTCACCGCAAACCCCATTATCACCACAAACCAAATCCTTGAAAAGTATTCCTCTTCAACATAGTTTCCTCTTATTTCACACTCCTCCAGATAATATTTGCACACTTGCAAGCTGAAAACTGTATTTGGCAACAAACAGTAGTAAATATTAAAAATCCCAAAGCATTATTTGAAAAGAACAAAGGAGATTTTTGGGCCATTGTCTTTTCATTAACCACCAAAATAAAACTGGATTTTCATGTCACTGGTGTCTTTGGAACTGTGTTTGCCAACCAAACTAAACTTCTGAGTAATTCATTGACTGTAAAGTTTTCTGAGGATGTGAAAGATGCCAAAGAAATACAAATCCTTACTTATGTCCCTTAATTATTGTACTAGCAAGTTTAGTGTACTTGCCAATCATGCTATTGTGTATGTGGTGCAATTTCTCAGCTAATGAACATTATATTTTTGTAAAATTTCCATTGTTTTTCTTCTTATCATTTGCCTTTTTTATTCTTTGAATGTGGTTGTCACTGACTGGCCCACATTTATTGCCCATTCCTAATTGTCCTTGAGAAGGTGGCTTTTTAAAGTGCTGCTGTCCATTTGATGAAAGTGTACCCATAATGTCATTAGAGAGGAAATTCTTCGATTTTGATCTCGTGCCTGTGAAGAAATGTCAGTATATTTCCAACTCAGATGGTAAGTGGCTTGGAGGGGAACTTGCACGTGGTGGTGTTTCCATAGATCTGCTGCCTTTGTACTTACCAAATGGTAGTGGTCGTGAGTTTGGAAGGTGTTGTCAAGAATCCTCAGTTTACTTTTGCAGTGCATCTTGTAGACGGTACCCTGCTGCTACTGAGCCTCAATATATTAGATCAAGTGGGCTCTTTGTCCTGAATTGTGTCAAGCTTCTTGAGTGTTTTTTAGAGGTGTACTGGTTTAGGCAAGTGGGAATTATTCCATCATACTCCTGATTTGTGCCTTGTAGTTGGTGAATAAGCTTTGGTGAATCAGTAGGTAAGTTACTCACTGCAGGATTCCTATTTAGGGCCTCTGTCCTCCTTTTGTAGTCAGTATTTATGGCTAGTCTAGTTCAGTTTCCAGTCAATGGCAACCCCCAGGATATTAATGGTGGGGGATGCAAGAATGGTAGTTCCATTGAAATGTAAGTAATGATGGTTAGACAGTCTTGTGTTGGAAATTCTCATTGCCTGGCACCTGTATGGTGTAAATGCTACTCACCACTTATTAGCTCAAACTTTGAAATTATCCAGGTTGTGCTGTGTTTGGATATTGACTCCTTTGAGTCTTTGAGGAGTTGCAATTGATGCTGAATGTTGTCCAATCATCAATAAACGTCATCACCTCTGACCCCATGATGATTGGATAGTCACTGATAAAGCACCTGAAGATAGATGAGCCTTCTCAAGACAAATGTAACCTCTTTTGTTTTCAGAGTTATAAAACAAAGAATTAACAATTAACCCTCCCTGTTACAGATTCATCTGGTGATGAATAAAAGCTAGTTATTCAACTTGATCTCAATAATTATTCAATTGCCTGCATCTTAATTTGCCCCAAGTACTGTTCATCCATCAGATCAAAGCCTGGTGACGCACACTGGCTTTCAATCCCGGCAGAATATTAAAAAGCCTTCTCCAACCGAATAATTCTTTGAGATATTATTCTTCTTTAATTCTGGCATTTTGTGGATGCTGATTTCATTTGCTGCACTATTGGTGACCTTGCTTTCAGCTACCTTGGTCTTAAGTTTTGGAATTCCCTCCACAATTCCCTCTGCATGTACTTTACATATTACATGTTGTACGCATTACAAAAAGCAAAAGGAATGGAATCAGTGGAAAAAAATGTTGTTGAAGTAGATGATCAGCCATGATCTCGTTGAATGTAATGCAGGCTTGAAGAACTGAATGGTCTACGCCTGCTCCTTTTTCTTATGTTCATAAAAATGTCTCCATCTCTCTCTACCGATGTCTCATTCTTTAAGGTGCCCATTAAAACTATCACAAAGACCAAATGTTCGTTCATCTATTCTGATATCTTTTTCTCTGGATAGGTATCGAAAGTTTCATTCATAATGTTTTTATGATTACTTCAAAGTTTTTCTTTATACTAAAGGTACCTTATAAGTGTAGGTCATTGTTGCTTTGGGCTCCATCAAACTTTCTTTTCCTCTGGATGTGATAGAATCAATAGAGGCCAAGAAAGAATACACATTCTAACAGATAAAAAACAAATCATACGGTACTGTAGATACCATTGACCATGGTATTTTGGCTGAGAAGCATAATTTAGTTTCATGTTCTGAACATAAAACAGCGGAAGAATAGCTCATGTTCTGTATTGACATTTGAATGATTTCTGGTTAAATCTTTTCATATTACTTTCAATATGTTAAGATTATTATCCAGCTTTTTGAAGAGAAGTGTTCAAGTTAATTTTCTCCCCCCCACCCCCTTGCAACTGTGTGTTCAAATTAAGCTTAATGACATTTTCATGAATGAATTTGGTATAGTTCTTAGGGCTAAAGGGATCAAAGGGAGAATGTGGGAACCTGGGCAATGAGTTGGATGATCAGCTAACTTTAATTCAGTTACTTATTAAAAAATCTCACAATCAAACACTGAAACAATTATTTAAACTCTACTGCATGTAGCAACCAAAATAAGACCCCTCAAGTAATCAAGTTCAGCCTCACAACCCCACTACCTGATTAATGGGGAAATTTAGTGACAATACCGAGCAAGCTATCTGTCTCTGATGTCTAGAGTTCAATCCTTGTGCAATGTTGTTTTTCAGGGTTCTGCTCCTGAGGAATTCTGGAATTGAATTCTTATGTAATTTTCTGTGCTTCAAGTTTATGGTGTGATGTTATTGATGATCCTTTAGCTTCTTTGGAACTTTCAACTCTGCAGCTTGCCTTCTTATCAGAAGTAGCTTCTTTGTTCCTTGTTGCATTTGGCATTGACTGTCTGAAGATCCAGCTTTCGTGTAATTAACTTCTTAAATTCTTCTGTAGGGCAATCATTTGTCCTTGTGGCATAAAATAGCCATTTGTAAAGCAGCTGTTGAAACAGCTTTGACTCCTTCTTCTCGCAGACGTGGCTAATTGTTTTCAATTCTTATATCACAATTTGTCCTTTTCCCTTAAGAGTTTATTCCAGATAAAGTTATTTTTGCTTCTTTCAATCTATGAGCAGTTATTAAGGTCTGAAGTTTATACTATCACAATATCAATAGTGGAGTAGGCTTAGGGGTGAATGGCATACTCCTCCTCCTATTATCTTTGTCTACATGTTTAATTCAATTCAATTCATAATTTATCTAATAACCTTATCTGGTGGAAGCATAGCTTTGAGGCACTTATTCAGTATTATAGTTATTGGAGTTATTTAACCCTGTACTTGAATTGCTTTATCTTTGAAACTATTTGGATAAATTTCCCTGCTTTTGAACTTAAGTCCTTCGTTTATGAAGTACAGGAATGTCTCTATTAGTAAAAATTCAGCTATCAATTTTTTTTCCAGTATTTCTATTCTTCTTTACGTTTCATTTTACTCTTTTTAAAAATTTAACTGAATTACAATCATGTAAAGTTACAGTACAAGTACAATTATTTTATCTCTTTATTTTTTAAGGGGTGACATGGTGGCTCAGTGGTTAGCACTGCTGCCTCACAGTGCCAGAGACCCAGGTTCAATTCTAGCCTTGGGCAACTGTCTGTGTGGAGTTTGTAAATTCTCCCCATGTCTTCATTAGTTTCCTTCCACAGTCCGGTGATGTGTAGGTTAGGTAGAGTGGCCAAGCTAAATTTCCCATTGTGTCCAGGGATATGTAGGTTAGGTGGATTAGCCATGGAAAATGCAGGGATATACGGATACAGGAGGGGGGTGAGTCCAGGGGAGATATTCTTCAGAGAGTCAGTGTGGACTTGTTGGACTGAATGGCCTGTTTCCACACTTGTAAGGATTCTACTCTCTTCATCTTATTACATCCATTCCAAAGCTTCTCTTCAGAAAAATTACTTAATCTAACCCATATTCCTTCTCACTCCAGGGCTGTTTACGTTCCTCTATTTAAAACAATTCACTAGCTACTTCTTGAAGAATTTGTGAACTGTACTTCAACAGAGATTTCTAAAATATAAGTCAACATTTTAATTTCCCTCTCTGTAAAAATATTTGAGGAGAAACTGGTGTGTAACAGTAGCAGCATGCTTACAGCTGTTTGTGAAGAACATGGCCCTGTGTATTAATATATGTGGCTTCCATGCAAGTTCACCACACTATAAGCCTCATTGACCATCTTAAATTTGTTGTCAGTGTAATTCTTAGCACACTCAGAATTACTTAGCAAATGTTGTCTGATCACAAAAACACATCTGATCCTGCTTACTGTGTTTTGAGGTTTCCAAGCATTGGCAGTTTGGGTATGTTCACCTTATCTGTTGTGAACAGCTGAAGGGACATGCTGTTTTATATTATCTGCCAGTCTTTGGATCATATAGCCCACATTTCTAGCATTACAGCACCATCCTGCTTGCCCAAATGAATGTTGTTACCATGGGTTCCCCTCTGGACCCAACTCTCTCAAACAACTTCCTCTGGTTCCATGAGAAATATTATCTTCGATGGAATGACACCTAACCCCTGACAATATGTAAATGACACATTTACTATATTTTAGTTCACAGCTGTATCTGCCTCCTTACATGTTTCAGTGGAATCCATCCTGCATACAAATTCACCTTTGAAATGAAGAAGTCAACCAACCCCCTTTCTTTGATGTACTAGTTGTAAAATCGGTCATGGTTTTTCTTCTACTGTCTACTGCAAGCCTATCATCACTAGTGAATATATGCATTGGGATTCCTAAAGCTTCTATATGATTGGTCTGATCTACAACCCTCATAAATAGAGCTTGAGCTATTTGGTTAAATTTGTTACTGAAATAGGGCACATCAAAGTCAACCTGCCAGACAGTGGCTTCCCTGATCAGATTGTTTACTGGTCATCTTGCAAACTCATAGGTGCATCTATGACTACCATCTTTGGTCCTGAAGATTCTAAATCAGCCAATCTTGGTCTGATGTCTGCTGCAGTCTCTCAAAAATTCAATCAATAAGTAAAGTTGATTATTTCATGCTGCTATGGTGTAGTAGCAACACAAGTGATGTTTACAGTATGCTGCTGTCAAGGCAAAAAGACATTCTACGTATCATACAGATGTGTAACAGTATAAGAATTTCAGTGCTGATATGATGATAGGTATGCTCCCAAGCCTGATGGAACATATAAAACAGCATATGCTTTGGTTTGTTTTCAACATACAACAGATAGAACATACCTAATCAACCGATGCTTGCAAAATTCAAAGACCAACAGTAGAGGTGATTCCATGATTGGACAGCATTTGCTACATGATCCCCAGTGTGCAAAGAATTACGGTGACAACCAATTTAAGATTGTCAGTGGGATTCGTAGTGTGGTGCACTTGCAAGAGCTGTGTTATTTGCAGATAGAAAGAACATGAGCAAACGTTGCGCCTGTTTCATCTCTCAAAATAGTTGACAAAGCCATTCACTGGTTCATTCCTCAGAGCAATGCCTTGACCAATTCAAGTAAACCCATCTGGTTTAAATTTAAACAAAGCTTGCTTACTAACTATCAGTCACCATCTAATTGGTGTATTCTCCATGGCAACACTTCTACTAATTAGTGTTGAATTATCAACCAATTGGGGTTCTCTTCCCATGCAGTCTAGAATGTAGTTCCTCTTTGTATTGATGCTTTTGTGAATGTCCTGATGAGTTCAAGACGAGAAGCTTCACACACACTGTATTTTTTCAGAAATATTCAATTTCAGGATGAGCAAATGAGTATCATAATCTTTTCTGAAAACGGTCACAGTGTAACGACTAAGAATCTTCATTTTTAATCTTGGAACAATACTGATGAAAGGAAACTAACGTAGAACATTTATCTCGGTTTCTGTTTCGACTGATGCTACCTCACTGGAGTATTTCTGACATTTTCTGTTTTTTCCAAACCACAGAATGCTGGATTTTGATGTGCCTATTTTTCTATTACTGAAATATATTTGACTTGCACACTTTCCATCTACTGTTTAAGACCATAAAACCATAAGACATAGGAGAAGAAATTAGGCCATTCAGCCCATTGAGTCTGCTCCTTCATTCAATCATGGCTGATTCTCAACTTCATTCTCCCATTTTCTCCCTGTAACCCTTGATACTCCATAACCTATCTATCTTAGTCTTAAAAATATACTCCATGGCCTAGCCCCCACAGCTTTCTGTGGAAATGAATTCCATAGATTCACTCACTGGGTGAAGAAATTTCTCCTTAACTCCGTCCTGAAAGGTCTTCCTTTTACTCTAAGGCTATGTCCTCGGGTCCTAGTCTCTTCTACCAATGGAAACTTCTTCCCAACATCTACTCTGTCCAGGCTATTCAGTATTCTGTATGTTTCAATTAGATCTCCCCCCCCCCCCCCCCCCCCCCCCCCCCTTCATCTTTTGAAACTCCATCAAGTATGAACCCAGAATCCACAAGTGTTACTCACATGTTAAGCTTTTCATTCCTGGGACCATTCTCATGAAACTCCTCTGAACATGCTCCTGGGGCAGTACATCCTTCCTGAGATATGGGGCCCAAAACTGCACATAATACTCCAAATGTGATCTGACCAGAGCCTTATGAAGCCTCATAAGTCCATCCCTGCTTTTATATTCAAGTCCTTTCAAATAAATGCCATCATCGCATTTAGCTTCCTAACAACTGACTCAACCTGCAAGTTTACTTTGAGAGAATCCTAGACTACAGCTCCCAAGTCTCTTTCATTTCAGACTTGTGAATTTTCTTCCTATAGTCCATGCCTCTATTCTCCCTATCAAAGTGCATGAGCTCATACTTTCCCACATTATACTTCATCTGTCACTTCTTTGTCCACTCTCCTAATCTGTTCAAATCCTTCTGCAGGCTCCACAACTCCTCAATGCTACCTGTCCCTCTACCTATCTTTGTATCACCTGCAAACTTAGCCAGAACACCCTCAGTCCTTCATCTAGATTGTTAATGTATAAAGTGAAAAGTTGTGGTCTCAACACTGAGCCTTGCAAAACACCACTTGTCACCAGCCGCCATCCTGAGAAGGACTCTTTTATTCCTATCCGCTGCTTTCTGCCAGACAGCCACATTTCTATCCATGCTAGCACCTTGCCTCTGACACCATTGTCTCTTAACTTCCTCAGTAGCCTCCATTCGGCACCTTGTCAAAGACCATCTTGAAGTCCAGGTAGTTAACATCCATTGGCTCTCCTTGGACTGTCTTGCTCATTACTTCCTCAAAGAATTCTAGCTGAATCGTCAAGCATGACCTCTCCTTGCTGACTTTGTCCTATTTTACCACACACTTTCAAGTTTTCAGAAATCTCATCCTTCACATTGCTGGTCTATGCAGGTGGCAATAAATATCTCTTGGCAATAAAGTTAAGGAACACTTGGCCATGGTGAACCTGTGACTGGGGTGGGGGTTGGGATGGATACAGTGGGAGTGTGATATTGAACTGTAAGATCACTGTCGGGAGATGATGGTATGGCTAAACGTTAAGAGCTGGCCAGTGGAAATAGGGACCACAATTAACTTGGACACATGACAAGTACCTCTAAACCTGTGAAATCCTGATGGCTAGTCACATAGGATCTCCAGTTCTTTTTGATTATTTTTCTTCTTCTTTAATCTATAAAAACTGCATTTAGCTTAGCTTTTTTTTTCTTTTCATGATCCTTTTCTTTCACTTTTCCTTTTTATTTACCTGAAATCCAATTATACCCATCTTTTTCCAAAAAGCTCAATATGCATTTGGTCTATTAGTTGCTTAAATTCATTGCTTCCATTTTCTCAGTACAAATATTTTCCCTATAACAGTGCTTCTTTTCTGTATCTGAGCAGTAAAATAATAACCAAGAAAGAATTTTTCAAAACTACTTCTCCTTTCTGAAGTATTTTTTCTGTTCCATACTAGAATCAGAGAATTATCAATTTCCCAATGTGCAGAAAGAAGCCATTTTGCCCATTGAGTCTGTACTGAAGAGTATCCCACCCACACCCAGCCCCACCATCCTATCTCCATAACCAATCCTAATTTTGATACTTAATGCTCACAATTTTTAAATGATAATTAATACTTTTCTTCTCCATCCTTCAATTTTTTAAACTTCAATTTCATTTCATTGCTTAAACTATACTGCCACTATTGTGAGTCATCCCTTCAAGTTTATCAAAAGGGGGTATATCTAAACCACTTCTTAAATAAGTTTTCATTTTCCAATCCTCTGACACTATCAAATTTCTACAACTAACCTATTTCATTATTTTCTTCCTCAAACTCTTTCTAAAGTTATACAACCAGAAAACGTAATTGCCTCTCTTCATACTATCATCTATCTCTATTCTCATTTCTTAAATTTGCCTTCCATGGTCCTTGGATGCAGTTTAGTGTAAAAATAATTGAATACTCATTTTTTGAGTTGATGTTCCCAGAGGCCTCAGTGAACTGATGTAAAATTGTACATTTTGCAAAGAATGATAGCAACTGTTTCAGGTTATGAAACCAGCTGTCTTTTCATGCAGTTTTAAGTTGAGTCAAGGAGACATAACTGACCTGTCTGAATCCTTTCCTTAATCTTTGCCTTATTATACAAATAAAGAAGTGAACACCAGTTTTTACTTTCAGTTTCTAACTCACTGCTCTGACCTGCTTTTTATTTACAATACCACCCGTTCTTTCTTGCAAATTAAAAATATTCTGAAAAATGACTTCACATTTTAGGCAAATTATAAGTTGTATCTTTGGAGAATTTAAACCATTGATTGTAATTTTTTGGTATTCATTCCTTTTTTCAAGTTTCATTCCTGAAATTAATCTTGTCATTGTACCTAGTCAGTTGAATACTGTCTTATACTTCACTGGCACTCATATGTTATTTAATACTTCAAATACTTACAAAATATTCATGTTTATGAGTACAAAATCTTAACACTGAACTTTAACACAGGGATTTGGAAAATTAAATTATCTTATTTCCATGAACATACCCTTCCAACTGTCTGAGTAAAGATAATGTCTTTTCAAAAACTTAATGCTATACACATTTTTTTGTCGTACTTTTGGCAGACAAATTTCTAAGACTGGAGGTGTCTTCAATTATTTGGCCAAATTTTTTTTTGTGTGAAGCAATGGTGGGAAGGTGGTGCAAGTTCATTTATTTAATCAGGAACTTGGCAACTCTTTGAAAATGTGGATTCATTTTCATAACTATCTTCCAAAGTCTCTCGAGTACACTAAGGTAATGTGCTAAAGCATAAGAACTTCTATTAATGCCACCCACCTAAAAAGATAATATTTTAAAGCATGAATTTATCTGACTGCAGATTATATTTCAATTAAATACTGCATTGAACTTTAACAAATTTGGTGACAAATGGATGCACACCTGATTCCTTGCTAAAATTTTCAGATTTAAGACTAATTTCGAAGAAATCAAAGTGGAAAAAATTACAACAATGACGTAAAGCCACACATAAATGCAAAGAATTTCAAGGGAGCAGTTTTTTTCTAAAACGCTGACTCCAGCAGTCAGAGCAACGGGTTGCCTAAATCCAGCAGAGATAGGAAGAATTTTCTAATTTGCTTTTCCTCTTTTTTAATAATAGCTGTGCATAAGTAATTTATGAAAGGCCAACCAGGCAGTTTGCAACAGAAAATTAAACTCATTTTATCTGAAGGCAGGTGGATTTCTATACATCATTAGCATGCATAGAATTTGCACAATGTTATTTTTAGTTCTGATGGAATGTAACCAAATAATATGAGTTTTGCTTATACACGAGTGAAATTTTTAGATAAAAGTGGCTGCCTATTGCAATTTTCTGCAAACGGAAACTAATTCCATGAAGCTTCTTATTACAAGAAAGACTCATTTCGTTTGCATTAGAGACTGACATAAATGACATTAGAATCTTACCAATACGTATTCTGAAATGCAGTCTTTAATATCATTTGTGAATCCCTCAGCAATATCAGCTTTTTTTACTTCCTACCTATCAAACTAAATGTAAATGTCATTTATTTAATATTATTTTCTAGTGTACTGAAGAGATTTTTCACTTTTTAATGGTCAGCACTATGCTTTTTTCTATTAGTATTATACAGCATGCGTACTCAGTTTCATTATAGTATAGGTACACACTAAGGATTATTGAAGTTAAGAAGAAGGTTGTTATTTTGGAAGACACTAATGTTTGTCTTTCATTAATTTTGGACAATAATTATTTTACATATTTTCTTAGTATTTGCAAGTATTTTGTCTTAATCTGCCAAATTACAATAACCATGGACCTGATCTACAGCTGCAGCTCGTGCTGATTTAATATTTATTATGATTATGATGAAGAAAAATTTATAAGTCTAATTTTGATAAAGTATTCAGTGACAGGGAATTTTATTAACTTGCTATTTTTAATGCAGTTTGGTTTTCTATATTCTTAGTCTTATACTATGTGCAACCTGCACAAAGACTGTTTATATTTTTGGAAATAAAACTACCCATGAAAATAATTCTAGTAATTGGGACTGGCAGAACAACACTTATATCATAGGGCACAGGATGTAGTGTATAAATATAGAATGTAGCTGTATGTCAGCTTTGAGTAGATTAGAAAAAAAATTTAGAAATGTTATCATAATATTCAGTGCAGCAAATTCAGGACTTTTGTTGCCCAGTTTTAACCACACTGTTGAAGATCCTGGTTAATTCTGCTGATTTATGGAAATACTGTATCAGTATCACCAGAAGCATCAGGAACATCTAAAAAGCTTATTATAAGCTTTAGCTGAAATGGTATGAGGTTTGAATTTCTGCAATGATCATAAACTGCAAAGAGAAATCCTAATTCAGCAGAAATGTAGCATCTCTAATCATAAAACTTTAATACTGCAGCATCAATTTTAGAGGATTGGCTTGTGCAATTTACTGTAACAAACATAGACGTCAAGGTATAGCTGAAGAACTGATATAACAAGACTGAAAATGTGGCAGATCCATTTATGGTAGAGGCACTCTAAAATTTTCTGCTCTATTAAATGTATATGTATTCTTAATTAACCATATACAAATTCAGCAGTGTTATCCAGTTATTGCCTGCTATTTAATTAATATTAAATTACTATTTCACATCAATTTTTATTGTGGAGAAAGAAATGGAGGCTAGAGAACTCCGGAAATAAATATTGATGTTTCGAAAACAAGACGAATTGTTGGAGGTCTTCGAAAATAAGAAAGTGGATAAGTCTCTGGGATCTGATGTGTACTATCCCAGGTCTTTGTTGGAAGTTAGGGAGGATTTTGCGGGCCCTTTGCAGAAATACTCGTGTCACCTATAAATACAGTTGAGGTGTCAAACAAGTGAGGAGTGGCTAATGTTATGCCCTTGTTTAAGAAGGGATCTGAGAATACTGTAGACCTGTGAGTCTGACTTTGTGGTGGGTAAGTTGTTGGAAGTGATTCTGAAAGATAGGATTTATATGCATTTGGCTCATGCTCGAAACGTCGATTCTCCTGCTCCTTGGATGCTGCCTGACCTGCTGCGCTTTTCCAGCAACACATTTTCAGCTCTGATCTCCAACATCTGCAGTCCTCACCTTTCCAAATGCATAGGAGAAAGTAAGGAATGATTAGGGATAGTCAGCATGGTTTTGTATGAGGGAAATCATGTCTCACAACTTGACTGAGATTATTTTTGAGGAAATAACGAAGAAGATTGATGAGGACGGAGTGGTAGACATTGTTTACTTTAGTAAAATTTTGACAAGGTTCCGCATGGTAGACTAATTAGTAAAGTTAGATCACATGGAATTCACGGTGAGCTTGCCAATTGGATACAAAATTGGCTTAATGGCAGGAGACAGAGAGTGATGGTGGAGGGTTGTTTTTTAGACTGGAGGCTTGTGACCAGCAACGCTGAGTCCACTTTTGTTTTCATTTATGTAAACAACGCAGATGAGAATACAGAAACCGTGGTTGGTAAATTTGCAGATGACAATTAGATTGGTGGTATAGTGATTAGTGAAGAAGGTTATCTAAGATTACAAAGAGGACCTATTAATTGGGTCATTGGGCTCAAGAGTGGAAGATGGAGTTTAATTTGGATTAATGTGAGGTGTTGCACTTTGGTAAAACAAGCAAAGGCAAGACTTAAACAATTAAAAGTAGGGCCTTAGGTAGGATTGTAGAACAGAGAGACCAAGAGATTCAGGTACACAATTCTTTTGAAGTTTGCATCACATATAGATAGGGTGGTTAAGAAGGCATTTAGCATGCTTTCCTTCATTGCTAGGATCTTTAAATATGGGAGTTGGGACATTATATTAGGATGTTCAGGCTGTGGGTGAGGGTGTTCTGCAGTACTGTGTCCAGTTCCGGTTTCCTTATTAAAGGAAGGATATTATTAAGCTGGACACGATTTAGAAGAGATTTACCAGGATATTGCCATGAATGGAAGGTTTGAGTTATAAGGAGAGGATGGATAGGCTGGGACTTTTTTCACTGGAGCACAAGAGTTTGAGAGGTGATCTTAGAGATTTTGGATAAGATGACTGACAAGAGTTTTTCCCTAGGATGGGGGAATTTCAAGATTGGGTCACATTTTTAAAGTTAGAGGAGAAAGATTTCTCAAAAATACATGAAGGCAATTTTTTTACATGAAGTGGTTCATGTGTGGAATGAACTTCCAGAGGAAGTGGTGGATGCGGGTACAGTTATGATGTTTGACAGACATTTAGATAAGTACATCAATAAGAAAGTTTGGAGGGATATGGGCCAAGTGCAGGCAGATGAGACTAGTTTAATTTGGGATTATGGTTGGCATAGATTTGTTGAACTGAAACATATGTTTCCATTCTATATGACTCCCTACAATTACAAACTAGGCTGAAAATATAATGATTATAACTTAATGAAATTTTCCATGCACATAAATGTATAAAGTTTGGGAGAAGATTTGTAGCTCGGGTGCTCGTTGTTGTGGTTCTGTTCGCTGAGTTGGGAATTTGTCTTGCAAACGTTTCGTCCCCTGTCTAGGTGACATCCTCAGTGCTTGGGAGCCTCCTGTGACGTGCTTCTGTGCTGTTTCCTCCGGCATTTATAGTGGCCTGTCTCTGCCGCTTCCGGTTGTCAGTTCGAGCTGTCCGCTGTAGTGGCCGGTATATTGGGTCCAGGTCGATGTGTTTGTTGATAGAATCTGTGGATGAGTGCCATGCCTCTAGGAATTCCCTGGCTGTTCTCTTGTTTGGCTTGCCCTATAATGGTAGTGTTGTCCCAGTCGAATCCCAGACGACAAGCAACATGAATTTGACTGGGACAACACTACCATGATAGGGCAAGCCAAACAGAGAACAGCCAGGGAATTCCTAGAGGCATGGCACTCATCCACAGATTCTATCAACAAACACATCGACCTGGACCCAATATACCGGCCACTACAGCGGACAGCTCGAACTGACAACCGGAAGCGGCAGAGACAGGCCACTATAAATGCCGGAGGAAACAGCACAGAAACACTTCACAGGAGGCTCCCAAGCACTGAGGATGTCACCTAGACAGGGGACGAAATGTTTGCAACACAAATTCCCAGCTCGGCGAACAGAACCACAACAACATAAATGTATAAATTCTTGTTGTAAGTTTAGAGACTTCTGTTCCAATTTGTGGGTCTAACCTATGGTATCTATGTTCCTACTAATTCTACCTACCTTTCGGAACTGTTATGGTTACAAACACAAATTTTCTGTTTTTGAATGATTAAGACCAAAAGTATTTTAAAAACATTTTATTAGTTTTGAATAGTCATTGGCAAAGGTAGAGCCCATTGGTGGTAAAAGCATTTGGAGCAACACTAAACTTAAAAGTTACATTTCATGAAAGACATAATGTGTAGCACTTTGACAAAAATATTGTACCTTATATGACTGTTGTCATAAGTTTCCTGGACTTATTACTAAGGTTAATAATAATAATGAGGTTAACTTATTACTTGAGGACCAGTATCACTTCAGGTCTTAAAAAATATTTTCAGTCTGTCTACCTTGAAAGGAATAATTATTTTTTCCAATAATTTTCATATAAAGTAATTAATTCCTTTCTATTCACCTCCATTAAGATTTCTTTTGCAAAGAAGTGGTGCAGTGGCAGCATGCTACCATTGGGCAGAAACCCAGGCCTCAACTCCTTAAGCACTTGTTCTCCATGGAAAATATGTTCATAACGTGACCAAACAAGTTGATTGTTAGCCTGTAAATTATTCGCAGTAGAGATGATGGTTGGTGGTAAAAGTGGGAGACTTTTCTGGTCAATCATTCTGCAGAACGCATTATCCAAGAAAATGTTGCCAAATTATGGATATTAAGAAGGACCAGTTTATTCCTGATGAAGGGCTTTTGCCCGAAACGTTGATTTTCCTGTTCCTCAGATGCTGCTTGACCTGCTGTGCTTTTCTAGCGCCACTCTAATCTAGACTCTGATTTCCAGCATCTGCAGTCCTCACTTTGCCAATGCTAGTCCATGGCCCAACCCAGGAAAAGAGGTGGGAGGAGGGAAGACAGACAGACAGGGTGGAATGGTAAATTACTATGTTAGGGGCGGCACAGTGGCTCAGTGGTTAGCACTGCTGCCTCACCGGGTCAGGGACCGGGGTTCGATTCCAGCCTCAAGTCTGTGTGGAGTTTACACATTCTCCCCGTGTCTGCATGGGTTTCCTCCGGGTGCTTGGGTTTCCTCCCACAATCCAAAGATGTGCAGGTTAGGTGAATTGCCCATAGTGTACAGGGATGTGTAGGTTAGGTGCATTAGTCAGGGGTAAATATAAGATCACTGGATAGGGGAATGGGTCTGGTTGGGTTACTCTTCGGAGGGTTGGTGTGGACTTGTTGGGCTGAAGGGCCTGTTTCTAAGGATTCTTCTAAATTACGGGATTACTCTGCTTCAGAACTCTGAGTAATCATTAAAATATAAGTGATGTGTTGAGTTATAGTGTCATTATGATCAGGAAATATGTGTATTTATATTTCATATGTGTTGTTAGCTTCCACAGCATTGCCAGATAACGTTTTATCTGGTTATATATGAATACTGTTTATTTTTTATTTAAGGTACTATAGTGGTATTGCTTCCTTAAGTTTCAACATTACCTCCACCTGGCAATTTGTAAAATTAATCCAACATTTACAGAAATGACGGTATTGCTTTCATCGATATCAATAAAAAATATAAATATACATATATGGTATTATTTGTAATGTGATGATATTTACATTTAAAATAACTCTCCATCAAACTCTACTAGACTTGACTTTAGAATGTTTGTATGATTTCAACAGTGGGTTTTCAAAATATAAAAAGTTTTCTGCAAGAACATGCCTAACTAAAATGAGTACTTAGAGTCATAGAGTCATAGAGATGTACAGCATGGAAACAGACCCTTCAGTCCAACCCGTCCATGCCGACCAGATATCCCAACCCAATTTAGTCCCACCTGCCAGCACCCGGCCCATATCCCTCCAAACCCTTCCTATTCATATACCCATCCAAATGCCTTTTAAATGTTGCAATTGTACCAGCCTCCACCACATCCTCTGGCAGCTCATTCCATACACATACCACCCTCTGCGTGAAAAAGTTGCCCCTGAGGTCTTTTATATCTTTCCCCTCTCACCCTAAACCTCTAGTTCTGGACTCCCCGACCCCAGGGCAAAGACTTTGTTTATTTATGGATTAGTGGTGCTGGAAGTTCAGGCAGCATCGAAGGAGCAGCAAAATCAATGTTTCTGGCAAAAGCCCTTCATCAGGAATAAAGGCAGAGAGCCTGAAGTGTGGAGAGATAAGCTAGAAGAAGGTGCAGGTGGGGGTGGGGAGAAAGTAGCATAGAGTACAATGGGTGAGTGGGGGAGGGGATGAAGGTGATAGATCAGGGAGGAGAGGGTGGAGTGGATAGGTGGGAAAGGAGATAGGCAGGTAGGACAAGTCCGGACAAGTCATGGGGAAAGTGCTAGCTGGAAGTTTAGAACTAGGGTGAGATGGGGGAAGGGGAAATGAGGAAACTGTTGAAGTCCACATTAATGCCCTGGGGTTGAAGTGTTCCGAGGCAGAAGATGAGGTGTTCTTCTTCCAGGCGTCTGGTGGTGAGGGAGCAGCGGTGAAGGAGGCCCAGGACCTCCATGTCCTCGGCGGAGTGGGAGGGGGAGTTGAAATGTTGGGCCACATGGCGGTGTGGTTGATTGGTGCAGGTGTCCCGGAGATGTTCCCTAAAGCGCTCTGCTAGGAGGTGCCCAGTCTCCCCAATGTAGAGGAGACCGCATCGGAAGCAACGGATGCAATAAATGATATTAGTGGATGTGCAAGTAAAACTTTGGATGTGGAAGGCTCCTTTAGTGCCTTGGATAGAGGTGAGGGAGGAGGTGTGGGCGCAGGTTTTGCAGTTCCTGCGATGGCAGGGGAATGTGCCAGGATGGGAGGGTGGGTTGTAGGGGGGTCGTGGACCTGACTAGGTAGTCACGGAGGGAACGGTCTTTGCGGAAGGCGGAAAGGGGTGGGGAGGGAAATATATCCCTGGTGGTGGGGTCTTTTTGGAGGTGGCGGAAATGTCAGCGGATGATTTGGTTTATGCAAAGGTTGGTAGGGTGGAAGGTGAGCACCAGGGGCGTTCTGTCCTTGTTACGGCTGGAGGGGTGGGGTCTGAGGGTGGAGGTGCGGGATGTGGACAAGATGCGTTGGAGGGCATCTTTAACCAGGTGGGAAGGGAAATTGCGGTCTCTAAAGAAGGAGGCCATCTGATGTGTTTTGTGGTGGAACTGGTTCCCCTGGGAGCAGATACGGCAGAGGCGGAGGAATTGGGAATACGGGATGGTATTTTTGCAAGAGATAGGGTGGGAAGAGGTGTAATCCAGGTAGCTGTGGGAGTCGGTGGGTTTGTAAAAAATGTCAGTGTCAAGTCGGTCGTCATTAATGGAGATGGAGAGGTCCAGGAAGGGGAGGGAGGTGTCAGAGATGGTCCAGGTAAATTTAAGGTCAGGGTGGAATGTGTTGAAGTTGATGAATTGCTCAACCTCCTCGTGGGAGCATGAGGTGCCTCCAATGCAGTCATCAATGTAGCGGAGGAAGAGGTGGGGAGTGGTGCCTTTGTATTTATAGAAGGTCAACTGTTCTACGTAGCCAGCAAAGAAACAGGCATAGCTGGGGCCCATACGTGTGCCCATGGTTACCCCTTTGGTCTGGAGGAAGTGGAAGGATTCGAAGGAGAAATTGTTAAGGGTGAGGACCAGTTCGGTCAAACGAATGAGAGTGTCAGTGGAAGGGTACTGTTGGGGACGTCTGGAGAGGAAATCCGTGCCCCTCATAATTTTGTAACCCTCTATAAAGTCACCCCTCAGCCTCCGACGCTCCAGGAAAACAGCCCCAGCCTGTTCAGCCTCTCCCTGTAGCTCAGATGCTCCAACTCTGGCTACATCCTTGTAAATCTTTTCTGAACCCTTTCAAGTTTCACAACATCTTTCCGATAGGAAGGAGACCAGAATTGCATGCAGTATTCCAGCAGTGGCCTAACCAATGTCCTGTACAGCCGCAACATGACCTCCCAACTCCTGTACTCAATACTCTGACCAATAAAGGAAAGCATACCAAACGCCTTCTTCACTATCCTATCTACCTGCGACTCCACTTTCAAGGAGCTATGAACCTGCATTCCAAGGTCTCTTTGTTCAGCAACACTTCCCCTGGGATGTTACCATTAAGTGTATAAGTCCTGCTAAGATTTGCTTTCCCAAAATGCAGCACCTCGCATTTATCTGAATTAAACTCCATCTGCCACTTCTCAGCCCATTGACCCATCTGGTCCAGATCATGTTGTAATCTGAGTTAACCCTCTTTGTTGTCCACTACACCTCAAGTTTTGGTGTCATCTACAAACTTACTAACTGTACCTCTTATGCTCACATCCAAATCATTTATGTAAATGACAAAAAGTAGAGGGCCCAGCACTGATCCTTGTGGCACTCCACTGGTCACAGGCCTCCAGTCTGAAAAACAACCCTCCACCACCACCCTCTGTCTTCTACCTTTGAGCCAGTTCTGTATCCAAATGGCTAGTTCTCCCTGTATTCCATGAGATCTAACCTTGCTAATCAGTCTCCCATGGGGAACCTTGTCGAACTCCTTACTGAAGTCCATATAGATCATATCTACTGCTCTGCCCTCATCAACCTTCTTTGTTACTTCATCAAAAAACTCAATCAAGTTTGTGAGACATGATTTCCCACGCACAAAGCCATGTTGACTATCCCGAATCAGTCCTTGCCTTTACAAATACATGTACAACCTGTCCCTCAGGATTCCCTCCAACAACTTGCCCACCACCGAGTTCAGGCTCACTGGTCTATAATTCCCTGGCTTGTCCTTACCACTTTTCTTAAACAGTGGCACCACGTTTGCCAACCTCCAGTCTTCCGGCACCTCACCTGTGACTATTGATGATACAAGTACCTCAGCAAGAGGCCCAGCAATCACTTCTCTAGCTTCCCACAGAGTTCTCGGGTACACCTGATCAGGTTCTGGGGATTTATCCACCTTTAATCGTATCAAGACATCCAGCACTTCCTCCTTTGTAATGTGGACATTTTGCAAGATGTCACCATCTATTTCCCTACAGTCTCTATATCTTCCATATCCTTTTCCACAGTAAATACTGATGCAAAATATTCATTTAGTATCTCCCCCATTTTCTGTGGCTCCACACAAAGGCTGCCTTGTTGATCTTTGAGGGGCCCTATTCTCTCCCTAGTTACCCTTTTGTCCTTAATATATTTGTAAAACCTCGTTGGATTCTCTTTTACAACAAAAAGGTGAAATTTTGCACTTGAGAATCACAGAATCCCTACAATGTGGAAACAGGCCTTTCGGCTCAACAAGTCTTTTATTGTGCTGTGGGAAATGGTGCAAGATGTGAAAATTGTTTCTGATTTTCCCCTGAAGGTTCAAACAGCGAGTTTAGAATCTCAAGTGGTGCTACCTTATTTCCACACATATGCACCCAATTATTAAACCCAACTCACCATGGTTTTATGAAATTCACCTCTTTTCCAAGAAACTAGATGGCACCTAGTTCTGACATGAAGGGCAAAGAAGTTACCTGATAACAGTAACTCATTGCTTGTTTCTTTGGGCCTTCGTCCAGCTTTTTTCATTGCAACATTCTTGCATGTTCCACAGACACTTTTATTCTCCACATTTCATCCATATGAGTCAATAATGGCCAACCATTGGTATCATGTTATCCTGCCTGTTTTTGAACCAAGTCATGAATGAGTTGAGCCGAAGGGTTTGTTTCCGTGCTGTATATCTCTAACACTTACACCACTTCAGGACTTCACTTTGTAGCCCAAGGACAATGACTACTTGCGTGCTTCTACCAGGTTGCTGTGCTCACAAGAACGTACACACACCTACTGTATCTCAGAGATGCATCTTATGGCTCATAGCTTAATTCTTTAGCACTCACTGACTTTCTGCTTACTTGGAGGAACCATCCTCTGTCTTTCATTGCTTTTTGGCATTTAAGAGAGGTAGCAGCTTGTCACAGTTCTGAACTTTGAACAATCAAGAGGGTGAAACCTGCATCTGTACTGCAACTATGTTAATGTTATACCAGCAGCTTACGCGGGAAATATACTGTACGTACTTCAACCAATGTGGGCAAGTCGAAAGGGAAATTATGGTCACTCAGGAAGTACTGCCACATTCAGCCTTGGGGCTCATCTGATTTCAGTCTGGCCAGAGGGTGGAATGGCATTCTACCCTAAAATGAGAAAACGTGGGTGAATTGAATATGAAGGAAGTCGAGCCTTGCTGAGATTAATGTGCAGTGCCAGAATTAGAGAGAGTGGATGCTCTATGAGTGAGAGATAGCAGAAGATGGTGATTTTTAAGCTTGCAGAGCGCAAAAGATCATTAACCTCTCCTTGCACTCTTATGCATTGCATTTCAATTGAGAAGCTGCACTGACCTGGATCACTATCATTCTCTGGCTGGCTGAGCCTCCTTTGATGATCATTAGGTCATAGCTCAACCCTCCTCTCCATCATTCCATCCACAAGCTTCCCCAGGTCCCTTCAGTAAATCAAGGAACTAATTTCCTGTTCTGACCACTTCCTTTCTGACAATCGTGCAGGATCACAGTGTGAAGGGCAGTTCTTGGCTTGCAGCATCTGAAGTGATGTGTGGCTGGCGTTTAAATATGTCATTAACAGTGTGAATGTTGCAAATTCCCAGCAGTGGCAGTTGTTTCCACCTGTCCTGCTATTTGATTCCACAAGATGGATGTCACAAAGGGAAGATACATAATTAATGAGAGGAAGAACTCAAGATTTTTTGAGAAAATTCACCATGGACCATGATAGAACAACCACCATAAATCTCACTCTGAAATACATTTTCCAAACAAATGGAAAAATTCAACCCTGAAGCGTTTCTTAAAATAGTAAACATCTTCATATATCTTCAACTTTTCTTTACAACTAGTAACAGAGTACTGAAGGTTTGTGACAGCTGTACGTCACTGGAGAGATGGTAACAGAGTGGTAATGTCATTGGGCTACATCCAGAACCTCAGGTTAATATTCTGAAGGCATGGATTTGAATTCCCCTATGGCAAATGGTGAAATTTAAACTCAATGAAAATGTGGAATAGAAGCTCATGGTGACTATATAATCCCTGTCAATTGTCATGACCATTTTATCACTGACAATTGTCAAAGAAATTAATGTTCACTGATGTCCTTTAGAGAGAGAGAGGTCTGCCATCCTCACGTGGTCTGGCCCATGTGTGACTCCTTACCCACAGCAATGTGGTTGATTCTTAATTCACCTCTGGGCAATTAGGGATGAGTAATAAATGCCAGCCTAGTACAGCGATTCCCTCTTCCTATGAGTAATAGAAAAAGAATAATCTGGCAAGTTCAGGGAGTCTTAAACATATTTGTTATTTTCCAAATATTTTACTTTCCATCTGGTCTCATCACCTATTTTTCCAAAAACCACTTAACTCCGAAGATAAATACTTTGAGTTACGTCTGAGATATTTCATGGGGTAAAGTGATATTGGTTATTCCAAACCAGTCTGAGTGCCATATTTTAGCCAAGCTTATGATAATTTCCAGGAGATAGCGCTACACTTCTCCATTTAATGAAGGATATAGATCAAAAACAAGTTTTTGGATTTGAAGCACAGGTCAGTTATCATATGCTTAAATTAGGATTGGACTTGAGGGGCTGAATAGCCTATGCCAGTTGACGTAAATGTATATGAATACTTCACATCATTGGGAGAGGACAAAAATGTTCCTTCTGTTCTCCGAGTCATAGCCACATGCAAATTCTGACTTTTTTTGTGCCCAGTTAGAAGAGTATTTTTCCTGTAGGTTTTTGTGTTTATTTGCATGTCGGCAGACATGAAATATTTCAAAAACTATTACAATAAGGCAATGTTTTAAAAGGTGATTTTTAAGTATTTTTGGTTGATGATATTCCTTGATATATTTCAGACTGACAATTACATGTAATTTGGTTAATAAAGCTGCAAAAGTTCAGTCACAAAAGAATTCCTAGCACCTGTGCGTAAGCTGATTTTAAACTACAAAATGACTTCATTGGCATACATACAAGGAGCGAATGGTCTGTTTCTGTGCCATAATGTTTCTGTGCATGTCGTGTTTCAAGATAACAAAGCAACTCCCTGATGCTGAATACCATATAGTAGAATTTCAACAATCTTCCAGTTATAAAAACCATCTAATTTTTATTTTCTTTGCAATACTCGTTTGAGGCACTGGGGTAAGTTCACAATCAGTCTGCATCTTTGACGTGTGCCTCCAAAGCTTTGATTTGCCTCCAATGATTTCCAAAGCTTTTTGTGGCTGAATTGTTCACACTTGAGTGAGATGAGGTGAAAATAGATATTAACCAGTTTTGACAAATACCATGAAAACAGACTGAACACGGTCATGATCAAATGTATTTACTCCAATCAGAAAAACTTGGCTTCACATAAAAATACAGAACAAGATATATTGTGGCAATATATTAGATCATAATGACAGCCTGATTTCTAGCTATGATCTTAAAAGCCTGGATATTGTGTCTTTTTCTGTTTCTCTGCATTTACAAGCAGGAAAGAGTTCCTAAGTCACTCAGTGCCATTTAGGATTAGAGAGTTCCCTATACAGTTGGTTTGAGGTTGTTATTACCAATGGATGCATTTAAAAAAAACACTGCCTATTACATTAGTTTGTGAGGAAACAGCCTAATGTCTAGCTAATTTGCAATATTATCTCAACTATAATAAACCTGTATCAGTGTACCTTATGGAGAAATTATAAATATGTTCCAAATCATGACAGTCTTTTCAAATGGCCATAAGGAGCCACCATGCATTATTATCTCCAGAATTCTGTTTCCACAAGTCAATCATCTACAGAAGTACATTTAAAGAGTCAATTTTACTCCGGCTTTCTCAGTTTATATGGAAAACTCACGTTTCTACCTGACCTCATCACGAAACACGGTTTTTTTGTGTCATCTTCAAATTCTTTGAAAATTTATAGTCCTTGGTTCGCCAGTTAATAAATATAATTATGGTCATTTGGAACTGAAAGCCAGAGACCTCATTCTAATGACAAGAATGGGATAATTTGCATGGCTGATTTTCTGAGCAGTGCATGAAAAGTTCTCCATAGATAGTTACCTCTAAATCTGTCTAATGTGAAGCAGAATTCTCTTGCAATATAAATGGGTTGAAGAAATTAAAAATAAAGTCTTCCATTCCCACCACGGTTATTTAAACTAGCATAGGTAAGTGATCCTCTCGAGGATTGAATACATTACTCTAGGACTTCTCTGATGCTCTCTTGACATGAAAGAGGAAAACAGAAAATCCATTCAATATTCAGCCAGAATGTTTGGTGAAATTCAGTACCATGGCATCGAGTCTACAGGGCTTCCTAACTATAAATGTGGCTTGCACAGGAATTTCCCAGGAATTTCAGGATCTTTCTCCAAAACCTACAAACCAAAGGCATTTAATGTATTTTAATAGTTTATTGAATTTAACTAAGGATCATCTTGGTTAGCCTTTTCTTTGTCTTTTGTAGAATCACAAAAGCCTTATTGAGTGGGTGAAGGGAGAGGAAGATTATTGCTCGGTACTCAAAATGAGATTTTTTATCATGTTGACAACAGTTTTATATGACCAAGAATTCCCTAAGTTAAATGCCTGTAGCCTCTGGACAGTCTGTTTACTCTTTATGGGAGTTAATAATATCCAAATTACTCAGTAAATTACCATATTATTCCATAACCCTCTTCTGTCCCACCATCTGAACAACTACCATCTTAACTGCATTGAAACTTATTTAACAATTTCACCAAATTCGTATGCTGTTTGTTTCACTCTTCTAAAAGTCCTGATTTTACTGCACAATTACATGTTATTGTGAAAATGATCACTGTACTATTTATGCATTTCTCCACACTTTAATAGTTACTGTAATACTTTGAAAGGAACTTAGCACTGAATTGGGAAGCCATGGGAACCACTGCGCCCAAAAGCAGTTCCAACCCAGAGTACCATAAGTAGGGTAAGGGATTCCCATTCCAGAGGTAGCATCAATCTGATCCACAACAGTCATCCAGACAACTGAGCAAATTGGCCCTTGAGTTCCACATGTCTTTACTTAATATGGCAGACCAGGAATTAATGTTGTTCTGATCTTCTGCGATTGAAAGGATTTGCATGTTGATACTCAAACTATTTGACTGTGTTAAAATCTGCCAACCAATCAGATGCCAGGAACTCTCCAGTATCAGCAGCACCACTTGGAGTGATGGCCACTGCTGGTATTGTAGTGGAGCTTAAAGATCAAGGATGTCCTCCTATAGCTATCTCCGTTGCTGCCAGTTAGTCTCTCCATTGAACACAAGACACCTGAGAAGGAGAAAGACTCCCTGCTCCTGGTTGAATACCATTTGCAACAGGCTTCGAACATAAAGTAATCCATCATTGTCCATTTAAGTCCCTCAATTGACTTCTGAATGGGAATAGTGACCTTATCCATTCTAATTCTGGCTTAATTGGTGGGAGAGGTCAGACTTTCCACACCAGACCTTCTTGTCTTATGTTATAGCCTCCCCAGCACCCAGCTTAATCCTGGAGGGGGGATTCTGCATATTGTCCTTTTATAATCAAGTGAGAAAAAGTAGTTATTTCCCGAACTTGTTTGACTGCAAAGCATTTTTGTTTCATTCAAGATAGACTTGCCAATTTAGTGATTATTAACTGTCTATATGCTGTGGCTACAAAAGACACAAACAGATGTCTTTGAGGTTTTGGACAAAATTTTATTATACTTAAATCAGTTATAAAGAAAGCAATACAATACAGCAAAGCATATGCATGTACATAAATATGCAATGACAACATTGACACAGTTGAAAGATGTTGATTGACAATTTATCTGCTGTTCTGGAGATAGCAGCTGCTCAGTCATGTACTTAAAAAAGGTCTCTAAACATGGCATGATCAAATAATCAAACTCAGCAGACAGGATTAAAACATTCAAGTTGAATAAAGAAAGAGAGAGGGCGGGAACTTAGCTGAAGCTGAAAATTATGGGGGTGGGTGGAGAAGATGGATTGACCCTGGAAGGAAAGCCATCTGCAAACTCACTGGAAGCAAGTTCCATGCCCATACGTTGCTATAGAGAGGCTAAATTCCTTAGTTGTGGGACTTCTTCCCCTCACTGGAGAGGAAGTCCAACAATTGAGGGGTTGCTGGCCAACCTGGTTGGTCAGAAGCTCCATCAGTACTAGCAGCACATGAGCTCTGTCGTGACCTGCTGTTGACATTGCATGCAGGCCCACATGGAGGCTTGATGGAACTTGACTCAAGGTAAATCTAGGCCAATAGGTTTTGGAAGGGGTGGAGGTGTTTGCAAAGCAGATGGATGGATGGCAAGGAGGTGAACTGTCTTCAAGTCCCTGATGCACAAAAGGCTCTCTTGAAGTCAGAATCATCCTCCTCCCTGCTGCTTTATAGAATTCTGGAAATTCTGATGGGATTACATTCCCATCAAGTATTTTAACAAGCTCTATTGACTTTTCAATAATAATTTATGTGAGATGTTTTCTTCTGCTTTCTTGGTATTATATAGTGGCCAGGTGGGTGAGAAGGTGGTGGCCCTCATGCTCTGACTTTATTACATGCCCACCCATTGAAAACACTCTTGTCAGGACACACAATATCCAGCTCAAATCTTGCCTCATACAGCTTCTAATTTGCCTGTATGATGTAATTTGCCTATATATGATGTGGAGGTGCCAGTGTTGGACTGGAGTGGACAAATTTAAAAATGACACAACACCAAGTTATAGTTCAACAGGTTTAATTGGAAGTACTAGCTTTCAGAGCATTGTTTCTTCATCAGATAACTAGTTGGGCAGGATCAAAAGGCACAGAATTTAGAGCAAAAGATCACAGTGTCATGCAATTAAAGTGATATATTGAACAAATCTAGATTGATGTTAAGTCTTTCATCTTTTAGAGTGGGCTGCAGGTTTTGGTTCATTAATATGTAAATCCCAGAACTTCTTTTAAGTCACATTCTCGAGATAACTTTATAACAAAAAAGGTGACATCTCAACTGAGAAAATGTATTAAAGGTGTGAGTGTGTGCATGAAAGTGTATTTGCATGTGTGCGTGAATGTGACAGAGTAGAAGTCTGTGAGAGGGTGTGTGCGTGGGTGTGAGTGTGATTGGGTGTATATGTGTGTGTTTGTCTGAGAGATAGCGTGTGCATGAGAGAGGGTCTGCATGAGTGTATGAGTATGTAAGAGTGTGTGTGTGTATGTGTGCTTGTGTGTATGTGTGAGAGTGTATAGTGTATTAGGGTCACCTGTAGTGTGACATGATGAAGGGCTTTTGCCTGAATCGTCGATTTTCTTGCTCCTCGGATGCTGCCTGACCTACAGTGCCTTTCCAGCACCACAGTCTTGACTGTAGTGTGACATGAACCCAACGTCCCGGTTGAGGCCATCATCTTGGGTTCGTGTGACACCTGTACACTACACTATACACTCACACACACGCAATCACACCAACACACACACATGCACTCTTACATATTCACACACTCATGCACACACCCTATCACGGGCTTATACTCCATCACATTCATGCACACATTCTACCAACCATGCAGATACGCAAACACGCATTCTCCCATGCGCACTCACATGCACTCGCTCTAGCGTGCTCGCTCGCTCGCTCGCTCTCTCTCTCTCTCTCTCTCTCTCTCTATCCCCCCACCTCTCACTCTCTTTCCCCCCCCCCCCCACACACACACACACACACAGATCTATGGGGTGATTTTGCATTTGCAGAATAGTATTTACAGATACATTCTATTTTTGCTCAAAAAGCCCACAACCTGCAGGCAGTCAATCCATATAACATTTTATAAATTCCTACTTTGGAAATAGAACCAGTCTGACTCAAGATTGGGATACAGACAGACTCTAACCTACCATCTTTAATACATTGTCTAAGCTGAGATGTCATTTTTTAAAATAACACCTTAAGTTATAAACATAATAAGAACAGAAGAACTAGGAGCAGGAGTTGGCCATCCGGCCCTTCGAGTCTGCTCTGCCAATCAATAAGATCATGGCTAATCTTTTTGTGACTTAGACCCTCTTACCCATGCTTTCACTGTATCCCTTAATTCCTTTATTGTTCAAGAAAAAATCCACCTTAACTTTAAAAATGTTCACTGAAATAGCTTCAACTACTTCACTGGATAAGGAATTCCATAGATTAATAACCCTCTGGGTGAAGAAGTTCCTTCTCAATTTAGTCCTAAATCTGCTCCCTCTGATCATGGCCTAGCTTTTGCCCTTTTGTCCTAGCTTCACCTGCTAGTGGAAACATCCCCTCTAATTCTACTTTATCTATTCCCTTGAAATTTTTTTATATGTTTCAGTTCTCCTGAATTTCAATGAATATAATCCCAGTCTACTCAGTCATTTCTCATCAGTCAAGCCCCTCAACTCCAGAATCAACCTAATGAACCTCTGCACCCCCTCCAGTGCCAGTCCATCCTTTGTCAAGTAAGGAGACCAAAACTGCACACACTTCAGGTGTGGCCTCACCAATACTTTGTACAGTTGCAACATAACCTTTCTGCTTCTAAATTCTATCTTGTTAGCAATGAAAATGTGATTTGAGAAAAGTTTATCTCAAGAATGTAACTTAACAGAAGTTCTGGGATTTACATATCAATGAACCAAAACCTGCAACCCATTCTAAAAGACATAACAGCAATCTAGGTTTGTTCAATATATCATTTTAATTGCTTGATACTGTGATCTTTTACTCTAAATTCTGTGTCTTATGATCCTGCCCCACTAGTTACCTGATGAAGGAGCAGTGCCCTGAAAGCCAGTACTTCCAAATAAATCTGTTGGACTATAACCTGGTGTTATCTGATTTTTAACATAATCTGTTGATAATACAGGTGCTTAAACACAAAGGATTAGCTGGCTTGTCATATGGCTTTTTCTCCGACTAGCTAGCTACCTATGGTGGTGGTATAGTGAATTCTAAATGGTATCTGGGTAAATTCTTTTACAGCCCATTGTTCCATTGTCCCATTGTTGGTCTTCAGCCTGTTCAGCTTCTAGGTAATTGTTTGAATGTTTTGTTTGAGATAGGAAGTGGCCTCTATTCATACTCCTTCAAGCCAATTACCCCGAGTCATGTTTTACAGGCGGTCTCCATTTTGATGGCATTGGAATGCAGAAGGCATTGTGCTGCAAATGTTTGGTCATCTTTGACTGTGATTTTCAATTATTGAAATGTAGATTTCGTCTTAAAATTTCAATTATTGGTTTCATTTTCTATGAAGCATGGCTTTAGTCCTTTATGATGCAATTTACTGTTTGGAAATTCAAGTAGGTAATGTCCACAAGATCTACTTGATTTGGTGCTCTAGTAACCTGCTTTTTTGTAAAAAAAACACCAGCTTTGTCAAACAGGACTTCAGTTGTCTGGGTGATGAAAATGTACTGTCATCCTTGTGCACTATACTTGATCTTTTACAGCATTTCTAATGTGCTCTCCATTGATGACTTCACCACAGATTTTGAACTCGCTGGTCCACAGCTAACAGAACTTTTCTTTTATCCTTTTTCAAATAAGGGAATTATTTTGTATAACATCTTTAAGAAATTGAATAAAATAACTTTAATTATAGTAAGCAAGATAGCCTTAACTTGTTTGAATTATCAAGCATATTTCTAATCTATTAAACAAGATTGTGATTTTTCATGTAGAATTTTACCACATTGATATGTACTTGTTTGATGTATGAGTGATAAACGAAAGAGCTGAGACTGAAATTCCTCAGATCGTAGGAACATTGAAACATTCATTAAGTTGTGGCTAATCTGTGCCCCAGTTTACCCTGTTCCATTATCCCATGTATGCATACCAATCAAAAAGCAAGTGAATAGTTTTGAAATTTTCCATTGGTTCAGCATTCACAACCATTTGAGAATCAAATTCCAATTTCCATTGTCTTTTATGTGGAAAACTGCTTCCTGATTTCACTTCTAAATAACATAGTTCTGACTTTGAAATGATGTGCCTTTGTTCAGAGTTACCCCATCAGAGGAAATAATGTCGCTATGTTTATATTATGTCAATCAAGTGAATCTGCATTCTACATTCTCCAAAGCTAATGTATCTTTCCTGGAGTTTGCTTCTCAAACTACTCCTGCTGTGATCTGCTGAATGGCTTGATATAACTTCCACACATTTGTATTCTAATCTGCTTGAGCTGGAACCTTATTCTTTTTCCATTATTCTTTTGATTACATTTTTCAGCTAATGCACAAGCTTTTAATCATTTGTGTACAGTTATTTAAATTCCTCTGTTTTTCTAGAACTCCAAATCTCCTGTCATGAAGAAAAGATTTTCATCTCAAGGGAATGAACTCACACTTCCTTCCTATGAAGCCCAGTAGCACAGAAATATGGTGAGAAGCAAACCTTTGCTCCAGTCAATTTAAACAAGGCCAATATACTCCTACACCTGAATGCATACATTTTGAAGTCCTACTGAGTGGTTAAAAAAAAAGGTGCCTCTGGTAACCAGTGTTTGGGGAAGAAGCTGGTCAAATTAACTTAAAAGATTACAAACCTGTTGGTGCAAGGTTCTTTTACCCAGTGTTTTCTGATAGCAGTTTTCTGGGCTCCTGATGATGAAATCCCAGGCTTGGACATTATTGTAGCCCTATGTCTATCCTCCATGGACCTGAATGCTAATTTGTTTTCTAGTGTCCAATTTGCTGGAATCATGAAGATACGGGCTGCAGGCATTTCAGTGAGAGATGCCATCCAGTGTGTCCCACTTACATGACCAACTGGGACACATTCCTGATAAAGAACTTATACTCGAAACATTGACTCTCCTGCTCATCGAATGCTGCCTGGCTGGCTGTGCTTTTCTAGCGCCATGCTTTTTGATTCTGATCTCCAACATCTGCAGCCCTCCCTCTCTCCTTCTGTACATTGGGCCAACTCCAGACCTAAATGGAAATCCGTCACCACAGCTTATCAAAGAATG
Source organism: Chiloscyllium punctatum (assembly GCF_047496795.1). Classification (NCBI taxonomy): domain Eukaryota; kingdom Metazoa; phylum Chordata; class Chondrichthyes; order Orectolobiformes; family Hemiscylliidae; genus Chiloscyllium; species Chiloscyllium punctatum. Next base: position 35,580,966 of record NC_092744.1, read on the forward strand.
TGGCAACTTTGTTTTAATACAGAGTTATCTCATTTGAAGTCGGTGCACCAATTGCTGGCTGCAGGGACATGCAAACTATTTTGCCTTCATTTCAATGGAATCAGTAAGTTGCCAGCAATCAATCAATGCAAATAGATAATAATCTGTTCAGAAAAATGGGAAATATCATGACTCCTTGCAGTATCATTTAAATGGCCTTTGAGGGGCAATTCCACTTAAAGGAATCTCTCCATTCACTTATGCATGTTTCCTGACTTCGCAACAGCACCCTGATCCCTTGTCCCACTCCTGTCTCACACAGAAACTTACTTTCAAGTTTTTATTCTAGTCCTTGATATTTGGGTCAAATGTGGACAGTGCAAGTTTTCTGTGCTGATACATGAAATTGTTTAGGGTCCGTTTAAGTAAGTCTTTTCTGGGGGCAGCAGCTGCACATTTTAAAAAAGCACTCAAAGTTGCCTAGGTTTTGGGTTAGTAAAGGGATTTTGAAATCTGCTTTCTCAAAACTGCTTTTCATTCCATTTTCAGAAGTCTCACGATACCAGGTTATATTCAACAGGTTTATTTAAAATCACAAGCTTTCAGAGTGCTGTTCCTTCGTCAGGTGAAGGCATTCCATTTTTCATCGTTAACAGGACAGTAACAATATCTAATGTTTTTAAATTCCCACCTAACCTCCTGCACAGTGCTTAAGGACATTTTGGGTACTGTCTCAAAGGTCCAATTTTCTCTCCATTTAGACTTTGAAAGATTGAACAGAACTTTATGATCCTCTGCTGATGGATTTGCAGACTAGTGTGGCAGAGATGGTGGAGGACCATAAAATTCTGTAGGTGGCTTTGTCATAGAATTGTGAACAGGTCAGCGGCTAGGAGGCATAGGGTAACCAACTTGTTCTGATCTGAATTTGAAACTCCTAGATAGCTAAATTAATGGCAATGTAAGGACAGCTTCCAATCCAACTGTACCAGCCCTTAATCCTGAGGGTAGCTCTTGTGACACAGTGATAGTGTTCGACCTACAGAAATTCAGCCTAACAGAGGAATTCATCTTCCAGTCAATTAGCGTAGCAATTGCTTAAATGTCAGCAGCTGTGCTGAAGTTGATGGTTACACATAGTCCATTGAATTGTTCAGGTGATGAGATGGAAAACCCACAACATCCAGAAAATCCGTCCAGTTATGATATTTGTATTACTTGATGCTAGATCACAATTTCCATCGATTAAATTGCACCAATATTATTTAGTCCAGCTTAAGTGATTTTCAAATAATTTTGGAATTTTAATATTTTTCTGATCAAAACAAAGTAACAATACTTGATTCGTAACGTATTCCTGTTTTGGATATTAGCTTTGAAGGAGGTTCTGGCTGTCATAAATCATGATGAGCCTCAAGGAACTTTCAATACTGTTTAAAATCCAAACATGCAATTATTGTTTTGACATAACTTACTCTAATAATAGAAACTAATTAATACTTATATTTATTGCCCAAGGTTATTTGTATTATTTTCCAAAATCATTAGTGCTGTTCTTTAGTCTTTCAGGAGTCAAGGCCTTTATTTTCCTGATTAGAGTGGTGCTGGAGGTCAGGCAGCATCCGAGAGTAGGAAAATCGATGTTTCAGGCAAAAGGGGAGAATGGACAGGTCATGAGAACGGTGCTGAGCTGGAAGGTTGGAACTGGGTTAAGGTAGGGGGAGGGGAAATCCCAGATCAGCACAGTCCTCATGACCTGTCCCATCTGTCAATCTTCCTTCCTACCTATTCGCTCCACCCTCCTCTCCAACCTATCACCTTCACCCCCACCTCCATTTACCTCATGCACTCTCAGCTACCTTCCCCCCAGCTCAACCCTCACCCATTTATCTCTCCACCCCCGAGGGTCCCAGCCTCATTCCTGATTGAGGGTTTTTGCCTGAAACATTGATTTTCCTGCTCCACGGATGCTGCCTGATCTGCTGTGTTTTTCCAGCACCACTCTAATCTTGACTCTGATTTCCAGCATCTGCAGTTCTCACCCTCAACTCTTATTTTCCTGTCCAGTCAGGAAATTGGTATTGAGAATTTTCTAAGCCCTGATCCTATCCAAGTGAAAGGCAGTCACAGGTCGAATCTTCATGTGGTGGCCTGCTATTTAGTTGGAAGTGAGTTCAATTGGCAATTGCAAGAGACAGAAGGGCAGCAGGAATGATTTAAACACACCAAGGCAACAATTACTATGACTAACTCACTGCATCATACTGGGAGCAGGAGAGACAGAGGGATGTAACCCAGAACAGGGTTGTCTCATACTTTGTTGATGCTGACCTGAAGGTCCTCCTCAAAGCATTCAAGGAGCGGAAGGAATGCCACCAATCCAAATCATAAAATTCGAGAAAGAAGTGACAAAGACCAGGACGAGACAATGAGTGATGTTATGAAGGCCTTAATTCAGTGCAGGAAAAAGGATTTGCTTTGGTGGGCTGAGTCCTCGAGGATATTCAGTCTCTAGCAGACACACCAGCTGTGAAGCCTGTGGCTGTATGCTGCTCCAGAACATGTCAAGAACCTGTACTAAAGATAATTATGACCCCTCAGCAATGCATAAAGTGAAAATGCTGTTGAGCAGCACTGACACATGCAGCTGTTTATGTCAATGAGCTGTTGACATTGTCCATAGAGAGAGTGCCTTATGTCCCCCTCTCTGTTGTATTTGCAGTAGAAACAGATTCAAAATGTCTGTGAAAACACTCAAATAGGAGAAAGGGTTCCAACTTATATATTGTTACCATCATGGAAGAGTGAGCCATGGAGATCACCAGACAGTCATTAGACAGGGTAGATTCAGAAGAATTCTCTGATGGCGAGGGCGTCCAGACCTTAGTCACAGTCTAAGGATACAAGGTAAAACATTTAGGATTGAGATGAGGAGAACTTTCTTCTTCACCCAGAGACTGGTGAGTAAGTGGGATTTGCTACCACAAAGCATTTAACACATAAACATTGTGTGATTTCCAGAAATAGTTAGATGTAGCATGGGGGTCTAACAGCATCAGAGGATGTGGGGAAAAGTTGGATGATCAGTCATAGCCACAATAAATGGCAGAATAGGCTCAATGGGCCAAATGACCTACTCCTGGTGCTGTCTTCGATGTTTCTTTGACGTCATAAAAAAATCTCATTCACTATTGGCCTTGAGGGAAGGAAACCTGTTGTCCTTGCCTAATCTGACCTATTTTTGAATACAAATCCACAGCAATGTGATTGACACTTCTTTCTCTGAAGCAACTCAGGCCAGCAGACAATGGGGGATGGGCAATAAGTGTTGACCCAGCCACTGGTATTCACATCCAATGTACAAATAAAACAAAACTCTATAGATAAAGGGGGAGGTGATAGGGCCAGGAAGGGAAAGGAGTAATGCATGAGGTGGGTTCATCAATACTCAGAAAAATCCTGGCTTCGATGCGCAGACAGTGTAATTGGTGTATTACGGTCTCTGGTATGTAGATCCAATATGCCTGAGGCTGCAGCGGTAATGTGGGGACATGAAGATTTACATAGAGAGGTTGAGTGGAAATGCATTGAAATTCAAAGCCAGTGGAGTTTACAGGAAGGCTACCAAGAAAGGAATTTGTATATTTAGAATAGAAAAGCCCTTATTGTCACATGCACTCGAATGAGCGCAGTGAAAAGTATGTAATGTCGCCTCTCAGGGCCATCTTAGATGCAGGGTACCAAAGTACAGATACTTTAAATGTTATTACTGAATTGAAATAGTAAAGAAAAATGGCTAGCATGGGAATACAGAGTTCAAATAGTCCAGAATGAGAATAAAAAGTGTCTTTAAAGTACACAAGTTATAGTCATTTTTATACAGTCTGTGCCTGCCAGACTTCAGAACATGAGGCCTGCTTACCACATGCTGGCCACCATCCAGGGCTTGGCCCCTCCAGCCTGCGCTTACTCTATTCCCCACCTGGGCTCTGATCTGTGACTTGCTTCCAGGACTTGGCCCATGTTTGCTCTGCTGCCACTCTGGGTTCCAGCCTGAGAATCGCTTCCAGGACTCAGCCTGTGCATGCAATGCTGCTGCGATTTACTTCCAGGACTCGGCCCACAAACCGTCCTCTCCCGCTCCAGCCATGACTTGTTTCTGAGACTCAGCCTGTGATTGCTCTGCTTCTGCTCCAACCATGACTCGCTTTTGGGACTCGACTTGTGACTCACTTTCGGGACTTGGCCTGCGATAACTCTGCTCCTGTTCCGGCCATGACTCATCACCTATGCCTGGCTGGTCTCAGACTCCATTCTCCATTCCCTCTAGTTAAGGTATTTTAAGAAGTTAAAAGTTGGGACTGCAGGAAGAGGGGAGACAAAAAAGAAAAGGAGGAAAAGAAGCTGACGAGCAAAGGAGCTCTGGCTGGAGCATCTTACTTTGCCGCCGTCTTAACTAGAAGAGATTGGGAATTCAACAAGGGTAAGAGGCTGAACCCGACACTCACTGCGTGAAAAACAACTGTTATTTCCTTCCATGCTGTAAATAATAAGTGTGCAATGGAACTGAAAATGACTGTGACCATACCTGGAGTGGACAGGATCAGTACTCTTTGAGGGAAGGGGTTCACTTTCGAACGACGTGAGGTCCTTTAAATGGCAGCAGCATTACTCAGACACCCAAACAGAAAAGGAAACCTGTCGACACTACATGTGATGTGAATCTTCGGCGTTCACCTTCTGTGTCAAAATCTTGGTCAAAAGTACTCTTGGTGGCAGCTTGCAGCATCAGGAATCAATTCCACTAATTGCTGTTATACACAAATGGTCTGGAAACATTTACCCACTTGACAAATTTGTAAGAATCTTCCAAGTTCCTGTATCCTGCAAATGGAGCAGGAGCTGCTACTTTGAACAATAAAACAGCATGTAGTACTAAGGATGGCTGGGGTCTCCATCTTTAACCTTGTTGTAGCAGTTGGCCAGACATTCGCTGACATCACCTGATGGTGACAAGCTAATTTTAATTGATAATATATCTACAATTAAGTGTCACCTGTGCCATTTTTGCGCCTTTTCATCTTCTTTATTTCCTTCCCACTGTGTCATGATATAGTCCTCGGGTTTGTTGCAGTGGAGGGAGCCTGTTGACCTTGGAGATTTGGTCAGGTCATACCAGGCTATTTGTGGTGAGAAGGGCTGGACATCCTCAGTGTGTCCCGACGAGGGGCAGCTGCATCCTCTTTGGCTTGACTGACTGTGACAGGCTGCGTGTCGGTGGAAGGCCTGGCGACTTGTGTGGATTCTGTCGGTGATTCCTCCTCTAGCTGAATGCCTACTGGTAGCACACTATCACCTTTTAGGAAGGGGCACCTGGATAGAAGCCAGGATCCTTTGTTCCCTTCAGCCTTGCTGTTTGTGCTGACCTCCAATAACTACAGTGATGGATTTAAGGAGTGCTTGCAGTGCTGGACCCAGCTCTCAAGAGCAGCTGCCACCCTGTTCATGGAGGATGCTTGCATGACTGAGGAAGCATGGTTGAAAATGTTTTGCTGGAAAAGCGCAGCAGGTCAGGCAGCATCCAAGGAACAGGAGAATCAACGTTTCGGGCATCAGCCCTTCTTCTGAAGAAGGGCTGATGCCCGAAACGTCGATTCTCCTGTTCCTTGGATGCTGCCTGACCTGCTGCGCTTTTCCAGCAACATATTTTTAGCTCTGATCCCCAGCATCTGCAGTCCTCACTTTCTCCTGAGATATGGTGCCAACAGCATTAATGCAATACTGCAACCTTTGTGTCACTTGACTCAGTCCCTTGGAAAACCTGCCTGTTGTTCCTGTGTCTGCTTGTGCATTTTGATTAAATTGTTAATTGCTGACACCATGAGGTCTCTTCTACGAAAGGCAGAATGGTGCCTTGTCTCTGGCAGTCATCTAATTGTCAGCAATTTGGGTTGTTTCTTCATCAGCCAGCTGTAGAGATGCAGCAATGATGTGTTCACCCCACAGCTGATCCTGACTTTAATTTAGCTGAAATATCCACTAAGGTGTCAGTATTGATGCTGCTGAAGTTTGCAGGAGGCAGTCTTACCAGCACGTACTGTGAGGTATCAGTGCTGTTTTCCTCAGAGGTGAGGAAGTGGATGTCTTGCAGGGCCAGCCTCTTGGCCACCATGCTGTCCTGATTCCATTGGCATTTGCAGGAGACAAAAGAGAGAATGGGGTATGAAGAAGGGTTAGAAGTTCAGACATGTTAACAATATATGCACCTTGGTAGTAATGGGAGGGTTGCACATGAATGGACAAAGATTCATACTTTGTTGGGACCTGGAGGTTTTAGGATCTCCATGGGCACAGTCAGGGGGCCAGGATCCCCTCTTCGTAAAGGGTAAAGAGCTAAATGTCAGGCACACCACTACCCATCTTGGCACGTTTAGTCCTTTTATGGACCATTTTCATCTGAAATATGACAGTGAATGGATTGACTGAGACGAAAGTGGGAGACACAGCTATTAGTGTTGGTGCAAGTAGAGGAAAGGTGATGAGGTATCCCAAGTGAGTGAGAAGGGTGTGCAGAGATCATACAGGATTTGTAGTGAGGAGTGATTTGGTGATCTGAGTGAGTGAGGGAATTTTTTTTATTCATTTGAATGTGGGTGTCACTGGCTAAGTCAACATTTACTGCCTGTCCCGAGTTGCCCTTCAGGAGTTGGTGGTGAGCTGCTACCTTGAACTGCTGCAGTCCATGCTCTGTAGACAGACCCATAATGCTGTCAGAAAGGGAATTCCAGGGTTTTGATCCAATGACAGAAAAGGAATGGTGATATATTTTCCAAGTAAGGAAAGGGAACTTGCAGGTGGTGTTCCCATCTATCTGCTGCACCTATTCTTCTTGATGGTAGTGGCCATTGGTTTGGAAGGTGCTGTCTCAGGAACTTTGGTGAATTTCTGCACAAATCTTGTGGATTGTGCACATAGCTGCAACTGAGTGTCCATGGTTGAGTGACTGAATGTTTGTGGATGTGGTGCCAATCCAATGGACTGCTTTGTCCTGGATGATATCAAGCTTCTTGAGTGTTGTTAGAGCTGCATTCATCAAGGCAAGTGCATTGTGCCTTGCAGATAATGAACAGGCTTTGGGTAGTCATGAAGTGAGTTACTTTCTGCAGTATTCCTATCCTCTGACCTGCTTTTGTAGCCACTGCATTCATATGATGAGTCCAGTTCAGTTTCTGGTCAATGGTAACCCCCTGGATGTTGGTTTGGAGGATGCAATAATAATAGTGTCATTGAAGGTCAAGAAGCATTGCTAATATTGTCTCTTATTGGAGATCATCATTGCCTGGCATTTGTGTGGCATGATTGTTACTTGCGATGTTGCATACAATAGTGATAATGGTAGACCATCAGTCTTGGTGAGAAGTGGGTGCAGTCACTGAGTTAGAGTGAGTGTGAGGTGACAGAGCTAAAATGGCAGCACTTTCCCTGATGGTGTGGAGAAAGTCATCAGTCTTCATGCTGCACTGCTGATCGTTTCTCAGACTGTGGAGAGTGCACTGACTTGGTGGCAACCTCAGACCAAAGTTTCAATGGTTATGGGTTCCCTCTAAGTTTGCCGCATGATAGCGATGATGGTGCTTTGGCTGGTGAGATAAAATGCCCTGTAAAATTTTGAAGCCAAACTCCTCCATGCTCCTCAACAAATGTAGAAGATAGTTAGGCCAGCTGCAGTACCCGACATCTGAGTGTACGTGCCCATATGCAGTATCTTCTATGCTGCCCCAAACCTCTCACCTGAGATCTGAGTTCCTTACCTGGAATTGTTAAGATCAAGTATAAGTTCATTAGTGCTCTTCTGTTTGTTGCTCTCTTTCTTCCTCCTTGTACTCCCTTGGCTGTTCAGGTGTCAGTTTGTGGATGTCTGAAAACAGGAAATTCAGAAATATGAGTCTCATGAAGGGTTTCACGCTGTGAGGCTGAAAACATTTTCTCATGCGATTTTCCAAAACCCATCTCATTATCTATCCAGAGAAAGTATATTCCTGTCAGGGTGAAAGGGAAGGCTCGTAGATATAGGGAATGCTGGATGACTAAAGAAATTGAGAGTTTGGTTAAGAAAAGGAAGGAAGCATATGTCAGGCATATACAGGATAGATCGAGTGAATCCTTAGAAGAGTATAAAGAATGTAGGAGTATACTGAAGAGGGAAATCAGGAGGGGAAAACGGGGACATGAGATAGCTTTGGCAAATAGAATTAAGGAGAATCCAAAGGGTTTTTACAAATATATTAAGGACAAAAGGGTAGCTAGGGAGAGAATAGGACCCCTCAAAGATCAGCAAGGCAGCCTTTGTGTGGAGCCACAGAAAATGGGGGGGATACTAAATGAATATTTTGCATCAGTATTTACTGTGGAAAAGAATATGAAAGATATAGACTGTAGGGAAATAGATGGTGACATCTTGCAAAATGTCCACATTACAGAGGAGGAAGTGCTGGATGTCTTGAAACGGTTAAAGGTGGATAAATCCCCAGAGCCTGATCAGGTGTACCCGAGAACTCTGTGGGAAGCTAGAGAAGAGATTGCTGGACTTCTTGCTGAGATATTTGTACCATCGATAGTCACAGGTGAGGTGCCGGAAGACTGGAGGTTGGAAAATGTGGTGCCACTGTTTAAGAAGGGCAGTAAAGACAAGCCAGGGAACTATAAGCCGGTGAGCCTGACCTCGGTGGTGGGCAAGTTGTTGTACATGTATTTGGAAAGGCAAGGACTGATTCGGGAGATGTCAAAATGGCTTTGTGCGTGGGAAATCATGCCTCACAAACTTGATTGAGATTTTTGAAGAAGTAACAAAGAAGATAGATGAGTGCAGAGCAGTAGATGTGATCTATATGGACTTCAGTAAGGCGTTCGAGGTTCCCCAAGGGAGACTGATTAGCAAGGTTAGATCTCATGGAATACAGGGAGAACTAGCCATTTGGATACAGAACTGGCTAAAAGGTAGAAGACAGAGGGTGGTGATGGAGGGTTGTTTTTCAGACTGGAGGTCTGTGACCAGTGGAGTGCCACAAGGATCGGTGCTGGGCCCTCTACTTTTTGTCATTTACATAAATGATTTGGATGTGAGCATAAGAGGTACAGTTAGTAAGTTTGTAGATGACACCAAAACTGGAGGTGTAGTGGACAACGAAAAGGGTTACCTCAGATTACAACAGGATCTGGACCAGATGGGTCAATGGGCTGAGAATTGGCAGGTGGAGTTTAATTCAGATAAATGCGAGGTGCTGCATTTTGGGAAAGCAACTCTTCGCAGGACTTATACACTTAATGGTAAGGTCCTAGGGGAGTGTTGCTGAACAAAGAGACCTTGGAGTGCAGATTCATAGCTCCTTGAAAGTGGAGTTGCAGGTAGATAGGATAGTGAAGAAGGCGTTTGGTATGCTTTCCTTTATTGGTCAGAGTATTGAGTACAGGAGTTAGGAGGTCATGTTGCGGCTGTACAGGACATTGGTTAGGCCACTGTTGGAATATTGCATGCAATTCTGGTCTCCTTCCTATTGGAAAGATGTTGTGAAACTTGAAAGGGTTCAGAAAAGATTTACAAGGATGTAGCCAGGGTTGGAGGATCTGAGCTACAGGGAGAGGCTGAACAGGCTGGGGCTGTTTTCCTGGAGCGTCAGAGGCTGAGGGGTGACTTTATAGAGGTTTACAAAATTATGAGGGGCATGGATTTCCTCTCCAGACGTCCCCAACAGTACCCTTCCACCGACCCTCTCATTCGTTTGGCTGAACTGGTCCTCACCCTTAACAATTTCTCCTTCGAATCCTCCCACTTCCTCCAGACCAAAGGGGTAACCATGGGCACACATTTGGGCTCCAGCTATGCCTGTCTCTTTGTTGGCTACGTAGAACAGTTGATCTTCTGTAATTACACCGGCACCACTCTCTACCTCTTCCTCCGCTACATTGATGACTGCATTGGCACCACCTCATGCACCCGCAAGGAGGTTGAGCAATTCATTAACTTCACCAACACATTCCACCTTGACCTTAAATTTACCTGGACCATCTCTGACACCTCTCTCCCCTTCCTGGACCTCTCCATCTCCATTAATGACGACCGACTTGACACTGACATTTTTTACAAACCCACCCACTCCCAGATTACACCTCTTCCCACCCTACCTCTTGCAAAAATGCCATCCCGTATTCCCAATTCCTCCGCCTCCGCCGGATCTGCTCCCAGGGGGACCAGTTCCACCACAAAACACACCAGATGGCCTCCTTCTTTAGAGACCGCAATTTCCCTTCCCACCTGGTTAAAGATGCCCTCCAACGCATCTCGTCCACATCCTGCACCTACGCCCTCAGACCCCACCCCTCCAACTGTAACAAGGACAGAGCGCCCCTGGTGCTCACCTTCCACCCTACCAACCTTTGTATAAACCAAATCATCCGCCGACATTTCCGCCATCTCCAAAAAGACCCAACACCAGGGATATATTTTCCTCCCCATCCCTTTCCGCCTTCAGCAAAGACCGTTCCCTCCGTAACTACCTGGTCAGGTCCACGTCCCCCTACAACCCACCCTCCCATCCTGGTACCTTCCCCTGCCACCGCAGGAACTGTAAAACCTGCACCCACACCTCCTCCCTCACCTCTATCCAAGGCACTAAAGGAGCTTTCCACATCCATCAAAGTTTTACCTGCACATCCACTATTATCATTTATTGTATCCGTTGCTCCCAATGTGGTCTCCTCTACATTGGGGAGATTGGGCACCTCCTAGCAGAGCGCTTTAGGGAACATCTCCGGGACACCCACACCAATCAACCACACTGCCCTGTGGCCCAACACTTCAACTCCCACTCCCACTCTGTCGAGGACATGGGAGGTCCTGGGCCTCCTTCACCACCGCTCCCTCACCACCAGATGCCTGGAGGAAGAACGCCTCATCTTCCGCCTTGGAACATTTCAACCCCAGGGCATTAATGTGGACTTTCCCCATGACTTGTCTGGACTTGTCCTACCTGCCTATCTCCTTTTCCACCTATCCATTCCACCCTCTCCTCCCTGACCTATCACCTTCATCCCCTCCCCCACTCACCTATTGTAATCTCTGCTACTTTCTCTCCACCCCCACCCTCCTCTAGCTTATCTCTCCATGGTTCAGGCTCTCTGCCTTTATTCCTGATGAAGGGCTTTTGCCTGAAGTGTCGATTTCACTGCTCCTTGGATGCTGCCTGAACTGCTGTGCTCTTCCAGCACCACTAATCCATAAATAAACAAAGTCTTTGCCCTGGGGTCGGGGAGTCCAGAACTAGAGGGCATAGGTTTAGGGTGAGAGGGGAAAGATATAAAAGAGACCTAAGGGGCAACTTTTTCACGCAGAGGGTGGTATGTGTATGGAATGAGCTGCCAGAGGATGTGGTGGAGGCTGGTACAATTGCAACATTTAAAAGGCATTTGGATGGGTATATGAATAGGAAGGGTTTGGAGGGATATGGGCTGGGTACTGGGAGGTGGGACTAGATTGGGTTGGGATATTTGGTCGGCATGGATGGGTTGGACTGAAGGGTCTGTTTCCATGCTGTACATCTCTGTGACTCTATCTGTGCACCATACCCCCTTGGCTCCATACTTGTACTATTCCAACCCTTACTCTATGTGGAAGTACTCACTACTGTCAGTGCTGTCATTGAAAGGATATTATTCACCTGAAGCTGCCCAGTATATTTATTTCTCCCATCCATAAGGCTAATTGGGATCCGTTACCTGTAACCAGATTTGAGTTTGTCATTGGCAACAAATTAGGAGATAGTTGTAAATAATTAAATGTAACCTATTTTCATTAATATTTCATTTACTTTTTTAAATATAACATGTCATTGTCTATTGAGTAGAAAAAAAGGGACTTCGTAAAAATCATTTATCTTGACCGTATCAAGAAGATGCTTCTATCAACATTTAATATTTAAAGTGAGATAGAGATTATGCAACAATATTTCAGTTGTGTTAGATATTAGCTTTTGCATTGAATGTGAACAACTATCTTTTAATTTTTTGATGGGGTAGTTGTTATTAGATTAAATGGGCTCTGAGACTTTGAAATCACAGCTAATTAATTCACTTAGTTCCTGAACAACAATAAGCCAATAGACATATTTATAACAAAACTGAAATGAAGAGTTTTCATACTCCAAGCATATTACATCCAAAATTTTAGTACAGTAGTATAAAGACTAAAATCTGTTTTCCTTTATTATATCGATGAAGCAAGCTGTTGATTGTATTTCAGCAAAGTTGTCACTTGTAGTCTTTTCAGGAACAAACAACAAATTGATTATTATTTAAGAATTACAACTGTGCAATGCTGTTATTTCTGAATTAGTTAGGCAGATTTTTACCATTTTGATTATTTTTATTTTGGGGCATAATCATGCTTTTATTTTGTAAAGCTGACAAAGGTAATTAAATTGGTACATTACAACATGTTTAACTTACTGTAATTTCAGTATTGCTTCAGCAGAATCATTTTATTAAGTGTTTTGTACACTGAACTATAAAATGCCATTTAGACTAGGATATACCTTTATTTAGCAGTTTGAAAAGTAAATTCAAGTTATTATTTCTTTTACGGTTTCCTTTGCACTTGTCACTAACATAATTAACTTGAAGATTGAAATAAGTGACCTAAAAGTTACTGAACAGTAACAGGATTTTTTAAAGTCGATCTTTTCCTATAATATAACAGAATTCATGCTTTTCAGTATAATCAAGCACCACTAGAAAGAATATCATTTATGGCAGGTAGCTGAAAAATGTCATTAAAATATACTCTTGGCATATCAAAATTATGCATTTTGAACGGTTAGCACAACCTACAAAAAGATGAGGACAGGCTCATCTCATTAAAGGAGAAGAAATAGTGGAATTAGCCAGAATCTAATTACAAGCCGCGCTATCTAATGTAAAAACATGTCTGTTTTTTCACTCTCATTCATTTTGACTAGTAATTAGTTTTGGCCTCTAAAATGCCACCCTTTAATCATCCAAACACAGATGTGATTTGCTGTGCAATTTAATCTTGCTTTAATGAAGAACTAATGGACGCATCACAAATTACTTTCTCTGTTGGAAAAAAATTCTATTTCCTGCTTTCAAAAGATCAAGAGTATCTTTGATAATAGCTTGAGCAGCCCTGGCAGCTTTGCTGCACCAAGCAAACAAGCTCTTTTACTCTGCTCACAATTCAATAGAATGAGGCTACAATTAGCAACAAAGCAGTGAAAACCCACCACCGCAGCAGAAGTGCTTTCCATGTCTCAACCCCAGCAACTATTGCCTTGTTAGAGCCAAGGCTAAGTGTCAGTAATGAACAATGCACCATGATAAATTACTCCCCTAAAACAGCTGTACTGCTAATTTTCAATTATACCTATAAATGGCTTGTAGATTGGGGAAAAATGAAGAATGCACCAAGGAGAGAAAACATTATTACATTCAGACTATTTGTCTGCTTCTTTTCTAACAAAAATGCATTTTAAGTTACAGCTAACTTGCAAAGTTATTATTGAAATTTACTTTATGTTTGGGAAAATTGAGTTGATAATTCTTTTTCCTTTCTGTATTTTAACAATTTACATTCATCTTCATCTTTTGAAATCTTGTGCACTTTGTTTATAAAATGTTTATTCGAGAATTACATTAAGGTCTTAGCATGCTTACATATGTACTAGGAAGCTGTTTTTTTAAGGTTTGAAGCCAGTTGTTGGTTCTTGATTACGGCTATCCATTTCTAAACTAAATAGTGTGCATCACTGTAAAAGTTACATTGAGCTAGATTTCTTGTGAATTATTAATTCCGTCCAATAATTGTTTAAAGTTGTTTAATTCTGTGTAGAGCATGGTGTTTTCACTGTTTAACATATATGTAGTCTTATATTACAGTGTCGCAGCTACTACAATTAAAAAGTACTTAATTGACTCTAAACCACTATAACATGTCCAGTGGTCATGAAATGTCTGATGTAAATGCAAGTATTTCCTTTTCCCATTTTGGGTTGCTTCACCAGCTGTTGCTGTATCTGGTCGTTTCCCTGCTTCCAGTACGCTCTTCTGCTCTGTTCATTGAGTGAGGTTTGGTTATTTGGCTTAATGATGTTGGAGGAATGAGGGGTATGTTGGTTGTGAAGTTACAGATTGTACTGGCGTACAATTCTATTTCTGTTAGTGGCTCTGAGTAGTGCCATACAACACCGTTGTGGACGTTCATGTGGGAAACACGTGAGCTCTGTGTAGTGGTTACTCTTACCTAAGCTTTCATGGACAGATGCTTCTGAGGCAGGTAGATTCAGATGTCATTGAGAACTCAGCTGGCTTGGTTGGTGGTAGTAGTCTGAAGTTGGTGATTTTCTTTGAAATCCCACACACAGAATATGTTCTTCACTTTTTGTTTTTATTGCTCCATTCTAACAATGAGGTGTACAAATTCATCAACTGACATAAGAATTGTCAATTGGATTCAATATGAGATGTTCCTTGCAATATTTACCTGAAGTTATGAAAGTTTATAGGATCTAGACTCATTGCTGAGTATTCCCAAGACAACTCTTATCTTTCACTGTATATCACCATAACCCTATGCCTGGCAGATCTGCTTTGCTGATGTGCCACACCATGTCTGTGTAATGAAGGCGTCTGGGATGCTGGCTGATGGGTGTGTCATTGTGAGTATATTTATATCAGTTCTTTGCAGAAATACTCCTGAAACAATGTTTTCAACTTTGGCACCAATGAGGAGAGCTTTGCAGGTTCACTGAGCTGGATATACGTTTCTTTCTAAGGAAAGAAGATCCCTTCTGTCTTAAGATATATATCTTAAAACTGTGTTTCAGCTGTATTTTTCTTATATCAACTACACGGTCACTTTTCGTATTACAGCTTTTCATTAAAATCACATTCGCACTCTGGCGATGGCCTAGTTGTATTATCGCTGGACTGTTAATCCAGAGACCCAGGTAATGTTCTGGGGACTCAGGTTCGAATCACACCATTGCAGATGGTGGAACTTGAATTCAATCTGGAATTAAGGATCAAATGATGACCATGAATCCATTGTCGATTGTTGGAAAAACCCATCTGGTTCACTAATGTCCCTCAGGGAAGGAAACTACCATCCTTACCTGTTCTGGCCTACATGTGACCCCAGACCCACAGCAATGTGATCGACTCTTAACTGCCTCTGGGCAATTAGGGGATGGGTAATAAATGCTGGCCTAGCTAGCGATACCCTCATCCCATGAATGAATAAAAAAAAACTCCAGTGGCTGGATTTGAACTTACACACTCTGGATTATTAGTCCACATCTCTAAATTTCTAATGCAAGTTCATAGCCACAACATTATTTTGCCTATTAATAGAATGATATATTTTTCTTTCTATTTGTTTCTTATTGTCTCTGTGTTTTCTTCTGCTCATTTTATGTTGATAATAATGTGTGATATTATTTAATATGATGTAGAAAGAAACTACGGAGATCTGCAGCTGCTTTCAATTTAATAAAAGTATGAGATTGTATAATAGTAAAGGATCTTGTTAAATTGTGGGGCCCTTAAAAAACAAATTTCCCTACCATTTACTGTGTAACATGAGATTTCAGTTAGTAACTATTACAGAGGGTTGTGTGGAGTCATTGCGCTGAATGGTCTGCTTCCACTCTGAAGGGATTCAAAGATTCTATGAAAATATTAAATGAAGAAAGGGAATACAGCAGATTAGTTGTGATGTCACTGGACTGTTAATTTAGGAACCCAGACTTGTGCTGTGGGGATATGGGTTTGCGTCCATCATGGCAGCTGGTGCAGTTAAAATTCAGTTAATGAACCTGAAATTAAAAGTTGGTGAAACTATCGCTGATTGTTGAAAAAGGCATCCCAGTTCAAAAATGTCCTTTAGGAAATCTGCTGGTATTACCCATTCTGCCGTTCTAAATCTGCAATAATGTGATGGAGATTGGCTAACGTGGTGCCACTATTTATGAAAGTGGTTGGAAGTGCAAGGCAACTACAGACTGGTGAGCCTGACATCAATGGTGGGCACGTTGCTGGAGGGAATCCTGAGGGACAAACTTTACATGTATTTGTAAAGGCAAGGACTGATTAGGGATGGTCAACATGAGTTTGTGCATGGGAAATCATGTCGCACTTATGTGATTGAGTTTTTTTGAAGAAATAATGAAGAGGATTGATGAGAGCATAGCAGTGGATATGATCCAAATGGACATCAGTTCATGTCAACAAGGTTCCTCGTGGTAGACTGGTTAGCAAGGTTAGATCACCTGGAATACAGGGAGAGCTAGCCATTTGGATGCAGAACTGGCTCGAAGGTAGAAGACAGAGGGTGGTGGTGGAAGGTTGCTTTTCAGACTGGAGGCCTGTGACCAGTGGAATGTCACAAAGATCTACTGCTTTTTGTAATTTATATAAATGACAATAATTATATAAATGATTATATAAATATTATATAAGTGAATATAGGAGGTATAGTTAACAAGTTTGCAGATGACACCAAAATTAGAGGTGTAGTGGACAGCGAGTAGAACGGGATCTTGATCAAATGGGCTCATGGGCTGAGAAGTAGCAAATGGAGTTTAATTTAGATAAATGTGAATTTTGGAAAAGCAAATCAGGATAGGACTTATACACTTAAAGGGAAGATTGTGGGGAGTGTTGCTAAACAAAGACACCTTGGGGTGCAGGATTATAGTTCCTTGAAAGTAGAGTCGCAAGTTGAAAGGATAGTGAAGAAAGTGATTGGTATGCTTTCCTTTATTGGTCAAAGCATTTAGTATAGGAGTTGGGAGATCATGTTGTGGCTGTATAGGACGTTAGTTTGGGCACTTATGGAATACTTTGTTCAGTTCTGGTCTTCTTCCTATAGGAAGGATGTTGTGAAACTTGAAAAGGTTCAGAAAAGTTACAAGGATGTTGCCAGGGTTGGAGGGTTTGAGCCTAAGGGGGTGACTGAATAGTCTGGAGCATTTGAGGTTGAGGGATGACCTCACAGAGGTTGATAAAATAATGAGTGGCATGGATAGGGTAAATAGACAAGATCTTTTCCCTGGGATGGAGGCGTCCAGAACTAGAGTGCATATGTTTAAGCTAAGGGGAAAGATATAAAGGGGACCTAAGGGGCAATGTTTTCACGGTGGTGCGTGTATGGAATGAGCTACCAGAGGAAGTGGTGAAGGCTAGTACAATTACAACACTTAAAAGGCATCTGGATGGGTGTATGAATAGAAAAGACTGAGCAGGATATGGGCCAAGTACTGGCAAATGGGACTAAATTAATACCTGGTCAGCATGGACGAGTTGGACTGAAGGGTCTGTTTCTGTGCTGCACATTTCTATTATTCTACGGTTCATATCTGCTCTCTGGAATGGCCGAGCAAGTCTTTCAGTTCAAGGAGAATTTGTGATGGACAAAAATAAAAGAAAGCGTCTTGTTGGCAATACAAAAATAAAAGAAAGCTCTACAAGCATTTCAATCTCACCCTATTATCCCATCAGTTTAATGCAGTTCTAAAAATTTGTACAGCAGAAAATAAAACTCCTGATTTTGAACATTAGACTTGTTAGTATATAAGAAGAAGATGTGGGAAATTGTGATAATATAGGCCAATACTGTCTCACCATGCCATGTCAGGTAACACTGGCAAGAATTTCAACATTGCCAAAAATAGGGGAAACAGTCATTTATCCATGTACACTGTTACGATCATACAATATCGTCATGGATTAAGGACAGAACACAGACTGTGTAAATCTGAGATCATGTAGCTGTGTGAATAATTTGTGTGTTAATTCAAGACAACAACTCAGTCTTTGTGGTATATGTTAGAAGAGATTACATAAATGAAACACTCACATTATATCATCCTACCAGTGGTGTTTGACCTAAGAAAACACAACATTGTGATGGCACCTAGTAATGATGGATAGTCAGTGGTAGTTGTGAAGACTCTTTGCCCAATCATAATTAATTATCTACATGACTTACCCCAAAAGGAATGGACAAACTGTGCTAAATGCTGAAATTGACACAGATGCAAGTGCAAATATTATCCCTTTATACATCCAACATGAAATTTCCTGAGAAAATTTAATTAGTGCAATGAAATTAACTAATTATGTCTCTTGCATTGGCATAATCTATATTGTCAAATGGTTCCTTAGAATGGACACATGAAACCTTTTGCATTTTGAAACAATAAGACTAACTAAATGCCTATTCAAAAAGACAAAAAATGAGTTACAAAGAAGTTTTGGTTTCTCCAACTTTTTATCCCCATACATTCCTAATTTTGAGACAAGTCTCTCCTCTTTGGGATCTTATTTGTAAAGACACACCATATCCATGGCAGACTTTTTTTCAATCTCTTTAGAATGCTTTGTCAGTTAGCAAGGGTTCACTCCAATATTATGATCCCTCCAAGCTTACCACATGGAAATAGGTAGATTCCAAAAAGGCATCAGACTGTGTCTGCTATAGGGTGATAAGCATCTTTGATCCTACCAACCGCAAATGATATGCTGAAAATTACAAGTGCACCTCAAAGACTAATGATTACTTGTGAAGATCCAAGCTTTAGAAGCACAAGCAAAGTAAATATTTTTTGAGTTAGAAAGTAATCTCAACACTGATCGTATTTACTTTGGTCACAGCTAAGCAACTATAACTGAAGATGACCAATTTCAACACCTCAAAAAGATCATTAGGTTGCATTCAACAGGTCCTGACCAAGAATATTTATTCTGGCCATTCTTTGATGAATTAAGACTTTCCATGATATAATTTTCAAAGGACAACAAGTAACAAGTCCATAATATCAATGTCAAAACAAGATGAAACATGAAAATGCCACTCATTGACACTCAGTAGTGTTATTACCCACTGAATCCCTCACTGTCAACATCCTGGGGGTGAGCATTGACCAGGTACTCAACTGGGCTCGATACACAAACACAGTAGCTACAAGAGCTGGTTGGAAGCTAGGCAGTGAGTGACTCACTTCTTGACTGCCGAAACCCTGTCCACTATTGACAAGTCAGGAATGTGATGGAATACTCCCTACTTATACAGATGAGTGCAGCTCCAAAAACAGTCAAGAAATTTGACACCATCCAGGACTAAGTAGCCTGCTTGCTGGAACACATCCACAAGCACCCACTCCCTCCACCACCAATGCTCAATAGCAGCAGTGTGTATTATCTCCAAGATGCACTGCAGCAATTCATCAAAGATCTTTAGGCAGCACCTTCCAAACCCATAACTACTTACATTTAGCAGGACAAGGGCAGCAGATACATGGGAACACCACCTGCACATTCTTCTCCAAAGTATTTACCATCCTGACTTGAAAATATATCACTGTTCTTTCAGTGTCACTGGGTCAATATCCTGGAATCCCTGCTCTAACAGCATTGCACATCTAACTACAGCACATGGACTTGTGCAGTTTAAGAATGCAGCTCACCACACCCTTCTAAAGGGAAACTAGGGATGGCCAGCCAATGACATCAGCATCACATGACTGAACAAACAAAAATCAATTATGTCCTAGGCAAAAATAAAGCAAGAGATTGCCACGTGAATCCGTCTATTGGCCCAGCACCAAAAAGAACATTGATCAACTGACCATTCACGTGAAACGCATCAACTTCTCAGCATGTATGAGAGCCTTTCATTCCATGTGAAATTCCCTCTGAGCGATGGTGCAAGATTACTTCTGACATTTTGGATGTCTAAGGACAATTAAATTCTGATGACTGACTAGTTCACTAAATTCTCTGTTGTGTGACAAATGAAAGGTACCACAAGTGCAATCACTGTTGACACATTGACTACCATAATCAGTATATTCAGTGTTCTATAACAAAATGTCTGACAGTTGTCCCATGTATTCTACTGAACTTGACAAAGCATGTGCAGAATATGGGATATCCAACATATGACTTGTTTCCCTCATTACGTTTGGTCCAGTGGTCTCGCAGAACACATTGTGTTATAAAATATGTGACGGTCCAAATCAAAATGACTTAACTGTTTTAAAAAGCTATGTTAAATCCATATGCTGCTACTCAAGGCAATGGTTTACCCTCAGCTGCAGCTATCAAGTTTGGAAGACAGATCCACATATGGAATGCACTGTTTTAAAGGATAGTTGGGGCTTTAAACCTCAGAATCTTTAAAACATACGTGGATGAGCACTTAAGACATAACATTAAGGCTATGAGACATGTGCTAAAAAGTGGGATTAGTGTAGACAGGTCAGCACAGACCTAATGGCCAAAGGACCGCTTCTCTGCCATGATTTTATGACAGTTCTTACCTCCTATACTCCCACAACCGAATCACTTTTGGATACAGAATTAGCTCGCCCATTGAAGACAGACAGTGGTAGCAGATGGAAAGTATTCAGCCTGGAGCTCACTGACCAGTGGTGTTCTGCAGTGATTGGTTCTGGTACCTCTGCTTTTTGTGATTTTGAGAAGTGACTTGGATGAGGAAGTGGAAGGGTGAGTTAGCAAGTTTGCTGATGACACAAAAGTTGGTGGAGTGCTGGATAGTGTGGAGGGCTGTTTTAGGTTGCAATGGGACATTGACAGGATGCAGAGCTGGTTTGAGAAATGGCAGATGGAGTTCAACCTGAAAACGTGTGAAGTAATTCATTCGAATTTGAATGTAGATTACAGGGTTGAAGGCACGATTCTCGGCAGTGTGGAGGAACAGAGGATGTTGGGGTTTGCGTCCATAGATGCCTCAAAGTTGCCACCCAAGTTGATAGGGTTGTTAAGAAGGCATATCGTGTGTTGGCTTTCATTAGCAGGTGGATTGAGTTTAAGAGACGTGAGGTTATGCTGCAGCTCTGTAAAGTCCTGGTTGGATCACACTTGGAATATTATGTTCAGTTTTGATTACCTCACCTTAGAAATGATGTGGACGGTTTAGAGAGGGTGCAGAGGAAGTTTACCAGGATGCTGCTTGGAGTGGAGGGCATGTCTTATGAAGAAAGATTAAGGGAGCTAGTGCTATTCTCATCAGAGTGAAGAACGTTGAGAGGTGACTTGATAGAGGTGTACAAGATGATGAGAGGTATAGATAAAGTGGAAAGCCAGAGACTTTTTCCCAGGACAGAAATGGCCGTCACGAAGGGGCATAATTTATGCACCACTTATACACCATGTATTATTGGAAAAAAGGAAGAAAATTGTGCAAGATCATGATCAATTAACAGACAGTTATCCTAACTAGAAACAAATGAAAATATAAGAGCTTAAGATTTTCCTATGAGCACGAGGGTTCTGGCAAAATAATACTTGCTGGATCCAGCCTAAGTCATATGACAGTGTCATGTGTCAAATCTTGCAAGAAATTGGCAATATATCTGAACTTTATATAATCAATCACCCATCATGCATGATGACTATTCAGATATGGAAATTATCAGATCAGATGAGAACACATCTATGACGTATGTTTCAGATCTACCTGTGATAACAGACAGCACACCACTGAGTGAAGCTACAAGCTAAGTTGTGACAACTGTGTAAGGACTCGACCTGACATGCTACACATCCACCAAGGCTTGATTTTAATGTGTGGAGATAATATATTTGTACACGTTTATCAGAAAAGGGGAAATGTATTATTGCACAGATCCTATATCAGAGAGGCTGCATACCCTTAAGACAGTTAGATGACATCATGCATGTAATGTTTTAGTAGAATCAACACCTCACCTTCACAGCACAGTGCAACAGAATCATTGTAGTCAGTCAGTCAACCAATTGTAGTGTTACAGGGAGAGCACATAGGAAATACTCAGACAACATAAAACTGGCAGTAATGTTTGACCCAGGAAACAACATTAACAACTATAGGACTTTGTTGTGAAACTATGTCATGCTTCTATTTGTCATCAAGGTAAATATCTAAATTTGAGGCAGTTGTGCCAAACCAGCTGAGAATAAAATATATTCAGGCAAGCTGAAAATCACAAAATTTTATAGAACATTACTAATATATCAAGCTTAGAGCATGATGATCTGGATGCAAATCAAATTTTACAATCTAAAACTTGATATAGGGGTGGCAGCCTCATGGTATAATCACAAGGCTACTCATCTAGAAACTCAGCTAATGTTATGGGTTCAAATGCCAACACAGTAGATGGTGGAATTTGAATTCAGTAAATATCTGGAATTAATAATGTAATGGATCCACTGCTGATTGTTGGAAAAGAACATCTAATATTCTTCAGGGAAAGAAATCTGGCATCCTCATCAGGTCTGGCCTACATGACTCCAGATCCACAGCAATGTAGTTGACTCTCAACCGTCATAGCAAGCCACTCAGTTGTAACAATTGGTATGAAGTCTCAATAGAGAAATGGAACTGGATGGACCACCTGTTACGAACCCAGGCAAAAACAGCCTTGTCAATGCTGCAAAATCTTCCTGGGAGTTAGTCTCACAGATTGGTCAACCAACAGCCTGACATAGTCAAACTCATGGAATTATACCTTACAGACAATAGAACATAGAACAGTACAGCACAGTACAGGCGCTCCAGTCCTCGATGTTGTGCTGACCTTTTATCCTACTCTAAGATCAAACTAACCTACATATCCTACATTTTACTATCATCCATGTGCCTATCCGCTTAAATGTCCCTAATATATCTGACTCAACTATCACTGCTGGCAGTGCATTCCAGACACCCACCACTCTGTGTAAAGAACCTACCTCTGACATCTCCCCTAAACCTTCTTCCAATCACCTTAAAATATGTCCCCTCGTGATAGCCATTTCCGACCTGGGAATATGTCTCTGACAATCCATTCTATCCATGCTCTTGCCATCTTGTACACCTCTATCAAGTCACCTCTCATCCTTCTTCACTCCACTGAGAAAAGCACTAGCTCCCTCAACCTTTCTTCATAAGACATGCCCTCCAGTCCAGGTAGCATCCCGGTAAATCTCCTCTGCACCCTCCCTAAAACTTCCACATCCTTCCTTTAATGAGACGATCAGAACTAAACACAATATTCCAAGTGTGGTCTAACCAGAGCTTTATTGAGATGCAGCATAACCTCATGGCTCTTAAACCCAATCCACCTGCTAATGAAAGCAGACACACCATACACCTTCTTAAAAACCCGATCAACTTGGGTGGCAACTTTGGGGTCCATGTCCATGGGTCCCTTAAGATTCCTCTGTTCCTCTAGATTGCCAAGAATCCTGCCTTTGACCCCATGTTTTGCATTCAAATTTGACCTTCCAAAATTAATCACTTGACACTTTTCCAGGTTGAACTCCATCTGCCACTTCTCAGCCCAGCTCTGCATCCTGTCAATGTCCCGTTGCAACCTACAACAGCCCTCCGCACAATCCACAACTCCACCAATCTTTGTGTCATCAGCAAACTTACTAACCGACCCTTCACTTCCTCATCCAAGTTTTTTATAAAAGTCACAACAATCAGAGATCCCAGAACAAATCCCTGCGGAACACCACTGGTCACTGAGCTCTAGGCGGAATACTTTCCATCTACCACCATACTCCTGTCTTCTGTGTACCAGCCAATTCTGTTTCCAGACAGCCAGATTTCCCTGTATTCCAAGCCTCCTTACTTTCTGAATGAGCCTACCATGGGAACCTTATCAAATGTCTTGCTAAAATCCATATACACCACAACAACTGCTGTATCTTCATCCATGTGTTTTGTCAAATCCTCATGACCTGCCCCTCACAAAGCCATACTGACTATCTCTAATAAAGCTATGTTTTTCCGAATAATCATAAATCCTGTTTTTCAGAATCCTCTCCAATAATTTGCCCTCCACCAATGTAAGACTGACTGATCTGTAATTCCCTGGGTTATCTCTATTCCCTTGAACAAGGGAAAAAATATTTGCCACCCTCCAATCAGCTGGTTCTACTCGAGTGGACAATGAAAATGCAAAGATCATCACCAAAGGTGCAGCAATCTGCTCTCTAGCTGAGGCATTGCCTGGATTTGCATTACCAAAATGCAGTACTTATATTTATCTAAATTAAACTCGACCTGCACTCTTCGGCTCATCTGATGAAGGTTACTCTGAGGTGTTGCTGAGACACTACTTCCTATGCACAAAGCCATGTTTGAGTATCCCTAATCAGTCCTTGCCTTTCCAAATACATGCGAGCCCTGTCCCTCAGGATTCCTGTCAACACCTTTCTCCCCACCGATGTCAGGCTCACTCGTCTATAGTTCCTTGCTTTTTTTTCTTATTACCTTTCTTAAATAGTGGAACTATGTTGGCCTTCTGGCACCTCACCTGTGGCTATCAATGATACAAATATCTCAGTAAGGGGCCCTGCAATCACTTCCTTAGCTTTCCACAGAATTGGAGGGCAGACCTGATCAGGTCCCAGGCATTTATGCACTTTTATGCCAGTTATGTGGATGTAATGTACAGTTACATTAGTAAGCATACAATCCAAATAACATATAAATTTGTTACATTATAGCAATGTAAATAGTGTAATAATTTTCAGATAGCTTGTTGAGAAGCAGCAGTTTAGATATGATTTATTAGAAAATTAGATAACTTAAAGTTTACACTTGAGACAATTGGAGATGGTTCACTGATAGAAGAGGAAACAGGCCATGGAATTTGTTAATCTCAGTAAAGTTGTGAAGGCAGCATCCCGCTCTCTAGCTGAGGTGTTAGGGAACTCTTCGCTGGGTCTCTTCCTCCGTTTTTTTGATCCATCCTCCATCTAGAGAAAACCGACGGCTGACTGATGAGGACTTTTTGAAATACCCTATTTCTAGGGTATTTCTATTTGTGGCAATCAATTTTCTAAATCCCTTTGGCTGATGACTGCATGGGATCTTTACCAACACTGTGCTGTTAGTGCAGTATTTCCCAGGTCAGGTATCAGATCTTTCGGTGAGAAAGCATTTCGGTGATAGTGATCACAACTCCCTGACTTTTACACTAGTCATGGAGAGGGATAGGAGCAGACGGTATGGTAAAGTATTTAATTGGGGGAGAAGTAATTACAATACTATTAGGTAGGAACTGTGGAGCATAAATTGGGAGCAGATATTCTCAGGGAAATGCACAACAGAAATGTGGAGTTTGTTTGGGGAACACTTGCTGCTAGTGCTGGATAGGTTTGTCCCACTGAGGCAAGGAAAGGATGGTAGGGTGAAAAAACCTTGAATGACAAGAGATGTGGAACATTTAGTCAAGAGGAAGAAGAAAATGTTCTTAAGGTTGAGGAAGCAAGGATCAGACAGGGCTTTGGAGGGTTACAAGATAGCCAGGAAGGAACTGAAGAATGGACTTAGGAGAGTTAGATGGGGCATGAAAAAGCCTTGGCAGGTTTTATGAAGGAAAATCCCAAGGCATTCTATATTTATGTGAGGAACAAGAAGATGACCAGACTGAGGGTAGGGCCGATCAGATTTGTGGAAGGAACTTGTGCGTTGAGTCGAAGGATTTAGGGAATATCCTTAATGAGTACTTTGCTTCAGTATTCACTAGTGAGGGAGATATTGTTATTTGTGTGGACAGTGTGAAACAGGCTGATACACTCAACCAGGTTGGCGTTAAGGAGAGGATGTTCTGGAAATTTAAGAAAACATGATAAGTCGCTTGGACGAGATGGGATATACCCAAGTTTACTGCGGGAAGCGAGGGGCATGGATAGGGTGAATAGACTACGAATTTTCCCTGGGGTGGGGGAACCCAAAACAAGAGGGCATAAGTTTAAGATGAGAGGGAAAGATTTAAAAGGGACCTAAAGGGCAACGTTTTCACATAGAGAGTGTGCGTGTATGGAATGAGCTGCCAGAGGAAGTGGTGAAGGCTGATACAATTACATTTAAAACGCATCTGGATGGATATATGAATAGGAAGGATTCAGAGGGATATTGGCTAAGTGCTGGCAAACGGGAGTAGATTAATTTAGGATATTTGGTCGGCATGGACAAGTTGGACTGAAGGATCTGTTTCCATGCTGTACAGCTTTATCACTGCACTGGTTCCACTGGACTGATAGCATGACTAAAGATGAGATAGGGTACCCTTATAACAGAATGTCATATGTTATGAGGTCATGTAACTTGAAGGTATACTGCCTGTCAGGTGTGGGATCTATACAATAATACAATAAATTATCTAAGCTGTTTTACAGTCACTTTGTTTTTATTCCTAGACTTCAGGAAACAAGTGAATGCGAACTAAATTTATAAATGAGTTAAAATATTACTCTAGTTAAGTGGTTAGCATTTGTTGAAAGGGACTTTGCCTCTTTGGAGGAGTTTATACAAAAGCACCTGAGTAACTTCAGTTAAACATGAAAGGCAGCAACTTGAAGCCAATTTTGTGATGTAGTGACATTATCACCTGCACACCTCTAGGTGAACATTCCACCAAAAATGATAAAAGCAAAGCAGTTAAAACAATGAGCATCACCAATGAGTTTTCAACAGTATTACCATACTGAAATAATTTACAGCCAAGCTGCATGTTCCTTTTGTCCTGACCAAAGTGGAACTAGTGCACTACTGCCTTTCTTTAGTTCCACAACTCCTTGAATTGCAACATAGTCTTAGTTCTTGAAATTAAATTAGATAGGGATCGAGATGCCCAAATGGCTGCCATTCTGCCATGTGTAGATGGGTATCCGTAAGCAAAACAGATGTCTCCAGTTCTTTGGCATTTCAGTTTGCTCAGGAAAGACAGAAGTGTGAATTCTTCTGAACACTGTTCAAGTGACAATCAGAATTCAGATGAGAGACCAGCTCGAGGCAGTGCACTGGACCTGAAACAGGATTTCCAGAAAAGAGGAGAGAAGAGCTGGGAAGCCTTTTTTTCTTTCCTAATTTGGAGGTGCTGGTGATTGACTGGGGTGTACAAAGTTAAAAATCACACAACACCAGGTTATAGTCCAACAGGTTTATTTGAAAGCACTAGCTTTTGGAGTGCTGCTCCTGATGAAGGAGCAGCGCTCCGAAAGCTGGTGCTTCCAAATAAACCTGTTGAACTATAACCTGGTGTTGTGTGATTTTTTTTTTCTTTCCTAGGCTTACAACCAACTGAAAAATTCAAACAGTCTCGAAAGCAGAAGCTGCAACCTAACAGTCATAAACCTCTGCTTGAATTCTGTGTTTATGACAATATGTGATTTTCCAAAAATGCCTTGTTTCCACTATCCTTTCATGTACACTTTTACATGACCAGAACTAGGAATAGGAGTAGGCAAATCAACCCCTCTAGTCTGCTCCCTCATTTAATACAATTATGGCTGATCTCAGCTTGGCCTCCAACTGCATTTTCCTGCTTGCTCTCCATAACCCCTAAACCCATTGCTAATTAAAAAGTTGTCTGTCTCCTCATTTTGCTCAACGTCCAAACTTTGGGGTAATGAATTCCACAGAATCATGACCCTTTGAAAGAAATAATTTCTCTTCATTTTTGTCTTAAATCTGTTATCCCTTAATCTGAGAGTATGACCTCTCATCTAGATTGTCCTGCAAAATGAAAACATCCTCTCTTCATCTACTCTGTCAATCCCTCTAGCATCTTATATACCTTAATTAGATCTCCTCTCATTCCTCTTCAACTGTTGAGAGCATAGACTTAAATTGTTCAATCTTTCTTCATGAGTCGAACCCCTCTCCTCTGGACTCAAGTGAGTGAATCTCCTCAAAACTATTCCAATGCAAAGAACCATCCTGTTGTCCACAAGCTTCCTCCTCAAGTCCACAAAAATATTAAACATGAAGCATCTTCATAAAACTTCATAGAGACTTTATTTTTGTTGAATAGCATTGTTGTAATGGTCATCAACTATTAACTATTTAACACTAAAATTTAGCAATTTCACAACTGTGGTCTTAATTCTACCTATAAACAGAATAAATTGCACTCATGAAAAGGAAATGGTAAAATTACTCACTATATCAAAACAATGACTCCTTGTTAGGTATTTTGGTTTGCATTGAATCTGTTCATGTAATATTAGAAAATGTAGTCCTTGTGGAGCTACTTCAACAGTATAGTCTGTAGATGGCAGCAGTGGCACTGTATATTTTTATGCAGAGACAAGCTTCTCTGTCTTCGAACAGCCTGCGAATAACATAAATAGTTTAACAAAATTAGTTATTTCACCATGTCTATTTGAATGCAATGAATGAATATTTAGAACAATTTAAATATTAATAATGGCCCAGAATTTACTATCAAAATAATGTTATGTTATATGCCACTCATCATTATCAATGCATAAATTATGCAGTAACTTGTAGCAAAGACATACCTGTGAATTGAACTGTCAGGAAATTTCTACCATTGTGCTCACACCATAAAAATAACATTACATACTCAACCATTCCATAAATTTCATACGGTTACCATGTTTACAATTTAAGAGTTCGTTAAATCCTGCACTGTAACTAGTACTTAAATATGAAAGATTTTACAAAGGGGATTTATATTCGCAATGCTATGAGCATCTCCAGTCCAGAAACAGTAGAGCTTAAATGTTAACAGTCTCTCTTTTTTTAAATTAAAATTTAAATTTTAACATGTTTATTTTTCTTTGCTTTCTGTCTCCTTTTTTAAATCTCTAGCAATGCATTCTTTCTTTCCCTCCTTGAGCTGAATCTTACATTCTTTTGGCTAAGTCTGAGTCAAATTAGGCTCTGGCAAGGATTGCTGCTAAAAGACCTAGCAAAATGTCTTGCTGTGTCTTACCAAACCCTCGTCATTAATGACCTCTCCTGCCTATGGCATCCACATTGCCAATTCTAGCCCCATCTTATCATGTACCATTACCAGAACAACTTGTCATTTCGCAGATATCCACCAAACGACCAGAATCACTTGCTTGTGCACTATCTTTGAGAGGCCACTGTGCACCCAGACAAGTTTCGGCAATTCAACATTGTTCCTCACATGTAACATCGGAGCAGCTACAAAGCCATGTTGCCAATAGCATATAGACAGCATGGCTGACATTCCTTTGTACATATATTCCCATTCTCTCCCATAAGTCGCTGTTTAACAACTATGGCACACACTTTACATATTGTGCCATTATTATAGCTTAAAGAGGTGTATTTTGTCCTTTTTTTGTGAAGAAAGGTGAGACAGAGGTGCTGAGGACTCTGCTCCAAAGCTAATAAAGTAAGTAGCTTGTGACGCTTCGGAGTTCTTTTTAAAGTTGGAACAATAGAAATAGCCTGAATGGCTGGGGTCAAATTTTCACAGAACCAGAATTTTTAGTTTTAGCCTTTAGGAGCAGTTGCTGATAGCTGGATGTAGAAGCTATTTTTCCTCTCTGTTTTACAGCTAAAGACGGGGGTGTCCTTCCTGCTGCTAGAATTCCATGAAACAATTCATTTTGCTAAATTTGCTTTTGCCAAGCCTGTGTTTATGAAATGTTACTATATTGGAACAGTTACTTAGTAGTTAAGTAATCTATTATTCCATTAAGCTTTCCAATAGAGTTGAGTTATTCCAAATTATTCTTTCTTTTGATGTTGTTTAACTACAACATATGAATAAAGTGCGTTTTGCTTCGAGACTAGTAGTTTGACCAATCGAGTTGCATCTGGAACGTAAACCCCGCCATTCACTTAGTAAAATAAGAAGTTAGGGTCTATGCTTAGTGGTAACCTGCACCTCGTCATTATCCAATAGGGGAAAATCACAGACAGGCAAGCATTCAGACACGTCCAACCATGAATTTTCATTGATAGCCAGAAAAAGGCACCTCCTCCCTTGAACCCATCCCTCCTAATGCAACAAGTTCAGAATCCCCTGGTCCTCACCTTCCACCCCACCAACCTCTGTATACATTGTATCATCCTCTGCCACTTCTGCCACCTACAAATAGACCCCATCACCAAAGATATATTTCGCTCCCCACCCCTATCAGCTTTCCGGAGAGACCATTCCCTCTGCGACTCACTCGCCAGATGCACCCCCACCCCCCACCACAGGCACCTTCCCCTGCCGCCGCCGGAAGTGCAAAACATTTTCCCCCCTCACCTCCATCCAAGATCCCCAAAGGATCCTTCCAAATCCGACAGAAATTTACCTGTACCTCCACCGATGTCATCTACTGTATCCGTTGCACCCGAAGTGGTTTCCACTACATCGGAGAGACAGGATACCAATTTGTGAGTCGTTCGAGAGAACATCTCTGGGACACCTGCACTAACTAAACCCCATCGCCCTGTAGCTGAACACTTCAACTTCCCCTCCCACTCCATCAACGACCTGTAGGTCCTGGGCCTTCTCCATCGCCAAACCCTTACCACCCGACGCCTGGAGGAAGAATGCCTCATATTCTGCCTGGGACCCTGCAACCACACGAGATGAATTTGGATTTCACCAGTTTCCTCGTTTCTCCTCCCCATTCATTATCCCAATCCCAAGCCTCCAACTCAGCACCACCCTCTTGACCTGTCCATCACCTTTTCCATCAATCCACTCCACCCTCCTCTCCGACCTATCACCTTCTCCCCCACCTTTATCGACCTATCACATTCTCAGCTACCTTCCCCCCCCTCCCCCCCCCCAACCCATTTATCTCTCAGCCCTCCAGCCCACAAACCTCATTCCTGATGAAGGGCTTATGCCCAAAACGTCAATTCTCATGCTCCTCGGATGCTACCTGACCTGCTGTGCTTTTCTAGCACCACACTCTTGACTGCTCTCCAGCATCTGCAGTCGTCACTTTATCCTCCACAAAGCAAAGCCAGGTACCCATTCTGATTTCTGTGTTGAGATTTTCATTTAGTTTGTTTGAAACCGTAGGAACCGGAATTTTAGTCAGTTGGGCCATTAACGAGGTGTTTTACAAACTAGATTCTTCTTAATTGGCATGTTTGCCATTGTCTAGCAGGAAACTCGATTTGCTGCTCAGCAAAAGCATAAACAATGGTGCAAGATGCTCCAGCTCTCGAGATAGGCCTTACCCAACTCTTGACGATTCTGTCATAAATCTCACCATAAATAGCCCACATAACTCCAA
This sequence comes from Chiloscyllium punctatum, assembly GCF_047496795.1. Taxonomy (NCBI): domain Eukaryota; kingdom Metazoa; phylum Chordata; class Chondrichthyes; order Orectolobiformes; family Hemiscylliidae; genus Chiloscyllium; species Chiloscyllium punctatum. The sequence goes on from NC_092744.1 coordinate 35,612,046, forward strand.
TGCCTATATGGTCCTACCCTGTATTTTTCCTTTCTGTGCCAGCAACCCAGTGCCTGATTTGACATTAATTCATCAAATCAGATGCAATTAATGATGTAAGCAAGTGTAATGATACTGGCAAGGCAAATTTCATTACTTTATTTCTCATAACTTATTTTGTATGGTACAATGTCATTTTTGCAAAATTGCTCCTTCTAAAACTTACTCACAGTACAATCGCAGCTAGATAGAAATCACCGTTTCAGTTGTTTTTAGGGCTACACTCTAAACTTTCCTGCTGTAACAATCAATAAGCATTTGGTGTATTGTGTGGACCATGCATTCAACTAAAAATGTACAAAATTAGTGAGTTATTATCGTAGAGGCTAAAAGAGTCTCGATTAAATGGGGGAACTGGGTGGAGTATGGTACGTTTTGGCACGGCCGTTTGGGCACCAAACCTATTTGGTGCCAGCCCATTTGGCGACAGACGCTTTGGCGCTCGGAAATAAATGTTGATTGATAGAACTTTAAAAAGTTTTAAAACTGTAACTTTATTGAAAAATAAAAACATTAAATCTGTTAATCACTAAAATTGAGATAAACACAAACAGATAGACACGCTGATCTTTGGATAATGAAGTATGGCGATTATGGATGCGAGAACTGTTGATTGACTATGATGACCGGGTGCAGTCTGATTCATGACTGACTCTGAAGTGACACTGTGTGGGAGGGGCTTAAACAATTAGTTTACCAGGTGTGCTGAATTCAAATGGTGTGTTGGAAAGGTATTATTAATAGGAGGGAAACTATTGACTCCAGTAAAGGTTGTTGCTAGGGTATCTCATCAGTTTGGTGGGGCTCCCCTTCTCACAGTTTTCAGTCTGTGGTCCCCTTAAAATGTGCCAGGGCCCCCATTGAGAATGGCTGCTCTATACCCTCGGAGAAAGTGAGGACTGCAGATGCTGGAGATCAGAGTCGAGAGTGTAGTGCTAGAAAAGCACAGCAGGACAGGCATCATCCGAGGAGCAGGAGAATCAACATTTTGCTTATAAGCCCTTCATCTAGAAAGGCTCTAAACTCTATAAATAAAACTTAGAGTACTGCATACATTATTAGCTGCACTGTCCATTTGTCCTGTCACCTTTAATGACTTAAGCATATTAACATCCAGGTCTCTCTTCTCGTGTTGACCCCTTAGTGTTATGCCCTTTGTTTACACTCTGTATGTTCTTTCTACCAAAGTGTGTCACCATACACTTCTTTGCATTGAATTTCATCCACTACCTATCTGACGATTTCAACAACTTTTCAATGTTCTTATGACGTTTTGTGTTGTACTCCTCACAGTTTATAATGCTTTCAAGTTTTAAATCATCCCCAGATTTGAAATTGTTCCCTGTAAAGTGAGGTCAAGATCATTAATATACATTCGGAAAAGCAAGGGTTCCAACACTCACCTCTGCAGAATTCCACGACAAACACTACACATTACACTAAATACACAGACAGTTCAAATAATTTGTCTTCTATCTTCTATCAGTCAGGCAATGTTATAGTTATGTTATTATTATCCCTTTTTTTCCATAAGATCTAACTTTGCTCACATGTGTGTTGTTAGACACCATATCAATGATGGGCTTATGCCCGAAACGCCGATTCCCCTGCTTCTCAGATGCTGTCTGACCTGCTGTGCTTTTCCAGCACCACACTTCCATCACAAACCATATCAAATGCCCTTCAGATATTGCTTGTAAACATTGCTAAAGAAACTCAACCCAGGTCTGGCAGCATCTTTGGAGAGAAAGCAGAGTTCAGGGCGGCACGGTGGCTGAGTGGTCCGTACTGCTTCCTCACAGCACCAGGGTCCCATGTTCGACTCCAGCCTTGGGTGACTGTCTATGTGGAGTTTGCACATTCTCCCTGTGTCTGCGTGGGTTTCCTCCGGGTGCTCCGGTTTCCTCCTACAAGTCCAAAGATGTGCAGGTCAGGTGAATTGGCAATACTAAATTGCCCATAGTGTTAGGTGCATTAGCAAGAGGGAAAATGGGACTGGGTGGGTAACTTTTCAGAGGGTCGGTATGGACTTGTTGGGCCAAAGGGCCTGTTTCTACACTGTAGGGAATCTAATCTTTTTCAGAAGAGCTAATGCCATTTTGAAATTACAATCCATGTAAAACATTTCACCAGAACACTTCTGTTTTCATGTTCAATATATTCATATCCTCTTTTCTTTAAAACCTTCACAGATTCCTCTTGTCATAATTGCACAGAGGCCGGTATCCTGTCACTTTTTATTTACATGTGCATAGCACTTAGCACTAATCTGGCTTTCTCAGAGTTAACAGAACCTCTGACATTCCTGTTTGTATCTTTTTAGTTCAGGGTCCCTGATTGGGGCAGTTAACCTCGTCCAAACAAAGAATTCTGAGGTCAATGTGGCTGACCTCGTTTCAATCACTACACCTCTTAAATTTAATGAGTTTCTCATCATGCCAAGACCCCGCTCCAGTATGATCAAACTGATGTTAATACTGTACATGACTAAATCCAAGAGTGAAGGCTGACTTGATTGATCATAAGTTTTACTGATAACTGTGGTGATAAATTGTTTAACATATTCACAGGAGGCTGTCAATATACTTGTAATAAAACAACTGAAGTTTAATACAGAAAAGAAAACATAATTCTATACAAAACACACTTTGAAAAGATCTTATTTTAAATACAGAAAATGCAATATCTTTTCTCAGAAATATCCTTTATAGACATTCAACTTCAGTGAAATATCATTCCTGTCTTATTTCTTTAAATTAGTTACTCAATGAATAAAGTGCAGGCATTTCATTTGGATTTTCTACATATTCATTGGATGTAATTTTCTCTGATACTGTCTCTTCCTGAGAAAATAAACAGACACTGATGAACTCTCCAACTTTACCTAACTGAACTTTAAGAAAAGCTCTATTTTCTTAAACTGCTAATGCACCTGAAGACTTCTTTCTAGCTCTGATAGCCTGATGACTTCTTTGCTGTGCTCATAACCAAGCAACTTCTTTCCAGCTCTGATACTCTGGAGCCAGGCATTTCTAGTTTGTGGTAATCAGCCAGTATGAATATTTTCTTTGCAACTGAAACTTGATTGTGGCCCCGGCCATCTTTGTCTTTTTTCTATTGGTCAAGATTCAATTCACTAAACGCACTTCAGCCATTAATTCCCAATTAACTTATGAATAATTTGACTTAAATGATATGCTTTCTTGTAAATAATGTCTTTAGCTCAGTGTTCAAGAGTTAACTATTACATATATATTTTAAAGTCCACATTGTTATTTATAATAACATAGTATAAATCTTTATCATATTATGTCCTGATGAAGGGCTGATGAAAGCCCTTCAGTTCTGATGAAGGGCTTTTGCCCCAAATGTTGATTTTCCTGCTCCTCGGATGCTGCCTAAACAGCTGTGCGTTTTCAGCACCACTCTAATCTTGATTTTTGCATTTATCACATTATATCACTTTTATTTTCCAGTATAAACTTTGATTTGCACCTTATTAATTGCCTTTTGGAAATTTAAGTACAGTATATACACTTTTATTTTCACAACTGCCCATGTTTCTTCTTTAAAAAGCCCCAATAAAGTTTCAGCAAGATTTCCCTTTCACAAAATGGTGTTGACTTTGCTGACTAACTTGAATTTTTCTAAATTGCTATACTAAATTGACTTGCTAAATTGATTGTTACATTTTTTCTGTGAAAACCATTAATCTAGTTTTCCAATTGTTTCCTGCTTTGTTTCCTTCCCTTTTTTACAAGGTAGTATATATGCTATTATCAGTTTAATGATCCTTCCCCAATCTAGGGAGTTTTGGAAAATTATAACCAATTTATCAATTATCTCAGTAGCCATTTATTCTAGACCCTGGAATGATGTCTGTTCAAACCTAGGGACTTGTCAACCTCAAGTTCCAACAAATATCTCAGTACCAGTTCCCTGGTGACTATAAATTACTTGAATTCCTCCCTCCTTTTTGTTTCTTGATTTACAATTATCTTTGTAGTGAAGAACAATGCAAAATACCTATTTAATTCATCTGCACACATGTTACAGAGACATAGAGATGTACAGCACGGAAACAGACCCTTCAGTCCAACTCATCCATGCTGACCAGATATCCTAACCTAATCTAGTCCCATTTGCCAGCACTTGGCCCATATCCCTCTCAATCCTTCCTATTCAGATACCCATCCAGATACCTTTGAAATGTTGTAATTGTACTAGCCTTCACTACTTCCTCTGGCAGCTCATTCCATATTTGCACCACCCTCTGCATGAAAACGTTGCCCCTTAGGTCTCTTTTATATCTTTCCCCTCCCACCCTAAATTTATACCCTCTCGTATAGGTCTTTGTCTATTTATCCTATCCATGTCCCTCATGATTTTATAAACCTCTATAAATTCACCCTCCATCTCTGACGCTCCAGGGAAAACAGCCTCTCCCCATAGCTCAATTCCTCCAACCTTGGCAACATCCTTGTAAATCTTTTCTGACCCTTTTCAAATTTCAAGCTTCTGAAAGGAAGGAGACCAGCATTCACACAATATTCCAACAGTGGCCTAACCAATGTCCTGTACAGCTGCAACATGACCTCCCAACTCCTATACTCAATGCTCTGACAGATAAAGCATACCAAACGCATTCTTCACTTTCCTATCAACCTGTAACTCCATATTCAATGAGCTCCAAGGTCTTTTTGTTCAGCAACACTCCCTAGGACATTACCATTAAGTGTATAAGTCCTGCTCTGATTTGCTTTTCCTAAATGCAGCACCTCACATTTATCTAAATTAAACTCCATCTGCCATTCCTCAGCCCATTGGCCCATCTGACCAAGATCCCGTTGTAATCTGAGGTAACCGTCGGTGTCCACTGCACCTCCAATTTTGGTGCCATCTGCAAACTTACTAACTATACGTCCTGTGTTCACATCCAAATCATTTATATAAATAATTTTCCATTTTTACTCCCCAGACTCATTTCCTATAGGACCAATACTTACTTTGTTAACTTTCTGTTTTGAAATACCCATTAAAACTTTTCTATTTATTTTCATTTTTCTAGGTGACTTTCTCTTGTACTCTAGTTTGTTTCCCTCTTTATTAATCTTTTACCTATTCTTTGCTGTTTTAAAATTTTTCTTCTGATCTTCTGTCTTGCTACCTATTTTTTTTTAATACGTTAGTGAATCACAGATGGTGGATCTACCCGTTGGACTTTTCTCTTATTGGAATGTACCTATTCTGTACATTCTGTAATATCTTCTTGAAGGTTGACCACTGAATTTTCATTGGCCTATCCCTCAGTCTGATTTATCCATTCACTTTAGCTAACTTGCCTTTCATTTCCTTACTTAAGTTTAAAATAGTGTTGGATTCATTCTTGCCTTCCTAAAACTAAATGTTAAATTCAATTATGTTATGATCTCTGCTACCAGGACACCTACATCACATGGTCATTAACTAAATCTACTCTGTTGCACAATAACAGGTCTATATAGCTTGCTGTCTGGTTGGCTTCAGAACATTCTGCTCTAAGAGCTCTCTTAAAATCATTCTATGAACTGTTCAGCTAGGCAACCTTTGCCCATCTGATTTTTCCAGCCTGCTTTCAAATTACAATCCCTGATGGTTAACATCATACAGTTTGGGCAATCTCTCATTATACTCTGTCCCACCATGTAGTTATTGTTAGGAGGTTTGTATACCACTCCCACAAGTTCATCTATACCCAAACTGCTTTTACATCCAGGTTTCCTGAACCTAGGTAATTTCTCTATTATGCTAATACCATCATTAATTTGAGGCGTCACCACAGCCATCTTTTCCTAAGCTCCTGTCCTTCCTAAATGTTATATTCCTTCAATATTTAGGTCCCAATCTGTGGCTATCAGATCAAACTTACTTGCTTCGACTGATGCTGTCAGTTCATCTCTTTTGTTTCTATACGTGTATTCGTATAGAACTTGTATTTTAATCCTTTTTATTAGTTTTGTAACTTTTAGAATTATCTGTTTTGCTCTTAAACTGACAGGAAGTCAGAAAATCTATCATTTCCCATCTTAATACCTTTGAGTATTGCATTGTCTCTTTTATTTACCCTATTGTTTCCAAATTTGTTTTCTTGAAACTAGTATTTCATTTAAAACCCTCTCTACTTCCCTAGTTATGGGCAATGAATGCCATCTTAGGTAGTGAAGATTGCATCCTGTGAATAAATAAAAAGGGGAAAAAAATTATGTGGCTTGCTAGAATACTACCATCACTATTGTTCTGACGCTAACTGGACAATCCGCCATGATTATCATCATACTATTTGGACGATATTTCATTATACTCTATCCGACCACATAGTTACTGCAAGGGGACATGTTTTCTGCTTCCACAAGTTTTATCTCAACCTAAACTGCGTCTATATTCTGATTTCCTGAATTTATCTAATCTTGGTCTATTATGCTAATACCGTCATCAATTTTCAGGACTACCTCATTCATCTTTTCCTAGCTTCCCATCCTTCCTCAATGCCATGTACCTTTCAATATGTAGGTCCCAATCTGTGGCTATCAGATCAAACTTACTTGCTTCAACTGATGCTTTCAGACCGTCTGTTTTGTTTCAGATTCATAACCAGAATATTGTGCATTCACGTAGAGAGCCTTTAGTTTTGTCGTTTTATTATTTCTTTAGCTGCTAGACTTATTTGTTTTGCTGTTTGACTGACAGGAAGTCAAAGTAAAAATCTGTCATTTCCTATATTAATACCACTGATTGTCTCTGCTTTTTTATTTATCATATTTTCCCAAATGTGATCCTTTGTTCCCACTATTTCATTTAAAACTCTCTCTATTTCCCTATTATGTAGCTTGCTAGAATACTTATCCTCAATATAGTTCTGACATTGACTGTCTAGCCTCCAAACTCTCCAGTGCTGCTGCCAGCATCCTACAACCTGGGATATGATTCTAGCATACTAGTCTTTGAGCCACTCATTAATTTATCTAATCTTATTTGGTCTATTTGTATATACCTCAGATAATAATCTAGGTTTTGCTTCTTTATTTGGTGTCTATCCATTCTTACTGACTATGTAGTACCTCTTCCTTGACCTGCTTGTCATTGAATAGAATAAAATAGAATAGAACAGCCTTTATTGTCACATATACTCAATGAGTATAGTGAAAAGTTTATACATCGACAATTACAGCACCGACTTAATACAGAAATACCTAGGCATAGCTTTAGTTACAACATGTTAGACAATAGAGAAATAAAACGTCCAGCATTACAGAAATAAAAGTTAAGTACAACAGAACACACTGACAACTAGCTTCCAGTCCACTCCGCCTAATTACTGACCATGGTTAAAAGAGAAGATCCTGTCCTAAGGGATGTGATTTCTTCATGAGATGCTGTATCTTCAGCTTGGCTTCCAGCTCAGTTGCTCTAACCCTGAACTCCTTTAGCCACAAAGACTGCAGACACGTATGCCCTGGATCACACTGACATCTGAGCTCCAGGTATTGTAATTGTGATACATCTTCAATCCTGTCGTCATTGTTGTGTTTTAATCAACCACTTAATTATTTTATTTAATTATTTATTTTTCTTTTTTATGTATTGTATTCCTCTTACTACCAGTTCATGCGCTATTTTAAACCTTTATAACGTAATGGACCTCAATCATTTACCAAATACTCATCAAACGGTTGGCTTATTCCCTTAAAGTGAAATAAGAACCAATTCCAATGGAGTGTAAAGATTAGAAAAAGCAAAGGTTCACCTCCTTTTCCAACTTCCTTACGCTTCCAGAACTGTTCAATGTCACACTGAAAAGCCAGTATTTATCTGCTCAGCTCCAGGAACATGAAAAAAAAGTTTAAGCTAGATTCCCTCAATAATAAAGTTTGGTTGCACTCCAGTGGAAGGCATAAACTTACTTAAACTGGTATGAAATTTGAATTTGAACAGTAAATTTCATTAAATGTGAAAGGCAAACAAAATTAGATTTTCATGAAGAAATTGAGATGCTCCTTAATCACCAAACTCCCAGCACTCTGTTCAAAGTGGCATTGAAGGACTTTGTAAACTGTTCCAATATTGTAAACAGTTTCCTCTTTATTCTGCCCGTTTTTGGTTTATATCTGTCATTATCATCCCACTCCTCAAAATACGCTTTTGACATTACCATTCTTGCAAACTACAGCCCCACATCTGACTTTCCTTAATTCTTCAAAATCCTTAAACATTGCCATCTCTGAAAACCATGCCCATTTTTTTCAAAACTCCATGTTTGAATCCCTTCAATCAGTTTTCTGCCCCATCACAGTAGCCCAACTGGCTCATTTGATAGTCACAAATGATATTCTATACGTCTGTGACAACAGTAAACTTTTCTCCTTTTCATCATCATGTGTCCATAATCTTTATCATGGTTGATTACACAATATCGCTGTAATTCCTCTCCATGGTTGTGCAGCTTAGTGGATCTGCTGTCATCTGATTCTGTTCTTAGCTATCTAATTGTGGCCAAAGTATCACGTGTAATGACTTCCTTTCCTTCTCCCGCATCATTACCTTTGATGTCACCTAAGTATCTATGCATGGCACCTTTTTTTTCTCATCTACATAGTATGCCAGTTATACTATCTGAAAGTACAGCATTACAATGTACAATGATGACACTCAGCTCTACCTCACCAGTTCTTCTCTCAAATCTTATTTCTAAATTGTCAGATAACTTATCCAACATGAGTACTGGATGAGCAGAAATTTCCTCAAATTAAATTTTGGGAAGCTGAAAGCCATTGTTTTATTATTTCTGCTCCGAACTTTCTTCCCTTGCTGCCAACTATATCGCCACTCTGACAATTGTCTGAGGTTAAATCTTGAGGTCATCCAAAACTCTGCCAGTGTTCTAATATGTACAAAGTCCTATTTGTCTATAATGTCTGGCTTCATTTGCCTACATCGGCTCTTAGTTAATCAATATCATGATTTTAAAATTCTCATCCTTGATTTTGCTAGCCCCTGTGGCCTTTGCTGTCCCTAGTTTGATAATTTCCTCCTTCTCCCACAACCCTTCAGGTTGTCTAATATTGCGTTGGTAACAATCTAGTCACACCATAAACTTTGTATCATTCCATTGGAGGCAATTCAGAGAAGGTTCACTTGAATGATCCAAGGCTAAACAAGTTGAGATATAACTCGCTGGAGTTGAAAAAAATGAGAGGTGATTTCTTTGAAACATATAGGAATCTTAAAGAGCTTGGAAGGGTAAATACTGAGAGGGTGTTTCCCCTCATGGGAATGTCTAGGGCATAGTCTCAGAATTAAGGAGTGCTAATTTAAGACTGAGATGACGAGGAATTTTGGAATCCTCACATCCTATTGATCCTATTAATTGGCTGAGCAGGCTTAAAGGGCTGAATGGCCTACTCCTGCTCCAATTTCTTATGGCCTTATAAGCCAGTTCATAGCTATTCCATTCTGTGGGGGAATTCAAAACTAGAGGACATAGGTTTACGGAGAGAGGAAAGATTAAAAGGAATCGAAGGGGCAACTTTTTCATGCAGAGGGTAATGCATGTTTGGAATGAGCTGCCAGGAGGAGTGGTGGAGGCTGCTGCAATTACAACATTTAAGAGGTATCTGGATGGGTATATGAATAGGAAGGGTTCAGAAATATATGGGCCAAATGCTGGAAAATGGCACTAGATTTATTTAGGATATCTGGCCAGCATGGATGGGTTGGACCAAAGGGTCTGTTTCTGTGCTGCATACCTCTATGACTCTATGTATGACATGTCCAGCAAATTTCAACCACATCTGTATGTAATTCATAAAAATGTTTTCGTATTTTGGCCTGAGTTTTCCTTACTCCCACATGACCTCCTACTGGTAAATCATGTGTTACCCACAACACTTCCTTTCCATAACCCACCAGTCATAAAACTTGATGAACCTCTATGCATTTTTTATCTGCCTGAATATGTAATGGTTTCCATTTCCTCATCAAGCCTTCATTTTTAAGATAGTAACATTCTGGGATACACTCAGATTCTACTTCTGTACATACTTTAATTTTCATTCTTCTGTTCAACTAGCTTCTATGAACTAAAAATATCTACTTTGTCCTCCATGTATTCTTGTTTTTTGTTCAATCAGTTGATCAAATATAGTTTCTCATAGTTGAACTTCAACTTCGCTATCTTTACTTTTTGAAGTTGGAAATCACATGACACAAGGTTTCACCTGACAAAGGGGTTATGCTCCAAAGCTACCTGTTGGACGATAATCTGATGTCATGTTATTTCTGACTTTATCCATCTGAATCCAACACCGTCACCTCTACATCATAGCTACCATTTACTTATTGATTTCTCTTTCTGATTCCACCTGTGGTTTTGTGACCTTGTTACCCCACAGTCAGGAAAAATCCTAAGATATACTTCCTTTAACACCTCAGTTACCTGAACTTTCACTGGCTTTTCAACTACCATAGGCATCATTCCCTCCTGTGATCCAACTATATCATTACCAAGGATAAATTGTATTTCTGGAACCGAGAAATCTTACCATGATTTCACTACAGGTTGTTCTGCAATACCACAACAGTTGCATTCCTGTGCAACCTCGCTCTATGTAAAACCTCGTTATGGAAAACTGCTATATAAGATCACTATAACTATTCAGCAGAAAAGTTCACATTATCCAAACAGCATCCACTATTCAATTCACATTGACAAAACGCATGTTATGCCAGAACGGCCTGTACTTCACACCGGATGTTCCAACCTCACTTTATATTTTAATTTATTCATTTTGTGGGATATGGGCTTTGCTAGCTGCCCAGCATGTATTGTCCATCCCGTCCATCTGTTAAGAAGATGGTGGCCAGCTGCCTTCTTGAACCGTTGCAGTCCACCTGCTGTGGGTTGACCTACAATGCCATTAGGGAAGGAATTCCAGGAGATTTTGACTCCGTGACAGTGAAGGAACAGCGATATATTTCCAGATCAGGATGGTGAGTGGCTTGGAGGGGAACGTGACAGTGACGGCGTTCCTATATATCTGCTACCCTTGTCCTTCTAGATGGAAATGGTCATGAGTTCGGAAGGTGCTGTCTGAGGATCTTTGGTGAAATTCTGCAGTGCATCTTGTAGATAGTACACACTACTGCTACTGAGCGTCGGTACTGGAAGGAGTGGATGCTTGTGGATAAAGTGCCATTTGAATGGGCTGCTTTGTTCTGGGTGATGTCAATCTTCTTGAGTGTTGTTGGGGCTGCACTCATCGAGGTAAGTGGGGAGTATTCGATCACACTCCTGACTTATGCCTTGTAGATGGTGGACAGGCTTTTGGGAGTCAGGAGGTGAACTACTCACCACAGTACTCCGAGTCTCTGACCTGCTCTTGCAGCCACTGCATTTATGTGGTGAGTTCAGTAGAATTTCTGACCAATGATAACTCCCAGGATGTTGATAGTCAGGGATTCAGTGATGGTAACACCATTGAATGTCAAGGAGCAGTGGTTAGATTGTCTCTTATTGGTGATTGTCATAGTCTGGCTTTTGTGTGATGTGAATGTGACATGTCACTTGTCAGCCCAAGCCTGGATATTGTCCAGATCGTCTTGCATTTGGACATGGACTGCTTCAGTGTCTGAGGAGTCGCAAATAGTGCCGAACATTCCCACTCTTGAACTTAAGAAGGAGGGGACATCATTGATGAAGCAGCTGAAGAAGTTAGGACCAGGACAGTATCTGGGAAACAGCTGCAGAGGTGTCCTGGAGCTGAGATGACTGACCACCAACAACCACAACTATCTTTCTATGTTTCAGATATGACTCTAACCACTGGAAAGTTTTCCCACTAAAACCCATTGATTGCGTTTTGCTCGGGCTCCTTGATGCCACACTCGCTCAAATGCAGCCTTAATATCCAGGGCTGTCAGTCTCACCTCACCTCTGGGATTCAGTTCTTTTGTCCATGTTTAAACCAAAATGTAACGAGGTCAGGAGCAGAGTAGCCCTAGTGGAACCCAAACTACATGTCACTGAGCAGGTGCTGCTTGATAGCATTGTTGGTAACACCTTCCGTAGCTTTACTAATGATTGACAGTAGACAGATGGGGTGCTGAGTGGCTGAGTTGGATTTGTTCTGCTTTTTACATACAGGACATATTTGGGCAATTTTCCACAATGTTGAATAGATGCCTGTGTTGTAACTGTACTGGAAGAGCTTGGCTAGGGAAGCGGCAAGTTCTGGAGCACAAGTTTTCAGGACTATTGTTGGAATGTTGTCAGGGCCTGTAGTTGCAGTATCCAGTGCCTCCAACCGTTTCTTGATATCATGTGGAGTGAATCGAATTGGCTGAAGACTGGTACCTGTAATCCGGGGACCACTGGAGGACAAGATAGATCATCCACTCAGCACTTCTGGCTGAAGATTACTGCAATAGCTTCTACCTTATCTTTTGCACTGATGTGCTGGACTCTTCCATTAATGAGGATGGGGATATTTGTAGAGCCTTCTCCTCCAATGAGTTGTTTAATCATCCACCACCATTCATGTCTGGATGTGGCAGGACTGCAGAGCTTAGATCTGAACCGTTGGTTGTGGGATTGCTTAGCTCTGTCTATCACTTGCTATTGTTTGCCATGCAAGTAGTCCTGTTTGGTGGCTTCACCAGGTTGACACTTCTGCTTCAGGTTTGCCTGGTGTTGCTCCTCATAGGACCTCCTGCCTTCCATTGAACCAGAGTTGATCCCCTGTCTTGATGATAATGGTTGCATGGGGGATATGCTAGGGCATGAGGTTACAGATTGTGCTGGAGTACAATACTGCTGCTGGTGATGGCCCACAGTGCCTGATGGATGCCCAGTCTTGTTAGATCTGTTTGAAGTCTGTCCCATGTAGCATGGTGATAGTGTTACACAACACAATGGAGGTTATTCTCAATGTGAAGGTGGGACTTCGTCTCCACAAGAACTGTGCAGCGATTGCTTTTACCGATTCTGTCATAGACAGATGCATCTGCAGCTGGCAGATTGGTAAGATGAGGTCAACTTTGTTTTTCCATCTTGTTGTTTCTCTCACCACCTGCCGCAGACCCAGTCGAACAACTATGTCTTTTAGGACCCGGCCAGCTCAATACTTTTACTCTTGGTGATAGACATTGAAATCGCCCACCCAGAGTACCCTTTGTGCCCCGCCATCCTCAGTGCTTTCTCCAAATATTATTCAACCGATTAATCAGCTGGAGGAGGATGGTATGTGGTAATCATCAGGAGATTTCCTTGCCCACCTTTAACCTGAAGCCACAAGACCTCATGGGGCCTGGAATCAATGGTGCGGACTCCCAGAGTAACTCCCTCCTGATTGTACACCACTGTGTTACCACCTCTGGGTGTGTCTTTCTGGTGAGACAGCATATATCCAGGATGGCGATGGTGGTGTCTGCAACATTATCTCTAAGGTATGATTCTGTGAGTATGACTATGTCAGGCTGCTGTTTGACTAGTCTGTGACACAGTCCTCCCAATTTTCACACTAGCCTTCAGATGTTAGTGAGGAGAACCTTGTAGAATCGACAGATCTGTTTCTGCCATTGTCTTTTCTGGTGCCTGAGTCGATGCCTGGTGATTTGTCCGGTTTTTTTTATACTTCATAGCGATTAGTACAACTGAATGGCTTGCTAGGCCATTTGAGAGGGCAATTGAGAATCAACTGCATTGTTGCGGCTCTGGAGTCACATGTAGGCCAGATCAGGTGAGGATAGCTGATATCCTTCTCTGAAGGACATTGGAAAAACCTATCTGGTTCACCAACAAGTGACAATGGTTTCATGGTCATCAGTAGGTTCTTAATTCCAGTTTTTTTTATTGGATTCAAATTTCACCATCTGCCATGGCAAGATTTGAACCTGGGTTCCCAGAACATTATCTGAGTCTCTGGATTAGTAGTCCAGTGATAATATCACCAGACTGTTGCCTTCCCCTTGTATAATAGAACACTGCTCTTCTCACCATGAAACCACATATTACCACCTTTTCTGACAACATTCATTCTAAAGTACATCCCACCTCATCTCTCACCATCAAAGGTTGACTTTCTCCCATATCTCTCAGAATTTATATTTCTTTACTTGCTCCACCTGGTACATACGAGTGAGTTTTACTTACACAAGTAAATTCTTGCTTCTCAACTAATCCCTTATCAGGTTGTACATTCCTTTGCAGATTTTTAGCTTCCACTGTGCTTTTCTGTACCACTTTAATAAAACTCAATGGCTTATCCTATTTTCCCACATCCATCTTCCCAATGCGTTTTTTAAGCCAACAGTACCACTTGATGTGATTATTACAGTGAAAACACCTGAGCACGGTGGCTCAATGGTTAGCACTGCTGCCTCACAGCACCAGGTACCTGGATTCGATTCCAGATTTGGTCGACTTCTGTGTGGAGTTTGCACATTCTCCCTGTGTCTGCATGGGTTTCCTCCTGGTGCATTGCTTTTCTCCCCCAGTCCAAAGATGTGCAGTTTAGGTAAATTGGCTATGCTAAATTGCCGATAGTATTCAGGGATGTGTAGGTTAGGTGCATTAGTCATAGGGTAGGGAAATGGATCTGGGTGTTATAGGGTAGGGAATTGGGTCAAGGTACGATACTCTTCAGAGGGTCGGTGTGGACTTGTTAGGCCAAAATGGCTTGTTTCCACACTGTAGGGATTCTATAATTCTTTGGAATACTTCACTTTACCCCTCATGAGTTTCTTTTTTCTTTTTTCTCCCCCCCCATGGTAAACTATCTTTACTATCTTCAATCAAATCTCCTTTTCTCTTACTATTTAAGGATTTCCCTTTTCCCCAATTTCTATCCCTCACAGATTGAAATTGATGTCAGAAGCTAAACTTTCATTAATGAACCATCTCATAATCATCTGCCATTTTGGCTGCTAATCTTGTAATCTTAATTCTGCCTTTCCACATATGTTCTCTCTACTTCAGGAAGTGAATTTTTGAACTCCAAAATAATTCTCTCTCTAGGACTGTCATATGTTTGATCTGTTATCAATGCTTTTACCTCCCCTTTACGCACACGCAAAGAGCAAACCCAACTCAGCTCAGCTACGAATTCCAAAAGCTTTGCCTTGCTCACTTTCTGTAAACTCCCAAAGTGAGTTCTCTCACTCCCAGGAAACTCTTAATGACTAAAAGAGCCATTGCTACACAAGGCGCACTCTGCAAGATGAACTGAATTCAAAACCCGAAATAAAAGACACAAACAGTTGCCACTTGTTGCCTTTGAATCCAATAATCCTGAACCCAGTCTGGAGTGAGAGATTCTGATCCAGGATGAGCCTTCCATTTGTTATGGACCAGACTAAACCCCCTCAAAATATTTTAAGATAGTCCAGGCCCCATTTTTTTCTTATTTTTAAAAGCAAGTGTAACGCAATGTGTTCCGAATACAATTTGATTGGTCAAGCTATCAGTCTTGAAGCCATTCTTGATAAAGGGCTTATGCCCGAAACATCAATTCTCCTGCTTCTTGGATGCTGCCTGGCCTGCTGTGCTTTTCCAGCACCACACTCTCGACTCTGATCTCCAGTATCTGCAGTCCTCACTTTCACCTCCTTGAAGCAAAACATACCTTAGTCTTACACGATAGTGAAAATATAATAAAAGAAAGAGGAACTGGAATAACAACTCAATTAGAAAACTCAACTGAATAATAGATTATTTAACTACTAACTGGCAACTGTTCCTGTTTGTGTGTGTGTGCGTGTGAGAGAGAGAGAGAGACAGGGAGAGAGAACTCAAAAGTTTTGCTATAGCAGGAAGAAATATATAGAAGGTCCCAAACCCCAACAGCTACTGAAAGTTAACTAAAATCCTGATTCTGTAAGAGCTTAATCTCACCTATTTGTGCTGCTTCTATTGTTCCAACTGGAAAAAACAAGACCTCACAAGCTTTATTAGCTTGGAGTAGCAAAATTGACTATTATTTAAACAATGAAAAATTGTTTGAACAATTGAAAAATTGTTAAACAATGAAAAATGCTTGAATAACAAAAATTTGAAGGTGTAGCAGGTAATTAAGAATGCAAACAGAATAATGTACTTCATTTCTAGAGGGATGGAGTTTAACAACAGGGCAGTTATACTGCAGCCATATGGGGTACTGGTGAGGCCACATCTCAGTGCTGCATGCAGTTTTAGTCTCTTTACTTGAGAAAGAATGTACTGGCACTGGAAGGGGTACAGAGGAGGTTCACTCAGTTGAGAGGGTTGGTTTATAAGGAGAGATTGGGTAGACTAGGACTATATTTATTGGAATTTACAAGATTGAAAGGGTAATCTTATAGAAACGTATAACGGTCTGAAGGAATGAGATAAGGTAGAAGCAGGGAGGTTGTTTCCACTGGCAGGTGAAACTAGAACTAGGGGGCATAACCTCAAAATAAGGGGGAGCAGCAGATTGAGGACTGAGTTGAGGAGGTACTTCTTCACCCAATGGATTAGATGTAAGTTGTGCAGTCCTGCCACATTCAGTTGTGACTGATTGTGTACAATTAACCAACTCACTGGAGGAAAGAAGTCTGCAAATACACCCATCTTCAATGACAGAACAGCCCAGCACATCAGTGCAAAAGTTTAGAATGTAAGAGCATAAGAAATAGAAATAGGAGGAGGCCATCTGACCCATGAAGCCTGCTTTGCCATTCAGTAAGATTGTGGCTGATCTTTTCATGGACTCAGCTCCAATTACCTGCCCACTTACCATAACCCTTAATTCCTTTACTGTTCAAAAATCTATCTTTGCCTTAAACACATTCAATGAGGTAACTTCAACTGCTTCACTGGGCAGGGAATCCTACATGGAACTGAGTCCATGAAAAGATCAGCCATAATGGATCTTTCTTTCATTAACTGTTTTCTGGGGGAGGAAGAAGTGACTTTGAGGCTTTACAAAAGGTGAACAAGACAAAGCTGCTGGAGTTGGAGTTGCCTTCATCCATGAGAAAAGAAGGGATAATTACAGCAATAGTTTGGCATTTAAATTTGCTGGAAAGGCCATCAGAATCTTTGGAAATGAAGCTGCTTGCGTTAGAGGCAAAAGGAAAAGAAGGAGAAAAAGGAATGAAACAGTTTGAATTCCGATTAAAATCAGAGGAAAGAGAAAAAGAATGAATTGCCTTAGCAGAACAAAAAGAAAAGACAGAATCGCTTTAGCAGAACAAAAAAAAGAGAGGAAGGCCCTATCAGAAGAGAGGGAAAAAAAGAGAGAGAGGAAAGGGAGAAAGAGAGAGAGAGTTTGAACTTCATAAATTGGCACTTAGGAAAGTTGGCTTTAAAGAATAGAGATGAAGGTAGAAGTAAGGCTTGTGAAGAAGATAGTGAGGATAAGCAAACCCGTCGTGGTCAAAAGCCTGGTGGGGATCTGTTTAAATATTTCCAAGCATTGCCTAAATATGATGATTAAAATGTAGAAGCCTTTTTCATGTCATTTGAGAAGTTGGCTAAACAAATGAAGTTGCCAGTGGCCATGTAGGATTTGTTGATCTAAATGAAGGTAGAGCTAGTGATGTATTGCATCACTATGAGAGGAGGAATCTGAGGAAAATGAGTAGGTGAAGAAAGCCATCCTAAGTGCAAATGAGCTTGTGCCAGAAGCCTACAGGCAACATTTCAGGAATCTAAGGAGAGACCTTGGTCAAACATAAATTGGGTTTGAAAGGATCAGACAAAGTAATTTTTGATAGGTGGATAAGGGCATTAAAAATAGATCAAACATATGATGCTGTCAGAGAGACGATTATTTTGGAGGAGTTCAAAAATTCACTTCCTGAATTAGTGATAACGCATGTGGAAGAATAGAGAGTTAAAATGGCAAGATAAGTAGCTGAAATGGTTGATGATTATGAGTTGGTTCAGAAATCAAAGTTTGACCTCCAACTCAATTCATGAGAGATAGAAACTGGAGAAAAGAGAAATCCTCACGTGGTAAGGGAAATATAGACCTCGGTGAAGATAATAAAGATAGCTTACTACAGGGTATGAAGGAAACTCATGAAGGGGAAGGAAAAGCTAAAAAGCTTTGGGGTTTTCACTGCAATAAGTAGGCCACATGAAATCACAGTGTTGGTGGGTTAGAAAAAGCACTGAGAAGATGGATGTAGGAAAAAAAATAGGATAAACCAGTAAATTTTGTTTAAGCACAATGGAGGCTAAAAGACTACACCAGATTATACAACCTGGTCAGAGGTTGGTTAAGGTGGAAGTGCCAGATCTTCTTAAACCATTTACATGTGAAGGTAAGGTTTACTCACATAGGCCAAGAGCAGTAGATAAAGAAGTTATAGTATTAAGAGATACAGGGTCATGTCAATCTTTGATGTTGAGAGATGAGATATGTAACTCGGAATACGTGGAATTCATGGTGAGACAAAGTGGAGAAGTCGTAGTAGGAGTTCTGGAAGGACACTTGGTACCAGGAGTACAATTTGGCCTTGCTAACAATACAGCTGGGTCGCAGGTAGGATTGCTACCGACTGTGATTGAAAAACCAATTGAAAATTAGGCAACTGAGGTATTACAGGAAGTATGGCCTGGGAGTTTTCCTCACTGTGTGGCAATGAGGACACAAAGTCACCAATTGAAACAGGAGGAGACATCAAAGAATACAAATAAGAAGCTGAGGTAGAGTTATCAGAGACCAAGTTTTGATTGAATGGTTGAGACAAAACAAGGATAGGAAGCATACAAGAAATCAAAAACTTGCAATTTTGCTAATGGAGATAAGGTATTAGTATTGCTTCCAGTGATAGGTGAACCTTTAAAAGCAAAGCTTAGTCGATTTAATCAAGTCAAAAGGAGATTGAGTGAGGTGAGCTATTTGATAAGGACTCCAGACAGAAAGAAATCTCACAGTGTGTGTCATGTGAATAAGCTCAGAAGGTATTTTGTAAAGGAAGGAAAGCAAAAGAAGAATGTGTTATTAGTTACAACACAGAGTGAAGAACCAAGGTCATAGGATTCTGAATTGGGCATTCCTCAAATTAAGTTGGACAATGAGGAAGTTGTCAAAAATTAGGATAAATTGTCGAGTTACCTTCTGGAGGAAAATTGAAATAACCTCAAAGAGTTATTGCTATCACTTGGGAACAATGTGAGAATAAACTGGGAAGTACTGATCTAGCAAGTTTTGAGAAGTTTAGTATGATTAGATTAGTACTAATCTAATTATTCATGATGTAGATATAGGAAACGCTATTCCAATTAAGCAACATCCTTATAGACTTAACCCTCCAAAGTTAGCACAGGTTCAAACCAAGATTAAGCACATGCTCCAAGATGACATCATTAAGTGAGTTGCAGTGACTGGAGCTCACCCATAGTAATGGTGCCAAAACCAGATGGTACCCAGTGGCTATGTCTGGACTATCATAAAATAAATGCACTTACAAAGTCTGATTCATATCCAGTTCCACATTTGGAAGACTGTATTGAAAACATGGGACAAGCAACATATATTTCTAACTTGAACTTACTCCGCGGATATTGGTGGATACCTTATTCCGAAAGAGTGAAGACAGTTTTGGTTTTCATAACACCGAATGGACTGTATCAATTTAAAGTCATGCCATTTGGTATGAAAAATGCACCAGCCATATTTTAAAGACGAACTAATAAAGTTGTTTCTAGATTACTCAATTGTGTGGTACACATCAATGACCTGATGATTTTTAGTCACACATGGAAGGAATATTTGTAGCATTTATCAGAATTATTCAATTAACTTTGGGGAGGTATGCTTGGTAATAAATCTGGCTAACTGTAAATTCACCAAAGCCCAAGTCACATTCGCTGGCCATATGATCAGACATTGACAGATGGCCCCACAGAATGTGAAAGCAAAGGTTATTACAGAGTTTCCCATACCGTTGACAAAGAGAGCAGTACGATTATGATTGAATGGGTTTTATCGGAAATTCGTACCAAATTTTAGCTGTTCCACTCACTGAATTACTAAATAAATGCAAAAGGTTTCAGTGGATAGCAGACTGTCAGAAAGCAAATGACACTCTGAAAGCTGTGTTAACCACTACCCCAGTACTAACCACACCTAATGACGCAAAGCCATTCAAGGTGGCTATTGATGGGAGTGATGTGGGTGTCAATGCTATGCTCTTAGGAGAAGACAATGAGAAGACAGAAAGACCTATCAGATATTTTTTCCAGGAAATCAAACATTCATCAACAGAAATATTAAGGAGGACACTTTGGGCTTGGTGCTGGCTTTACAACATTTCAACATTTATGTTGCCAGTGATGTGCCTGAAATAATCATATGTACTGATTATAACCCATTAAAGTCTTTGGAGAAATTTAAGGACGAAAATTTCAGGCTGTTTAGATGGAGCTTATTATTGCAGCCATTCAATTTGAAAATTGTACATGTGGTAGGATTAGAAAATATACTTGCTGACGCGTTGTCGAGACTTGTGTTATGACATGGGATAAACCCTCCTTAATTTAAACCAGCAACACAGAAAAGATTTAGATTAGATTACTAACAGTGTGGAAACAGGTCCTTTGGCCCAACAAGTCCTCAACGACCCTGCGAAGAGCAACCCACCCAGACCCTACATCCAACACTACAGGCAATTTAGCATGGCCAATTCACCTAACCTGCACAATGTTTTGGACTGTGGGAGGAAACCGGAGCACCCGGAGGAAACCCATGCAGACATGGGAGAATGTGCAAACTCCACACAGACAGTTGCCTGATGCGGGAATTGAACCTCGGTCTCTGGTGCTTTGAGGCAGCAGTGCTAACCACTGTGCCACCGTGCAGTAATCTGTAAGAATTAGAGAGGCTAAGAACTAGTTAAAGTAAAAGTAATAACTTTATTTCTTAAAGTATAACAACTCTTTACAACTCCTTCTTCTAACCTATCTTTTACTTTCCCTTCTACAATACTAGAGCGATAAAACCATGATTAAGATTTACCAAAATTCAAATTTCAAAACCAGCTAGCTGTCAAATCTTCTCTTTATATCTCCTCTGTCTTCTTTTCTTCTTGGGGATTTCTGTTTCACAGGTCACTGATTGAAAAAGGTACCTTTAAGAGAGTTATTATTTCGACAGTCTGTGCATGGTGATGGCTTGGCAGTTCTTCCTCAACTGTTCAGTTTTTCCCGGTCTTATACCCCCAAAGCATCGGATTATGTCATTGGCTTTTAATATTGTCAATATACTAAATTTAAACTTGATTGGAGTTTGTTTTTTTTGGGTTTAATTTAAATTGATTGGCCGCATTTGAATTTGTTTTTGTCTACAGGCAACCTGCTACCCTAGCTGTGGGACCAAAATGTTACATTATATCCTGTTCAGAAAACTTGATGCTGTGTCAGGTAGTTCTGCTAGCTTTTAACTATTAAAGGTACAGTACCCCTTGTAGCTTCAGAACACTTCGATGAATAAATGAAGGTGTTTGTTGGCAGGAGTAAACAAACTGAAGTAGAAAGTAATAATGCATGTTTGCATGGTTATAGTCAATGTAATGTAGAAGTATCATAGTGCACTAACAGGGTAAGACTAAGGGGTTTTAAAATTAAGCTATCATTGTATATGATGCTTCTTGTTTTTAAGATGAAGTGTGACGATGCTGTCACTTTAACAAGGTTATTTTGTCCTTGTTTTTTTTTTGCAAGACAGGTTGTAAAGGCAGAGGTGCAAAAATGTCTGGGAATGAGCCTAGTTTAACAATGGGAGGGGAGTGGCCAGTTCTCCCAGTTTAAGTTTGTACTAGTTTTTTTTAGTTGTAACAGTGAGAAGCTGCTGCAGTTCTGAGCAAGGTTCCAAGCTTCCGCCGGTGGTTCCTGACTGGTTTTCTCTTTGAAATCTCCCCTGCCTGTAACAACCTGTTTTTTTTAATTCATCTTTTGCCAAGATGTGTGTTTATTGGATATTATGGGAATTGGAACCACTCATTAGTTTAGTTGATATCTCGAGTTGATTGGGTTTTCAAATAGTTAATTTATAATAAATGCTGTTTGCTTTTGTTCATGTTTCAACTGTAATGTTAAATAAATTCTGTTTGCTTAAAGCTGACTGATTTGACCAGCTGCTTCACTCCTGGAATATCCACTACACATCTGCCATTAAAATAAGAAAAAGTTAGGGTCTAGTCTACTTTCTTGCAATATTTTGACGGGATCTGGCTGTACAAAACTTTGGTTAAGTCACAGGTGGAGTACTGTGTGCAATTCTGGTCACCACCTGTTAGGAAGAATGTGATTGCATTGGAGGTGGTGCAAAGAAGATTCACCGGGATGTCATTTCACCGATGAAGAGATGGAACATTTCACCGAAGGATAAGCTCAGGTTGCTTTCTTTGAAGCAAAGAAGGATGAGGAAGGGAAAAGGTACAAATTAATAGTAAAAAGATCAACTGGGGAGCATAAGGAACAAGTAGATTTAGCTGCTCAGTGAAGCAATGGATATGGCAGAGGTACTAAATGAATATTTTGTGAAAGTCTTTCCCAAATTAGAAGATGGTGACAGTGGCCTAATGTGGGTGTTGAACAATTGAACAGGACATTATTTAAACGAGCCACAACACACTGCAGCACCCAGGAACTACAAGATGCGGAAGAAAAATATCTACACAACGTATTCAAGAACAACAGATACCCACTAAGCACAGTCTGCCGGTTTTTACACAATAACCTAAACAAGAAGACACAACACGCCCAGAGGCTGTAGCCACACTACCATATATTAAACACTTCTCGGAGATGATGACCAGACTGGCCTTTTGACATCATGTTACCCCACAAACCTATCTACATACTGAAACAATTTTTGATGAATCGAAAGAACCCTGGATCAACAACCAGTAGAACGACTGTCATATACAAAATACCCTGCATGGATTGCAACAAACATTACATTGGACAGACTGGTAAGAAACTAGCAACCAGGATACATGAGCACCAACTTGTCAGGGGTCTTATCTGTTTTCACACTTGCTAGAATTGCTAATACCTCCTCCTTATGAACCTCAATCCCGTCTACTCTAATAGTCAGTATCTCAACAACATTGTCTTTTTCCAGTGTGAATACTGACAAAAAATTTTCATTTAGTGCCTCTCCTATCTCCTTGGACTCCATTGCACAATTTCCCACTATTGTCCTTGACTGGCCCTAATCTTTCTTTAGTCATTCTTTTATTCCTGATGTACCAATAGAAAGCTTTAGGTTTTTCCTTGATCCTACCTGCCAAAGACTTCTCATGTCCCCTCCTGGCTCTTCTTAGCTCTCTCTTTAAGTCCTTCCTGGTTAACTTGTAACTCTCAAGTGCCCTAACTGAGCCTTCATGTCTCATCTTTACTTAAGCCTCCTTCTTCCTCTTGAGAAGAGATTCAACTTCTTTCGGTTCCCTCACTCGACCACTTCTTCCCTGCCTGACAGGTACATACTTATCAAGGACATGCAATAGTTGTTCCTTCAATATGCTCCATATTTCAATTGTACCCATCCTCTGCAGTTTCTTGTCTAATCGCATCATAATTGCCTTTCCCCCAGCTATAACTCTTGCCCTGCACTATACATCTCTCCCTTTCCACCGCTAAAGTAAATGTAACCAAATTGTGGTCACTATCACTAAAGTACTCATCCACCTCCAAATCTAACACCTGGCTTGGTTCATTATCCAGTACCAAATCCAATGTGGTCTCACCTCTTGAAGGCCTATCTACATACAGTGTTAGGAGACCCTCCTGCATACATTGGACCAAAACTGACCCATCTAAAGTACTCGAGCTATAGTATTTCCAGTCAATATTTGGAAAATTAAAGTCCCCCATAACAACTACCCTGTTATTTTCTCTCCTGTCCAGAATCATCTTTGCAATCCTTTCCTCTACATCTCTGGAACTTTTTGGAAGCCTATAGAAAACTCCCAACAGGGTGACCTCTCCTTTCTTGCTTCTAACCTCAGCCCATACTATCTCAGTAGAAAAGTCCTTAACACACATCCTATCTGCAACCGTAATACTGGCCTTGACCAACAATGCCACACCTCCCCCTCTTTTATCACCTTCCCTGTTCTTACTGAAACATCTGAATCTCAGAACCTGCAACAACCATTCCTGTCCCTGCGCCATCTATGTTTCCAAAATGGTCACACTGTTGAAGTCCGAGGTCTTCAAAGAACGAGAAGTAATATCACCCATCACAACAAACTAAGACACACAAATAGAAAGTGGGACAGTACACCAGCGCTTCAATGGAGGCTCACTGATGATGTTACCTAACATGGTGACGAAACATCTGAGAGCAAAACTCCCAGCTAAGCGAGCAAACTTACAGCCATGACAAATTTAATTGAGTTATTTGACAAGGTGATTACAGGTATTAGATGAATGTATTGCTGTGAATGTTGTGTATTTGGATTTTCAGAAAGCATTTGACATGGTGCCATATGGTAGATTGGTTAGCAAAATAAAAATGCTTGCGATTGATGGCTCCTTGGCAACACGGATTAGAGGTTGGTTAACAGATAGGAGACAGAGGCTAAATATAGATGGGAACTTCTAAGATCGAAGACAAGTTGAAAGTGTTGTTCCCCAGGGATAAGTGTTGGGCTGAGCCATTGGCTTAACTGTAATGGTAGAATGAAGTATATGCCATGGCATGAGGTTATAGATCATGTTAGAGTATAATTCTGCTGATCCACTTGCCTGGATGAGTGTAGATCCAAAACATTTAAAAAGCTTAACATCATGCAGAATAAAGGAGCCTGCTTGCCTGTCACCACATCAACAAGCATCAACACCCTTCTTCAACAATACTCAGTAGCAGAGGTGTAAACAGTCTATAAGATACACTGCAGAAATTCACCAAAGATCCTTAGATAGTACCATCCAAACCAACAAGCATATCCATCTTGAAGGACAAGGGCAGCAGATACATGATAACACCACTACCACCTGCAAGTTCCCCTCCAAGCCAGTCGTCATTCTGACTTGGAAATATGTTGTCGTTTCTTCACTGTCGCTGGATCAAAATCTTGTAATTGCCTCCCTAAAGGTATTGTGTATCAACCTATAGCACATGGACTGCAGCAGTTGAAGAAGGTAGCTCACCACCGCGTTCTTAAATGCAACTAGGGATGGCAATAAATGCTGGTCAGCCAGTGAAGCTTATGTCCACGAGTGAATAAACAAAATGATTTTAATCCACAGTGCCTCGAGGGTGCCTAGTTTTGAGTTGCAAGATTTGCACGCAGTTTATCTTATTTAGTGATGGTGCCACACAACACGATAGAGGGTATGTTTGATGTGAAGACAGGACTTCATCCTCACAGGTCTGTGCAATGGTCAGTCTAACTGATACTATCATGGACAGATGCATCTGTGGCATGATGAGAATAAAGTAAAGTATATTTTCCCTCCTGTTGGTTCCCTTGCCACCTGCCAAAGACCCAATTTAGCAGCTATTTTGTTTAAGACTCAAATCAGCTCAAAGGTGGTGGTCAATGGCTTCCAATCTATTCTTGGTGACAATATTGATGTCCCCCATCAACAGTACACTCTGAGCCCTTGCCATCCTTAAGGCTTCATCTAAATGCTGTTCAACATGGTGCAGTATTCATCAACCAAGATTGCACAATATTTGGTAATCAGGTCTCCTTGCCCATATTTGACCTGATGTCTTGAGACTTCAATGTTGATGACTCCCACAGCAACTCCCATCTGACTCAAAACACCATGCCACCACCTTTGTTTGATCTGTCCTGCTGGACATGTTGCTGTATGTCACACTTACAGGATGTGAAAGCAGCTTGCATGGCAACATACTGCATGGGATACAAGCAAATCCCCAGTCTGAAAATCAATTCTTATTGGAACAGAGGACATTGGATGCCATTATAGCCATTAAAGGGAATTAGTCCACCTCAGTCCAGTGGTTATCTACTGCCATTCATCTACTAAGGATTGCCCCCTTTGACTTTTAGACCTGGCTTTTTGCTTGCATACCAAGTAGTGTGTTTGCTACATGAGCTGCTTTTACATTCTGTATGTATTCTGTGAGCTGCTTTCACATTCTGTATGTGTGGTATACACATAGAATGCTTTCATATTGCAACATATCCACACCCCCTTGACTGTCCAATGTTCTGAATGGTGACACCCAGCCTGGCTTTTCCCTCTGATTAAAAGCATTGCAAGTGGCAGAGGTTACTAGCATGTAATCCAGGACTGAAGAGCCAATGTGCTAAAAGGCAGTGCAAACCAAAGAGACTGGTAGCCTCCAAGTTTGTGCAAAGTAAGTAAATGCTAAGGAAGCAAACCTAAGAGCCCTATGTTGTATCATGTGTAGATGAATGAAATTCATATGTGTCCCTGTGCACAAAGCAGCCTGATAGATGCATGCATGGTGAATGTGTCCCTGAGCTCGAAAGTGAAGTCTTGGAAAGCTGAAGTGCTTTGTGGAGTTGGTCAGCAAACACCCATAATGATGTGTCGAAGATAGTGGTGCTGGAAAAGCACAGCTGGTCAGGCAGCATCTGAGGAGCAGGAGAATTAACATATCAAGCATAAGCCCTTCCTCCCTTTTCTACTGTTCCTCGGATGCGGCCTTACTGGCTGTGCTTTTCCAGCACCACATTCTTCGACTGTGATCTCCAGCATCTGCAGTCCTCACTTTGTCCCATAATGATGTGGTAAGGCTAGCGGTTGGCAATGTTCTTTGCATGGAGGAAGGGTGGAAGAGGATGGTATCTGTGGAATATGCAGGGAAATGGTAGTAATGGTAGAGCTGGCTGCAGGCCCAGAAAATTAAGTGACAAATTGTGGCTTCCAGGTAACTGGTTGGACTTTTATGTTGGGAAATCGACACCCATTTCATTTCTTGGGATAGGAGAGCAAAAAGGAGAACTGCATAGAAATCAGGTGAGATTAGCTGTGAATAGGATGAAAATGTATGAAAATAAGGTAGTTGCCGCTGATTAGTGAGATTGGGAACTAGTCATTTAAACCCTAAGGATAAAATTGGAAATTTAAGTCTCAAATCTGATTTTTTTCCATCTCGCTTCTTCTCAATGTACCTGACATTAACTGAATCACTCAAGGCAGTGGAAAATTCCACCCTAGCTTTGTGTCAACACATACAAGAGTCCAGTCTGCACATTTTTTAGATAATTCTGTTTCACAAAACAATGGTCACCAAATATCTGCCATTGATTTACTTTCTATAGGACTATTGTGATCTCTGTAGAGATTAATAACTAAAAGAAATGAATCTCCAAATGATGACCCTCATCAGAAGGAACTAATGGATAAGAATTCAATTTTTAATCACTTACTGTAACATTCTAACCCAAAATCAACATAAATTAGTATGCATGAACAGACAATTGGTGTTTCAATAGAAATAACAAATTAAACTTTAGTTGACACAACAAAAAAGCTCTCAAAAGTTTTTCAGCATCAAGCTCTGTACAAATATCGCACCACATGCACTATCAAAGTCTTTTAACCTCTGCCCTCTGTTTTTAGGATCTCTCATTTCTCTATTCACAGATTTGGTTCATGAGTCACTTTCATTGGCAGCCCTATTTCTTTAGATTTCTGCAGAGGTGATTAATACCAAAAAGATGCAGTTCTACGATTTCTCTCTCCCTTAGGTCAAAACAGTCCTGGTGGCTAACAGTTCCAAGTCAATTTTAAACTGACCAGCCAATAGCCTCCTGGGCTCACGGTCATTTTTCTTGCAGTAAACCGATCCAGCTCTTTAGTGTGTCTGAACTATTCACACTGCTTTTAGGTTTCAGTCCCTTTTACATAGCTTGTACGTTCAATCAGCAAGAGTTCCTTATAATATCTTTATTTCTGCTGAACATTTAAAAGATTTTTAGAGTTTTGCATGCTTGTGTGTGTCCTTCAGGAGCACAACAACTAGAACTCAATGCTATCAATTAGCTTCTATTTGAATATCATTTCAATCACAACCTCAAGTTGCTGGCTCAGTTCTTAGAAATGACTTTACTACCAGAAATTCTAATTGGACTAAAAAATATAAACTTTGAACAACTACATAGTTCATTATATAAGTAACAAGGAAATTAACTAATTGTTATTCTTAAAGAAAGTAAAATCCTATGGTAACTCCCACTTTGCAAAATCTTAGCACTGTAACCTATCTTTCGCTCCCAACTGGAGTACTGTGAGCACATCTAGGCACCACACCTTAGGAAGAATAAATTGGCCTTGAAGGTAGTACAACATGGATTTATAAGAATTATATCTGAATATCAGGGTTTGAGTTTTGAGGAGGAATTCTATAAATTTTGTATAAATAATATGGTTTCTCTAGAATGTAGGGGGTTATGGGTGGATCTGTTGGAAGTCTTCAATAAATTAATAGGAAAAGACAGGGTAGATAAAGAGTTCAAGAACCAGGGGATATCGTCTGAATATTAGGGCCAGACCATTCAGCAAATGTTAAGAAGCACATCTGGACAGAAAGGTGGTAGAAGTTTGGAACACCCACAGCAGCTGATGCTAAACCAGTTGCTAATTTTAAATTTGAGAAAGCTTTTTACTTGACCAAAGGGACTAAAGGAATTGGCCAAAGGCAAGTATATGGAGTTTGGCCACAGATCAGCCATGATCTCATTGAATGGCAGAACAGGCTTGAGGGGCTGAATCATTTGTTTCTGTTGCTGTGTTCCTATCTCGGCGTCCCACTCTCATATTACAGCTGAGTAGTAATAAATTCAGGGAACACATATACTATATGTGAATTAGTGACCCACAGTGACTTGTTGATATAGAAGATCAAGGGAAGTTTAATCTTGAAAACCTAGATACAGGTTAAAAAATAAACACCATCTGGATGTTTACGGCTACTTTGAGTAGGGTTGAGAACAATGGGAGGCAGGAAAGTTCAATATCGAATGGTGATCTTATAAAGTTAGGTCAGTGTGAAGGCAGGCAATGCTGAATCTTGGCTAGGGGTTATCAATGCTAAATCCGGATGTAAAAATTGGTACCTGCTTCAGCTTTCCAAATTGGCATTTAAATAATTGCAGGTAAGAACATCTCAATTTGTTTTAAAACTGTAATGATGCATCTGACTGTGAGATCACAGTAGCAAGTGTATGATTGAATTGATTTACAGACTGCTTTACACTTCGCAATTGTTGACTAATTAGTCTTAACTTATTCTTGGAGATGAAAACCCTTACCAATTCCAGCAACCAGTCAGGAGGAGACTGAGTATCTTATTTGAGAGCGAATGAGTTGATTTATAGACGGGATGTTGACACCCCTTTGCCTTAGTGTCTGACTCCAATCGCGCTCTCTCTCTTTCTGTGTGTACAAATTCTAGAAACACATCCCAGTCTCCCCTGCGCTTCCAATATGGAAGAGTTGACGGTCGAAGTGCGCGGCTCCAATGGAGCATTTTACAAGGTAAAGCTCTCATCATCTCCATTCCCCGGAAGCGTCGCTTTCTTGCTTTGGTGTTATTTTTTAAAGTGTTAAGACCGCGTTAAAAACGGACCTAAGGGCTGCGTGTTGCCGTGTGCTTAAAATGAAACGGCGCGGCTTCCTATCGGCGCTAGTTTGGTTGTAATCGCTGTCGAAGCTGCAGGCCCTGCTGGCGAATCACTAGGCCTTTTTCTTCCAGTTCTTTGCCGTTCGTATTTATTTCCTCAAGTTTTTTAAAATCTATTTTAAAAATAGTTTTATTTTATAATCGGCTATTAACTGAACATTTTGTTTTTTCAAATAAAAATCGTTCAATGGCTGTTTAACAACTAACTATTTTGATGGTTCCTCATTCATTTCTCTTGCCCTTTGTGCATCAAAAGAGTTTAAAAATCTTTTTCATCCAGCGACTATTTCAAGTACGTCATTCGAGTACATACCTCGCCGGCTGTTACTTGTCAGTCATGTTTTATCAAGTTTAGAAAAGCGCTTGGAGTCTAATTTCAAGTTATTTTTAAACAAGGACGCATGTTGACGCCAGTTGGCTGGAGACATGTTATTTTTGCCATAAAAGTGCATAGGAAAGTTAAAATGACGAAAACTGTATAGGCGTATTACTTTGAAAATGGGTTGCTTAATGTATGTATATGATTAGATATAATTGCACAAAGAAATATCGAACACGTTTCTTTGCTCAGTGGTGAAAAAGCGTTGAAAGAGTTTATTTCCTCTAGGTTTTATTAGATCTCGAATCCTTTTGACGTTTTTCAAACCTCAACTGTCTTAACACAATGAATCTTCATGTCTATTGGACTTGAACGCAATGGAAACAGATGGGAGTATGAACCTGGGGGCGGAGGAACTTGACATTAAATTATTGCTTTAAAGTACTGTACATTGTATAATCGTGATTAATATCAACGGATGGTGAATATTTTTCGAAGCTCCTTTGAATAAATACGTTAAGGTTTTAACCACGTTGTGACAATGGAAGTTGACGATCCCATTCATATTGTTTAGGATTTTGTGAATGGAAAGGATGGGAGAAAAGTTTTCAATTCGTCTCTCGGCTACATAGCCTTTTTTAACTTCTTGGTAAATACTTGTTGATTATATCAGAGCTTGTATACTTTGGATTTTTACTAGTAGCAGGTGTTATTTGCATCAATTTTTACCTCCAAGTATTTGCAAACTACTAAGGTTGGTTTATAATTTTGCCTCCCTAAGACGAGAAGTTATTTTCTAATCATGTCTTAACTGGAGTCTCCATCATCTTTTCTGTTACATGTACAAAGTTCAGAAGTTGTTGGAAAGAGCTCTGATCATCACCACAACAACTTGTCTGTTTATTCCCTTCTCTTAAAGCACAAGACCCATCACGTGAGCTTTATAAAACAAAGTAGGACACGGAGCCACATATTAAGATAATACAATGTAAACAGATAATGCAACATAAACCTTGGCTTGAAGGAATGTCTTAAAGGAGAAAAGTGTGGTTAAGGTCTAAGGAGGAAATTCAAGCGGTTGGAGTCTCCATAGCAGAAGTCATCACCTACCAGTGGTGGAGCAAGTATAATTGGGGATACACAAGTGGCCACAACTGAAGTCATGCAGATATCTTGGAATATTTTTGGCTGAAGGGGAATGATCAATTCATTTGTTTTTGGTAAAGAGAATATTGAGCAGGGTGTCAGGAAGTTTCTTACTATTAAAGTGTTGCTATCGATATCATCTTTAAATGCTTAAACTGATTATAGCCTCTGCAGCTATCTGGGGAAGAAAATTCTGGACGTTCACAATTGTCTGGGAGAAGAAATTCCTTTGCATCTTAGTTTAAAATGAGTGTCCAGTAACTCTGTTCTCTAATTCAAGATGCAACCCCCCCCCCCCCCCCCCCACTAGAGAAACGTCATCTCAGCACCAACCGTGGCAGGCCCTTACAGAATCTTGTATGTTCCAATAATATTATAAAAAAATGTAATAGAACATTTAGAAAGAGAGTGTGTAGGGCTTTGTGAAAGAGGAATTGGGTCTGACAAATTTACCAGAATTCTTTTGAGGAACTAACAAGCAGCATAGTTAAAGGGGAAGCAGTGGATGTATTCTATTTGGATTTTCAGAAGGCACTTTAACGTACCAGATATTAAGCTACTTCAGAAGATAAGAACCCATGATGTTGATATAATATATTAGTATGGATAGAGGAGTGTTTAACTGGAAAACAGTGTTGGGATGAGGGGGATGTATTCAGAATGACAACTTGTGTGAGCCATTAGGCTCACAGTACTCAGGCTGCGGTTACTTAGTGTTTTTCATGACTTGGATGAGGAAAGTGAATGTACTTTTGTGAAGTTTGCGGATGGCACAGAAAAAAGGTGGGAAAGCCAGTGGTCATGATGATGCCAAGTCTGCAGATGAATATAGACAAATTAAGCTAGTTGGCAAAAATTGAGCAAATGGAATATTTTGTGGAGAAATGTAATGTCATGTGCTTGAGTAGCAAAAATAGAGCAGCTGAATGTTATTTAAATGGAGAAAGGCTGCAGATTAGGGATCTGGGAGTTCTCAACCATGAATCACAAAAAGCCAGCAATCTCCATCTTCCTTCAGTAGGAAGGTAAATGGAATATTGGCAATTGTTTCAAAGGGATTGGCATAGCAAGAGTAGACTAAAATTATACAAGGCACAAGTTGACCGCAGCTAGAAAACTAAGATATTTTGAGTCCCTTTTCTACAGAAAAATATACTGGCTTTGGAAGCACTTCAGAGAAGGTTCACTGAGCTAGTACTGGGTATGAAGCGAAGTTGAGTATGTCGGGCCTGTTGTTATTGGAATTTAGAAGAGGTGACCTTTTTGAAACATACAAGATTCTTAGACAGCTCAACAGAGTAGATGTGGTGGGGTATTTCCCTTGTGGGAGAGGCTAGGACCAGAGGGCATGAGCTTAGAATGGGGTTGAACATTTCAGATAGATGAAGAGGAATTTGTTATAAGGAAGATGTAAGAAATGAAGTTGATCAGATCTGCACCCAACTTAGGACCATAACGTGTAAGAGTATAAGATCATCTTTCATTCTTCTAAAATGCAATGAATAATTGCCTCACCTGTTGAGCAGTTCTTGATAAGTTGAGCCTTCATTTCCAGGTAATCTCTTTTGTACTGTCTTCATTGCTAGCGTAAAGCACTCTTATTGCTGGGAGTGTACTATAGGCCGAGTTGAAAACTGTCAGGAAGAGCTTATGCTCAAAATGTTGACACTCCTGCTCCTCGGTGCTGCCTGACCAACTGTGCTTTTCCAGTGCCACACTTCTCGACTCTTCAGCAGTCCTCACTTTCTTCTGGTGTACTGTAGGCCCCCTAATAGTTGCAAATAGAGCAGATAAGTCGGCAAATTTCAGAGGGGTGTGAAAGTATTAAGGATAGGTATAGGCGATTCCAACTTGCCCAACATCAACTGAAGTAGTCAGTGTGAAAGATTTAGCAGACTGGAATTCTTCAAATGCATCTTCGAGAACTTTTTTAAGCAAGTACAGAGAAAGCTCTACAAAAGAGTATGCAATCCTGGACTTAAATTTTAGTTCATGAAGTTCGAATGGTAGAAGTATCAGTAGCGGAGCACTTTGCAGACAGTATGATTCTTAGATTCAACATTGTTAATGGGAAAGGACAAAATGGACCTAAAATCAAACTGCTAAGTTGCCTTCCCATAACTTTTTTTTTTATTTGAATAAGATCAGCTATGATTTGGCCATACTGGAAGCAGATACTTTGAGGTTAATCTGTGTCAGAGCAGTGGGACGCATTCAAGAAGGAAATAGGGAGAATACAGGGCCAACATGTTCCAATAAGGGATGGGACTAACACATTCTGTTAACCCTGATTACCAAGGATTATACAGGATTAGATAAAGAAAAAAAGGGAGGCTTATGGCTGATACCAAAGGGTTAAAATAACACGCCGCCGGAGGAAGGCAGAACGTGAAAGGGGATCTTACGGCAATTAAGAGCAAAAAGAGAATATGGAAAGAAAATTATTACTTTGCCGATGAATTCAGGGTAAGAGTCCTATTAAGGAGTGGTAATTTGTGTGTGGTGCTGGAGGATATAGGTAGGTACTAAATGAATACCTTTTGTGGGCATTCAGTAGTGAGAGGAATAATGTAGGTGAACAGGTATAATTCATGAAATTAGCAGAGACAGCAAGGAGGTACTGATAGTCTGGTAAGCTTAAAAATTTTTAAATCTCCAGGGCCAGATAAAATGTATCCAGGCTGTTCTGGAGCAAGGGAAGAAATAGCAGGGTGCTGGCAATTTTTAATTCCTCTCTGGCAACAAGAGAGATAGCAAAGGACTGGAGGACATCTAATGTTGGTACAGGGGAGCAAGGGATAAACCAAGAAATCACAGCAGGTTGGTCCAACCTCCAGTGGTGGAGCAACTATTAGAAGTAGTTCTGAGGGATAGAACTAAACTGTTCTTGGAGGTCAGGGATTAATCAAGACCACTCAGCATATTCAGTGGGTTCCCACAGGGTCAATGTAGGGCCTCTTGCTGTTTGTGGTAAATATAAATGATTTAGACTTTATATTGGAGGGTTTTATCAATTTTTGTACATGATACAAATATTATTGATGTAGTAAATAGTGATGAGGATTCTGATGGGATCGTCAAGTGGCAAATGGAATTCACTTCAGTTGAGTGTGAGGTGATGCACTTGGCATGACAGACAAGGTAAGGCAATGCATGACAAATAGAATTCTGGGAAACACCAAGAATTAGAGGATCCTTGGTGTGCGTGGACACCAATCATTTAAAATAGATAAGGTGGTTAAGAAAGCAAATAGGATATTGGCCTTTATTAGCAAAGGCAAAGAGTTTAAGAAACGGGGAGGTTATGCTGGAACTGTATAAAAGTTGGTTCGGCCCAAAGTAGATTATTGTGGATTTCAGAATTGTGCACATCATAGTAAGGATGTAATTATGGTGGAAATGGTGTGGAAAAGATTTACCAGGATGATTCCTGGGCTGGAGAATTTTAGTTAAATGATTATATAAACTGGAGTTGTTTTCCTTTTGAGTCGAGGAGACTGAGGAGGGTCACCATTCTGATATATAAAGTTTGCGAGCAAAGATAGGGTAGATAGGAAGATAACTTCTTTGCCTTGATGGAGGAATCAGTGACCAGTATGCATACGTTTAAGGTAAGGGGCAGGAGGTTTGGAAGGGGCTTCCAGTCTTGGTCAACCTCTAACTGCATCTTTGCAATAATTATCAAGTCATATTTTTGTTTGTGCCATCAGATCAGATATCTATCTTGTTCACAGATGTTGCACGCATTCAGATC
The DNA here is from genome assembly GCF_047496795.1 of Chiloscyllium punctatum. NCBI lineage: Eukaryota > Metazoa > Chordata > Chondrichthyes > Orectolobiformes > Hemiscylliidae > Chiloscyllium > Chiloscyllium punctatum. The sequence goes on from NC_092744.1 coordinate 35,646,943, forward strand.
AAGAGCCTTTAACTTTTCAGGTATTCTTAATTTGGCCATATTTTTTGCTGAATTGCACCCACCCTGAATAGCTAATTAGTTTAAACCCCTATGCTTTATTGTAGAATTCCTACGTCCAGAAAGAGGCCACTTGGCCCATCAAGCCTGCACCAACACAATGAAGAACATCCCAGCCTTGTGTGTGTGCACACCCTCTAACATGGCTATTATTTACTATGGCTATTCCACCTAACCTGCACATCTTTCGATTATGAGCAAACACTGGAGCACCTGGAAGAAACCCATGCGCACACAGAATGTGCAAACCCCACACATTCACCAAGACTGGAATCGAACAGAGTCTTGGCATTGCCATTCACTCATCCCAGCACAGTTCAAACAAAACCTGTTCCAACAGAACTATTCCCTAGTACTGGTGTCACTGCTCAATGAATTGGAATGCATTTCTCCCATTCCATTCTTTGAGCCATGAATTTGACTCTGATCTTATTTATCCTGTGCCAAATGGCATGTGGTTCAGTTGGTAGCCTGGTACTTACCTTTGTGGTTCTGCTTTTTAATTTACTCCCAGGTGGCTTGTAATCCCTTTGCAGAACCTTCTTTTACCTGTGCCATGGGCCGTGAGAATTGGATCCTTCCTCTTTCATTCTGTTTCTGTCTAGCTCAAGAAATACCTTGAACCGGGACTCTCTTCCACAGAAGTATCTATTCCCCTAACTAAGCTATTCATTTTACTAAAGCATGCACAAACCCTCTCGAGACTGTGATGCTGTGGTCAGTTTGCTCCCCCTGCACACTGGCATGCTGTTTCAGTGGCTGCTGGCTCACGATATTGCACACTATTTGGAAGCTATTAGAATTCATTCACGTCCTCCATAGCGGTGGGTATTGGACCTGGGCACTGGCTGATGCTACGTCAAAACTGAATTCAGGATCCCCATCACACCAGCTCCCCTGACACTCTACAGTTGAAAACCTCAGCCGTCTAGCCATCTCTTTTTATTTAAAAAATTTATTAATTTTCTGCTGTTATAGTTTTTTGCATAAAACTTGGTCAATCAAAAGAGATGTTGAAGAAATACTCAACAATCATCTCCCTATTTTCCTGTGCTGTCACAGTTCTGCTCTGATAACTAGAAACAGATTGAAGGGGCTCTGCTGTTGGTTTGTGTCTCCCATTGTTGCTGCCCTTTGCATGCAGGTTCACTCTTCACGTTATGATGCTGCTGTCTGATTTCTCTTTCAGAAGTTGCTGGTCTTGCGTGCGGAAGTGGCTGATCCCACTCTCTCATGCGCTGTTTTTAGAAGCTGCTGTGCCCTCTGTTTTGTGTGCTGCTTTGGAAGTCGCTGACCCAACTCTCTAATGTGCTGCTTGGGAAACTGTTGGCACTGCTATCTCACGTGCTGTTTCAGTTGCTGCTGGCCCCAATATTTTATGCGTTATCTGGAAGCTATTGGTATCCCCAGCAATTGGGATTCATTCATGACTGCACAGTATTAGCCAAGAGAATTGTTTGGTTTACCTGATACAATATTCCATTAAAAAAAATTGTAAATTGCAGTTCCAGTACATCTTGAATATGTCTTATTTTCATGGTCTTTACTGAATGTTGTGTTAAGGTCCAGGCCATAGCCTGTCGAAACATTTCAAGAAGGTAGCCCCGACCCTAACTTTTCTAGTTGTTCTAAGCAGATGTAAAGTGGATACTACAGGAGTGAGGCAGCTGGCTCAACAACTCAGTATTAAACAAAACAGTATTTATTTCCACATGAACAAAAGAGAACCAAATTTAGACTAACATAGTTCTATCACAACTTAATAAGGCTGTACCAAACATCCCCTTAAATACTCCCTTGACAAAAAAGATAAAATCAAACACAGGTTCTTGGGGGAGAGATGTCAGATTGAGGGAGAGGATCATCGTGGAACTGTTCTTTCACCAGTAACTGCAAAAAAAACCTGATCAGCAGCTAGCTCTGAACAGCCAGACTGTTGAAACCAAAACAAACCAGAGAAAAGCTGAGCTGGGAGAACTGGTCCCTCCCCTTTCACTTGTACAAGTGTTTTGGTAAAACTTGAAGGCCTTTTACCTGAGGTAGTATCTGTTAACCATAATCAAATTGGCCCTGAAACCCATCCAAAGCAGATGCATTGGAATCTGTGTTTACGACCCCTCTGGATAAAAAAACCAAGGACAACCTAACCTTCTTGAAGGAGCAGTATCATCACCATTTTAGAAATGTTTTAATCCTTGATCTGTTAAACTGTGATTCTCTAGGTTATTTTATAGGTTAATTGCTTTCTATGGTTAAGATAAGTGTTTGCTTTGTACAATGTAGAACACTGATATTTTATTTTTAATGAACTCGTGTCCATTTTGGCAGATATACATTCATGCAATGAGATCTTACAAGATTTTATCACTTAAAATAAAAGTACGTATTCTGAAAATATTGTGTTAACTAGATGTAATTCTTAAAATATTGTCCAGATTCTGACTTGAGTATTAATTTATTAGAAGTTGTTCCTGATTTATCCAAAAATAAATTTATGTATTACCCAATTATTAAGAAATGGTACAGTGCAGTTCTGGTTGTTACTTGACTCCTACTTGTCATTCAACTGAATTCTAATCTGTTGTCATAAATGTATGTTAAAGATAAAAAATGTGTAGAAGGAAGTTTCCTGTCTTGTCCTGTCCTGTCTGATATCTATGTTGTCAGACAAAACAATGTGCTAGTTTCTTAAAAATCTTTCACAGGTTATGGAAGTTGCTGATTGGGCCAATATTTATTGTCCATCTCTAGTTTAATCAATTGCCAGATATTAAATATATATAATCTATGAAGCTGGGTTTAATTCCGGAGTCTGGCTTAACCAGTATTGCCACCAGCTGGATAATGGGCAGCACATTGGCTCATTGGTTAGCATTGCTGCCTCACAGCACCAGGGTCCCAAGTTTGATTCCAGCCTTGGGTGACTTTCTGTGTGGAGTTTGCACATTCTTCCCGTGTTTGCGTGGGTTTCCTCCCACATTCCAAAGATGTGCAGGTCAAGTGGATTAGATTAGATTAGATTAGATTAGATTCCCTATAGTGTGGAAACAGGCCCTTCGGTCCAACCATGCCACACCGACACTCCGAAGAGTAACCCACCCAGACCCATTTTCCCTCTGACTAACGCCCCTAACACTACAGGCAATTTAGCACGGCCAATTCACCTGACCTGCACATTTTTGGACTGTGGGAGGAAACCGGAGCAGCCGGAGGAAACCCATGCAGACACTGGGAGAATGTGCAAACTCCATATAGTCACCCGAGGCTAGAATCGAACCTGGGACCCTGGTGCTGTGAGGCAGCAATGCTGACCACTGAGCCACCGTGCTCAATTGTCTATGCTAAATTGTCCGTGGTTGTTAGGTGCATTAGTCAGAGGGGGATGGATTACTTTTCAGAGGGTCGGTGTGGATTTGTTGGGCTGAAGGGCTTGTTTCCACACTGTAGGGAATCTAATCATCATAGTGCCCATCCCCAGTTGGAAAAGATGTGGGAGTTGTTGTCTTGAAACGTTTGGTGAAGATACATTCTCAATGCTGTTAGGGAGGGAGTTCCAGGGCCCATTGACAATGAAGGAAGGGTGATTTTTGTTTTGAGTTGGGGGGAGGGGGGGAGTTTCACAGGTGATGTTCTTGTGAATTTGCTTTAATAGTCCTTTTTGTAGGTTTGGAAGGTGCTTTCGAAAGAACCTTAGTGAGTGACAGCAGTATGTCATATAGATGGGACATTCTGCTTCTCTTGTGTGTTGGTGTTGAAGAGAGTGAATGTTGAAGTCTGTGTTTGGGATACCAATCAAGTGGGCTGCTTTGGACGAGATGGTGTGTTGTTGGACTGGATGTATTTGTGTGAATGGAGGGTATTATCTCATTGCTGCTTTGTCTTGTAAATGATGGACAGGAATTAGGCAAATAAGAGGTGGGTCAGTTCTGTTAAAGTTGTCTTGTTGATTCCAAATTGATTTTAACCTTTCATGACCGAAGCACATCAATTCCATGAAAGCACTTAAGTGCAGTAGAATACTTTGAGAATCCCTGTAGTAAAAGTAAATACATTTCGCCATGTTGAAACTTAATTTTGATGTTCATGCTCTGATCTTCCTAACTGTCTTCTCATATAGCTTTTGACTTTCTTTTCATTTGTATTAAAACTATGTTCTGTTATTCAAGAACATTTGCAGCTTTGTGTGAATATCTTTCAGTGACTAGCCACTAATGAACCTTCACCAAATGAATACAATGGTTCAAGACGACGGCTCACTACACCTTTTCCAACTGGGGATGGACATTAATCTATTAATCAATCGAAAAATCTTAAATACATGATCTGTGAAGCTCGATTTTATTCTGGAATCTGACTTATCCAGAATTACCATCAGCGAGGATCATAATAGAGCCCGAAACATCTTTGAGCAAAAGTGTCCAAACCCATCATCAGCCAGAACTAAAAAGTGAATGATCCTGTCTGCTGGGATCCTTCCGTTTCCTCTATCACAAATGCTGACCTCCGCTATTTCAATTCACTGCTGAGATATCATAAATGGCTCAGTGGGCCGAAAGCAATAAAGGTTTAAGAGCTCTTATAGTGTGAAGATCTGTTTTCTAAAAATGGCCACACTCCAAGCAAAAGTGAGACTACAGCAGCAACATAACTAAACAATGGGAAATTGTTCATGTATATTCTCTCTACCAAAACAAAATAGCCACTTACTATCACTGTCAATATATTTCTAATCATCAGCCAAGTGATGGAAAGGATCAAGAGCATTGCACTTAAATTGTATAAACTCCAAAAACCTCAGCTTACTTTGTTTCACCATGACCAGTTGACTCCAGACATCATTGCAACCTTGATCCAATTTGCATATAAATCAAATTTTGAGGTGTGGGGATACGCTTTTTATATCAAGGCAGTATCCTAAAATAGGAGAAATTGAGGACTGCAGATGCTGGAGATCCAAGCTTAAAAATGCGTTGCTGGAAAAGCGCAGCAGGCCAGGCAGCATCAAAGGAGCAGGAGAATCGACATTTCGGGCATAAGCCCTTCAGGATGCTGCCTGACCTGCTGCGCTTTTCCAGCAATGCATTTTTAAGCAGTATCCTAAAATAGCTTGCCATTACTGAGCCATAATGAAACTCAAGTCAGTAAGGATAGAGATAAAATCTCCAACATCTGTAGATATTTTTGGCACAAGATGGTGATGGTTTCCCACTCCATCACCTCAGCTCTGATACATTGTTACATGAACTCTGTGGAAAGTGACCAAGCCTTAACCATTTTCAACTGATTAATCACTGACATTTCTCTTTGACACCACAAATCAGCCTGCTTGATCAACACTTCATCCGTCATCTTGAGCACTCACTCCCTCCACCGTTGACTTTCACTGGCAACACTGTCCCAGGAACCAAAAAAACTGCAATAATTCTCTGAGGCTCTGTTCTGTTCTGGATCGATATTGTTATTCCTTCCTTGTTTCCCAGTCAAATTCCTAGAACTTCCGTGTGAACAAAGCTGTGAAAATACTTACGCTAGTTGGAATGCGTTGTTAGAAAATGTGAGTTGCCACAGTTGTGGGTATGTTTGCTGAGGTGGGAAATTGATTTGCAGACATTTCATCCCCTGTCTAGGTGACATCTTCAATGCTTTTGGAGCTTCCCTGTGAAGCGCTGCTGTACTGTGCCTTCTGGAAGTCATTTGGTTCAGTTCCTGTTGTTTCTAGTAGATGTTTCCGGTAGTTCGTTGTAGTGGCAAGTATATTGGGATGAGGTTGATGAGTGCCAAACCTCGAGAAATTCTCTGGCTGTCCTTTGTTTAGTTGTTTAGCCTGTGATCGTTGTGTTGTCACAGTAGAATTTGTGGTCCTTGTCATCTGTTTCTGGCTACTAGGCACAGCTGGTCATGGTGTTTAGTGGCCAGTTGGTGTTCGTGGATGCGGATTGGTAGCTGTCTGCCTGATTTGTCATTTAGAATGTTTGTTTTGTGTAATCTTTGCACGGAAGCTTGTAAATTTATGTTGTCTTGCGCATGATGGGTATAGGTGAAAATTGATTGGGAATTGGCCCTTAGTGCTGGCTTTGTTAGTGACGCCAGCATTCCAGTTTTAAAAAGGAAGCTAATCATGTGACAATACCTTGACAACATTTATGGTTGGGCTGAATATAACCGGAAATGCTTGTGCTATGCAAGCTCCAGGCAATTACTAACTCCATTAGGAAAGAAGCTAACAATCTCCTCTTGATATTGTTATGGATCAGACCAGACCCCCTCAAAATACATTAAGTTCAGGTCTAGCCTATCTTATCTATCTTATTTGAAGGGAAATGCCCTGCGTTTCATTCTGCATGCAATTTGATTGGTCAGCCTACTAGATTTGAAGAGCAACACATTTTATTCATACAGTGTAGTTAAAATGTAACAGAGAGAAAAAATTGGAATAACTTAACTCTATTAGAAAACTTCATAGAATAATAGACTATTTTACTACTAAACTGTAACTGTTCCAATATAGTAACATCCAGTAAGAACACTCTTGGCAAAAAAAGCAAGTTCAGAAAAATAGATTGTCTTACAGGTAGTTCTCCAGTCCAGGAGGAAGACATTAAGAAAAGCTAGAGAGAGAGTAGGAAGCAGAGCTGTACTGCAGCTTCTAAATCAGCTTCAAGACCCGAACAACAGCTACTGAGAAACTAAAACTAAAAGTCCTGGTTCTGTGAGAACTTGCCCCTTCTATTGCTCTGCTTTTATTCCAATTTTTTAAAAGGAAAAACCCCAAAGCGCCTCGAGTTGTTTCCTTTGTGGGCTTTCAATAGACATCTCTGTCTTCAAAATCTCTCAAGAAAAAAACTAGGGCAAAATACACTTCTTAAAGCCATAGTATCATCGCAACATTCTAAGCTTTTACATTCACTCTTTTCCAGAATTAAGACCATAAAACGATGAGATTAGGAGCAGGAGTAACCCAGTCAGCCCATTGAGTCTGCTGTGCCATTGAATGAAATTGTGCCTGATTTGATAATCCTGAGCTCCACTTTGCTGGCTTTTCCCCAAAATCCTTCATTCCATTACAGTTTAAAAACCTGTCAGATTCAGCCTTGAATATACTTAAGTACCCAGACTCAACACCCTCTATGATGGAGAATTCCATAAATTCACTACCATCTCTTCTGCGTTTTAGAAACATAAACATTTAGATGTATTCAAAGAAATCAAGAAGAAAGAGCAGCTAGACTTAGCTGGAAAAGTGATATCTGCAGTGGTTACCTAATAATGCTTGCCAAATAAGTTTTTTTTTGTTTTGGGAGCTGGAGCTAAATTATTTTTAAAAAAGCATTCAGTCAAACTCATTTACTGCATCAGATTGAAAATGAGTAATTCATTTATAGGTCAGCCCAAAGCAGGCTATGTTGACAGGGAGATGGGGGAGCTGAAAAAAGGTTTTACTGGTTTCAGCCTATCTAGGTATTTGCTGAGAGTGCTTTTTAGTTAGACTTATTCAATGCCACTGTTATTGCCAAATGGAAACCTTGGCTGCAATACAGTTTGAGGTGAGTTGGTTGGAAGTGGGAGTCCTGTGGGAGAGGAAACAAATTGAAGTTTGAATTCTAAAAATAGAGGAGTTAGACAAGTGCATGTTGGTTGGGAAAATGAGATTCGGGGTTTTAGTCATTAATGAGTTGAGATGTAACAGCTAAGGTCTTAAAACAATAAATGAATTTATATAAACCAACACTTTTTTTTTGCAACCAATATAGCACTTTTTGGAACCCTTGGACAGTTGGAACTTTTTTTTAATATAATTTAGAAAATGCAGCAGTTGGTTTGTGCATAATGAACTTAAACAGTAGCACAGTACTAACTAGATGATGATTTATAGTGTTATTCACTGCCTAGACCCTGGCGATACCACCCTTACTCTTTGAAATTGTGCCATTTCCACCAGAAAATGCATATGGACCTTGATTTAATGTCACATCTTAAAGACCACATCTCCTAACAATGTAGTTTTGGAATAATTTGTTTGGAATTTATATCGAAGTCTCTGAATTTCACTTGAAATTTCAAATCAGTGTTCTTATTCATAGCAAGAGTTCTATGGACTGAAACGTGTCTAATGCTATACAACTCGCTGTTGACATTACTGCAAGTGAAAATGCAGCTTGTTTCCAGAATTGAAGCTGATCACCTAGAAGTTCATTCCATATTTCTCAATCTCTTAACTGGTTAACCAGCTAAAGGTGTGAAGTGTTTTGATAACTGTTGTGACAATATATTGGATTAATAGTGGTGTTAGCTGTTCAAAGTCAGATTTCTAATTTGCTTAGCTGCCCTGGTGGGTTTCTCGGAGTTGGTGGCAAATTCTTTTTCCAGTCAGCAAAAGCGATAATCATAGCAACCACAAATTACATTTACAGTGTTGAATGCACTGCATAAAAATGTTCAAATATATTTTACAGGAGTGTCAGAAACCTAAATTTTAGACTTTCGATAGTAATCGTGCTGATTACTCGAGGCTTGGTCAAAGAGGTAGATTTTCAGAAGCTTCTTTTTAGGAGGAATGAGATTTTGATTAGAAATTCTTGATGTTGGGTTGAGGTCATTGAAAGCATGGATGCCCTTTGCAGAACACTTTAAATATGCTGTTCATTAGCTTTGGGAGAGAATGTTAGGGTTCATCCTGAAGTGGGGAAGAAATGTGTCCCAGCTGGTCTCCATGCTTCACAGCTCGTAGATACTGGCTTCAGAGTCAGCAAGAACAGGAATGGCAGATTAGGCAACATTCGTGGTCCTCAGCCCGGTGCTTGTCAATCTGTCCGCTTTCTCTTCTCTTCCACACCCACTCTAACCCAGCACATTCTTTTTTCCTGAAGATTTTGAATTTTTAAAAATCTGTTAAGACCTATTGGTGCAGCTGAGAGCTAAAGTACAGTGGGCTGGAGGTGGTTGTTGGACTGAGGTCTGCAGTGTGGAAGCTGAGCTGCTGCACTGATGTTTATCTGACTGTGTAATCTATACCCTTTTTAAAAAATATTTTATATCTAACTTTTATACTATGACTCACTGTAAGGTAATGCAACTTTTGCTTTTTCTTTCTTCTTTTTGTATCTAAAATTTGTACCTAGGTGCTTTGTACCTAAGATGGTACCATGAGAGGTGAGTTTGTAAACTTTTCACTGTACTTTTGTGTACTTGAGTGCACACGTCTATAAAGCATCTTCCAATTCTTGGGAGACAAGACCATGAGGACTTTGGAAACAACGATCAGAATAAAAATTGAGGGGTTACTTAACCAAAAGCAAATTTGCTCAGTGAGCACTGAGGTAATGGGTGCCCAGGGATTAGCATAATTAAGGACATTGAGTGAAGGCAGGTTAGGGCATTGTAGGTTAATAAGTGAGGTAGAATATGTAAGTCAAGGGATACAAAGCCTTGGATGAAGGTTTCAGGAGCAGATAGTGTGTTCTTGGTAGAATATGATGCATGGTATGCTGATGGGTGTGGTGATGTGTGATTGCAATTTCATCATTAGTCAGATGTGACACCAAGGACATGTTTGACACTTGTTGAGAATGGGGGGAGGAATTGATAGCTAGCAAGTGGACTTTCTATTGGGGACTGAAGGTGAAGGCATTAGTCTTTTCAACATTTAGTTGAAAAAGATGTTCGCAGGTAAAGGGGCGTCTGGAAAATAGGACGCTTTCAGAAATGAGATAACGAGATACCAGAGAGAGAATATTCCTGTTTTAGAGTGAAAGGGAAGGCTGGTAGGTGTAGGGAATGCTGGATGACTAAAGAAATTGTGGTTTTGGTTAAGAAAAAGAAGAAAGCATATGTCAGGTATAGACAGGATAGATCGAATGACTCCTTACAAGTGTATAAAGGAAGTAGAAGTATACTTAAGAGAGAAATCAGGGGGGCAAAAAGGGGACGTGAGATAGCTTTGGCAAATAGAATTAAGGAGAATCCAAAGGATTTTTTACAAATACATTTAAGGGCAAAAGGGTAACGAGGGAGAGAATAGGGCCCCTCAAAGATAAGGAAGGTCGCCTGTGTGTGGAGCCGCAGGAGACGGGGGAAGATACTAAATGAGTATTTTGCCTCAGTATTTACTGTGGAAAAGGGCATGGAAGATATAGAATGTAGGGAAATAGATGGTGACATCTTGAAAAATGTCCACATTACAGAGGAGGAAGTGTTGGACATCTTGAAATGCATAAAAGTGGATAAACCCCCGGACCTGATCGGGTGTACCCTAGAACTCTATGGGAAGCTAGGCAAAGTGAGTATTGCTGGACCTCTTGTATCATTGAGAGTCACAGGTGAGGTGCCAGAAGACTTGGAGGTTAGCTAACGTGGTGGCACTATTTAAGAAAGATGGTAAGGACAAGCCAGGGAGCTATAGACCAGTGAGCCTGATGTTGGTGGTGGGCAAGTTGTTGGAGGGAATTCTGAGGGACAGGGTGTATCTGTATTTGGAAAGGCAAGGACTGATTAGGGATAGTCAACATGGCTTTGTGTGTGGGAAAACATGTCAATCAAACTCGATTTAATTTTTGGTTACTTCAAAGAGGATTGATGAGGGCAGACCGGTGGACGTGATCTATATGGACTTCAGTTAGGCATTTGACAAGGTTCCCCATGGGAGACTGGTGAGTGAGGTTAGATCTCCTGGAATGCAAGGAGAACGAGCCATTTGGATAGAGAATGGTCTCAAAAGGTAGAAGACAGAGGGTGGTTGTGGAGGGTTGTTTTTCAGTCTGGAGGCCTGTGACCAGTGGAGTGCCACAAGGATCGATGCTGGGTGCACTACTTTTCATCATTTATATAAATGATTTGGATGTGAACATAAGAGGTATAGTTAGTAAATTTGCAGATGACACGAAAATTGGAGGTGTAGTGGACAGCGAAGAAGGTTACCTCAGTTTATAATGGGATCTTGATCAGATGGGCCAATGGGCTGAGGGGTGGCAGATGGAGTTTAATTCAGATAAATGCGAGTTGATGCATTTTGGGAAAACAAATCTTAGTAGGACTTATACACTTAATGGTAAGGTCCTAGGGAGTGTTGCTGAACAAAGAGACCTTGGAGTGCAGGTTCATAGCTCCTTGAAAGTGGAGTCACAGCTAGATACGATAGTGAAGAAGGTGTTTGGTATGCTTTCCTTTATTGGTCAGAGTATTGAGTACAGGAGTTGGGAGGTCATGTTGCGGCTGTGCGGTGCATTGGTTAGGCTACTGTTGGAATATTGCATGCAATTCTGGTCTCCTTCCTATCAGAAAGATGTTGTGAAATTTGAAAGGGTTCAGAAAAGATTTACAAGGATGTTGCCAAGGTTGGAGGATTTGAGCTGTAAGGAGAGGTTGAATAGGCTAGGGCTGTTTTCCCTGGAGCGTCAGGAGGCTGAGCGGTGACCTTGGAGGTTTACAAAATTATGAGGGGCATGGATAGGATAAATAGGTGCGTGTATGGAATGAGTTGCCAGAGGAAGTGGTGGATGTTAGTACAATTCATACATTTAAAAGACATCTGGATGGGTAAATGAATTGGAAGGGTTTGGAGGAATATGGGATGGGTGCTGGCAGGTGGGACTAGATTAGGTTGGGATATCTGGTCAGCATGGACGAGTTGGACCGAAGGGTCTGTTTCCGTGTTATACATCTCTATGATTTTAACTGGGAAATGTTCTGCTCTCCCAGTACAGATCTCAAACTGTCTGATCATTTAATGACATTGATTTTTCAAGAGTTTGGATTTTGGTCTAGTGGCATGCGGGTTTACTTACAAGGCAGTTTAATGATTATCAGGCCTTCTTGATAGTGATTTTTTTTTGGAAACTTGAGAGAGAGAGAGAGATCCTGGATATGATGATGATGGAGAATTTGAGTTAGAGTTTTACAAGTAGAGACAATAATTATTGAAGAGAATTTAGTCTCCTTTTGAGTTCAAAGTTTTGGTTATGTATTTGCTTAGGGAAACAGTTTGCAGGTGTCCTAGATGCATGAAACAGTTCTCCTGGGGCACCGAGTTAGTTCAGAGAAATTAGAAATCAGTTACATTGATGTAAGGGTTTTAGTTTGAGTTTCTGGCCAGACTTGTTTGGTTAGAATCCTGAAGCTAAGAAAAACTATTACCTCAGTTGGGTGAATACTCACAGAAGTGACTAGCAGACTGTGTCCTGATTGCGAAATTGAAAGAAACACTTAAGTCAAACCTATATGTGTAATTGGGAAGCAAACTCTGGTATTTAGGTACAGTAAAGGCTTGTTGTTCAGAGAAATGGAAAATTTTTGAAAAGTAGAAAAGTTCTTTAAATTGTATTGTATAAATGTCTTGGTTTATTCCTTTTTTTGTGTGTAATGAACTTGTTTTATTGTCAAAACCAAATCTGCAGCATTGCATGCTTGGCTTTTAGGGATGATGGCAGATTGCTGAACACTTAGAGTCATAGAGATGTACAGCATGGAAACAGACCCTTCGGTCCAAACCGTCCATGCCGACCAGATATTCCAACCCAATCTAGTTCCACTCGCCAGCACCCGGCCCATATCTCTCCAAGCTCTTCCTATTCATATACCCATCCAAATGCCTCTTAAATGTTGCAATTGTACCAGCCTCCACCACTTCCTCTGGCAGTTCATTCCATACACGTACCACCCTCTGCATGAAAAAGTTACCCCTTAGTTCTCTTTTATATCTTTCCCCTCTCACCCTAAACCTACGCCCTCTCTCGTTCTGGACTCCCTGACCCCAGGGCAAAGACTTTGTCTATTTATCCTATCCATGCCCCTCATAATTTTGTAAACCTCTGTAAGGTTACCCCTCAGCCTCCGACACTCCAGGGAAAACAGCCCCAGCCTGTTCAGCCTCTCCCTGTAGCTCAGATCCTCCAACCCTGGCAGCATCCTTGTAAATCTTTTTTGAACCCTTCCAAGTTTCACAACATCTTTCTGATAGGAAGGAGACCAGAAATGCACGCAATATTCCAACAGTGGCCGAACCAGTGTCCTGTACAGCCATAACATGACCTCCCAACTCCTGTACTCAATACTCTGACCAGTAAAGGAAAGCATACCAAACGCCGCCTTCACTATCGTATCTAGCTGTGACTCCACTTTCAAGGAGCTATGAACCTGCACTCCAAGGTCTCTTTGTTCAGCAACACTCCCGAGGACCTTACCATTAAATGTATAAGTCCTGCTAAGATTTGCTTTCCCAAAATGCATCACCTTGCATTTATCTGAATTAAACTCCGTCTGCCACTTCTCAGCCCACTGGCCCATCTGGTCCAGATCCTGTTGTAATCGGAGGTAACCCTCTTCGCTGTCCACTACACCTCCAATTTTCGTGTCATCTGCAAACTTACTAACTGTACCTCTTATGCTCGCATCCAAATCATTTATGTAAATGACAAAAAGTAGAGGGCCCAGCACCGATCCTTGTGGCACTCCACTGGTCACAGGCCTCCAGTTTGAAAAACAACCCTCCACCACCACCACCCTCTGTCTTCTACCTTTTGAGACCATTCTGTATCCAAATGGCTAGTTCTCCTTGTATTCCACGAGATCTAAGCTTGCTCATCAGTCTCCCATGGGGAACCTTATCGAATGCCTTACTGAAGTCCATATGGATCACATCTGCTCTGCCCTCATCAATCTTCTTTGTTACGTCTTCAAAAAACTCAATCAAGTTTGTGAGACATGATTTCCCACACACACAGCCATGTTGACTATCCCTAATCAGTCCTTGCCTTTCCAAATACATGTACATCCTGTCTCTCATGATTCCCTCCAACAACTTGCCCACCACCGAGGTCAGGCTCACCAGTCTATAGTTCCCTGGCTTGTCTTTACCATCTTCTTAAACAGTGGCACCAAGTTTGCCATCCTCCAGTCTTCCGGCACTTCACCTGTGACTATCGATGATACAGATATCTCCGCAAGAGTCCCAGCAATCACTTCTCTAGCTTCCCAGAGAGTTCTCGGGTACACCTGATCAGGTCCTGGGGATTTATCCACCTTTAACCGTTTCAAGACAACCAGCACTTCCTCCTCTGAAATGTGGACATTTTGCAAGGTGTCACCATCTATTTCCCTACAGTCTATATCTTCCATATCCTTTTCCACAGTAAATACTGATGCAAAATAATCATTTAGTATCTCTCCCATTTTTTGTGGCTCCACACAAAGGCCGTCTTGCTGATCTTTGAAGGGCCCTATTCTCTCCCTAGTTACCCTTTTGTCCTTAATATATTTGTAAAAACCCTTTGGATTCTCCTTAATTCTATTTGCCAAAGCTACCTCATGTCCCCGTTTTGCCCTCCTGATTTCCCTCTTAAGTATACTCCTACTTTCTTTACACACTTTTAAGGATTCACTTGATCTATCCTGTCTATATCTGACATATGCTTTCTTCTTTTACTTAACCAAAACCGCAATTTCTTTAGTCATCCAGCATTCCCTATACCTATCACCCTTCCCTTTCACCCTGACAGGAATATACTTTCTCTGGATTTTTGTTACCTCATTTCTGAAGGCTTCCCATTTTCCAGCCATCCCTTCACCTGCAAACATCTGCTTCCCATCAGCTTTCGAAAGTTCTTGCCTAATACTGTCAAAATTGGCCTTCCTCCAATTTAGAATTTCAAATTTTATATCTGGTCTATCCTTTTCCATCACTATATTTTAAAATGAATAGAATTACGGTCGCTGGCCCCAAAGTGCTCCCCCATTGACACCTCAGTCACCTGTGCTGCCTTATTTCCCAAGAGTAGGTCAAGGTTTGCACCTTCTCTGGTAGGTATATCCACATACTGAATCAGAAAATTGTCTTGTACACACTTAAGAAATTCCTCTCCATCCAAACCTTTAACACTATGGCAGTCCCAATCGCTGTTTAGAAAGTTAAAATCCCCTCCCATAACTACCCTATTATCCTTACAGATAGCTGAGATCTCCATACGAGTTTGTTTCTCAATTTCCCTCTGATTATTGGGGGGGTCTATAATACAATCCCAATAATGAGATCATCCCATTTCTCAGTTCCAACCACATAACTTCCCTGGATGTATTTCCGGGAGTATCCTCCCTCAGCACAACTGTAATGCTATCCCTTATTAAAAATGCCACTCCCCCTCCTCTCACCTCCCTTTCTATCCTTCCTGTAGCATTTGTATCCTGGAACATTAAGCTGCCAGTCCTGCCCATCCCTGAGCCATGTTTCTGTAATTGCTATGATATCCCAGTCCCATGTTGCTAACCATGCCCTGAGTTCATCTGCCTTCCCTGTTAGGCCCCTTGCATTGAAATAAATGCAGTTTAATTTATTAGTCCTACCTTGTCCCTGCCTGCCCTGACTGTTTGACTCACTTCTGTTCTCAGCTGTACCCATCTCAGACCGATCTCTTTCCTCACTATCTCCCAGGGTTCCACACCCCCCACCTTACTAGTTTAAATCCTCCCAAGCAGTTCTAGCAAATTTTCCTGCCAGTATATTAGTCCCCTTCCAATTTAGGTGCAATCCGTTCTTGTACAGGTCACTTTCACCCCAAAAGAGATTCCAAAGATCCAAAAATATGAATCCTTCTCCCATACACCAGCTCCTGAGCCATGCGTTCATCTGCTCTATCCTCCTATTCCTGCCCTCACTAGCTCGTAGCACTGGGAGTAGTCCAGATATTACTACCCTTGAGGACCTCCTTTTTAAATTTCTACCTAACTCTCTGTAATCTCCCTTCAGAGTCTCAACCTTTTCCCTTCCAATGTCGTTGGTTCCAATGTGGACAATGACCTCCTGCTGGCCCGTCTCCCCTGTGAGAACATTCTGCACCCTCTCTTGAGACATTCTTGATACTGGCACCAAGGAAACAACACACGATTCTGCTTTTTCTCTGCTGGCCACTGAAACATCTGTCTGTACCTCTGACTACAGAATCTCCTAACACAATTGATCTCTTGGAAGCTGATGTACCCCTCGTTGCATTAGAGATAGTCTTAGCACAAACAGCCAAGTTTCTGGTATTATGTTCCCCTGAGAATCCATCACCCCCTACATTTTCCAAAATAGCATACTTGATTGAAATGGGTATATCCACAAAAGACTGCTGCCCTAGGTGCCTACCTCTCTTACCTTTCCTGAAGTTAACCCATCTATGTGACTGTATCTGAGACTTTGCCCCCCTTCCTATCACTGCCATCCATCATATACTGTTGCTGTTGCAAATTCCTCATCGCTTCTATCTGTCTCTCCAACCGATTTACTCGATCTGATAAGATTTAGCATCCAATAGCATTTATGGCAGATATAGTCCGCAGTAACCCTTAAACTCTCTTTAAACCCCCACATCTGACAAGAAGTACATATCACTGCAAAGGCCATTTTTTGCTCCTTCACAATCTACAGACCCAGAAAATAACACCATTGTATTCCCCTACAAACACTGCCCTAGGTTAAATTAATAGCTATGGCTTATATTTTAAGTTTAATCAAGAGACTTATCTCCAAAAACATATAATCAAGAAAGAATCCACTATACTCACTACTGCAGCCTTTCTCTTGGACAGACTTAAAACAGCAATTAACTTATCTGATTCTGTGCTGTGAACTTCGCCCAACAGTTCCTCCAAGATTAGTTGTGAATTTCACTGTTTGTTCATTTTCCCAGATGCACTCCGATGTCCACGATACACGAATTTCCTGAAATAAGTTGTAACAGGGTTCGGCCATTTAGTTGTTTCCCACAATCAGTGAGATAATTGATCTTCTATAACCACATTTTGCTTCATTATTTTCTTTTTCCTTGATAGAAATTTATTGCATTCAGTCCTGAATATACTCAATGATTGAGCATTCACAACTCGCTGGGGTAGAGATTTTCAAAGATTCACCAGCCTCTAAATGAAGAAATTCCTCCCTTTTTGTTTCTGTTCTATATGGCCACTGCCCTGGTTCAAGACCTCATTCCCGAAGTCAGGCAACAGTCCATTTTACATTTAATTTGTTGAGCCCTGTAATAATGTTGAATGTTTGAATGAGAACACCTCTCATTCTTTTTAAATGCCATGGAATTAAGGACCAGTTTATTTCATCGTACAATTTCTTCATTGCAGTTTGGTGAAGCTTTTTGTTATCCTCTTTCAAAAGCTAGTTTTTACTTCTTGGAGAAGAAGAACAAAGCTGTTCACACTACTCTAGGTGTGGTCTCATTAATGCTCCATATAATTGCCATGGAACAGCTATATTCTTAGAAAGGTAATTTGATTTGATATTCTTTGCAGCCTGTTCTTATGTACTTTTTTTTGTCTTAGATTACTTGCGTGCTTTGGTGTTGCCACTGTAAATCAGTATCCAATACTGTACTGCCTTAATCCTAGATGCCCCCTCCACCACCATTACCATCATCACTTGTGTTTTTGTTGTGGATCAAGTATCATGCCTCACCTTTTGGCCTGGCATCCTGTGTCCCGTTTTGGTGCAGTCTACTTTGTCTACCTCTACTTGGTTTTGCTTCCTGTCTTCCTTGTCCCTTGTCTTCCTCTGGCTTTGGTTTCTCCAAGCCCTTTAACGTCACTCCACCCCCACCCCCCCACCACCGAAAGCAAATCGCTCAGACAAAGTGTGCCTTTACCACCTCCATCTTTATTCTGGGCCCCTGGAGGGAGAGAGAACGATCACCCATGTGCACAGGGCATGACTTCTTGATCTTCTCTGGATTAGCAGTTTTTTAATGAATTATATAGTCATTTTACAGACAGGAGCATCCAGATAAGGCAAACATACATCTTGATTGGCTGACCATTACAATCAGCGAGTGTCAACAGCAAAGACCAAGCCCTTTACTGTTATACGATGCATGTTCTTAACCTTGTTAACTGTATTCATATAATGGATACCTTTCCCCTTGTTAACTGACTTTGCTTCCAATATTGTTAAATGGCTGTACATAATGACTGCTTTTCTACCTTGTTAACCCATTACCCTTGCCTCCAGCACCCATTGTTAACTATAAGCTCTTATCTGATCTGAGTCATGCTCAGCTGAATGTCTTCTTCCACAAAACTCTGAACTTAACTTTTTTTCCCTGCCTGCTTATACCCTATGCACATTCTCACCCTGACAGATCTTTATCCTCTCTTCCTGCCTTTCTTCCCAGAAGGGTGCAAAGTTGCAAGGTAACTGGTATAATGTTTGGAGAAGGTTGGGGATGATGAGAGAAATTGGTCTAGTGAAAAGTAATATGTTGGGACTGACTTGGCTGTGACGTTTGGTCTGGTGTGGCAGGGCTACTGGGTGTTGGGTCAAGCAGAGGGACGGAGGGAATGGGAAGATTATGTTGAGTTCAGGATCTAGGAGGTTGTAGTTTGGGCCATGGCAGGCAAATATGGGATCAATTTAATAATTACTCTCTCTCAAGACTATGCTGCCTGACCTGCTATGCATTTCCAGCACCACTCCAATCTTGACTCTAATCTCCAACATCTGCAGTTCTCACTTTCACCAAGACTATTAAATAGTCTAACTTGGTAATCCATGAGTAATTATTCGCTTTAATTTTAGCGGAAGCCGACAAAGTCTCCAGTTTAAATAGAGACTTTAGGAGGGTTCAAGGCATACTGGAATTGTCCAGTGGATGATTCAATTTCCTGGGCAATTCCTTCTGAGCATGCTACAGTCGGGATTCTGCAGGAACTCCATGTGCAACACCTCTCTAAGCTGGATAATGAACGTCTGGTAAGCAGAAAATGTGCACCATTGTTTCTGAAATAGTGCCCCATAAGCTATCTGCAAATCAGATGTCAAAATTTGTGGTATAAATTTTAGATAAACTCTAGGCCAAACGTGCTGATGACTTTATTCTGTGCCTTTTGCAGTCATTGTCAAGTTACGTTTAGCTGCAAACAGCCCCATTTATAGAAATGGAGCAGAGAAACAAGTGTAGGCCATTCGGCCCCTTTGAGCCTACCTTGCAAATCAATATG
Source organism: Chiloscyllium punctatum (assembly GCF_047496795.1). NCBI lineage: Eukaryota > Metazoa > Chordata > Chondrichthyes > Orectolobiformes > Hemiscylliidae > Chiloscyllium > Chiloscyllium punctatum. The sequence continues at coordinate 35,665,972 of NC_092744.1, forward strand.
ATCATGGCTGATTATTCAAATTAGTACTCTGTCCTTGCTTTCTTCCCCTGCCCTTTAATCCCTTTGTCCCAAAACTATATCTAACACCACCTTGAAAATATTCAATGTTTTGGCCTCAACTGTTGTCTGTGGCCAAAAATTCCACAGACTTGCCACTCTTTCGGTGAAGCCATCTTCGTCTTAAATGGCTTACTTTTGTATCTTTAGACTGCGTAATCCTTAGTCCTGGGCTCCCTAGTTATCATGTCTTTGTCTAGTCCTGATAGAACATTATAGATTTATATTAGATTCCTCCCATGCATATAAAGTCGAGTGAATATAGTCCGAATGGATCCAGTCTCTCTTCTTACGTCAATCCAAGAATCAGTCTGGTAAACCTTTATTGCACTCTCTTCATACCCAGAACATTTTTTCTCATGAGCCCAAAACTGTACACACCACTTCAGGAGTGGTCTCTCAAATTCACTGTACAATTGCAGCAGAACATCCTGATCCTGTACTCTAATACCTCTGCTATGCAGGCCATCGTACAATTTGCTGCCTTCATCACCTGCTGCATGCTTACTTTCAACAACTTGCCTACAAGGGTGCCCAGATCTTATTGCACCTCCCCTTTTCCCAATCTATTGCCATTCGAGTAATCTACCTTAATGTTTTGCTGCCAAAATTGATAACTCACACATGTCTACATTATATTTGATCTGCCATGCATTTGTCCACTCTTTCAATTTGTCAAAATCAGAGTGTAGCAATTCTGCATTGTCCTCGTAGTTTACCCTTCCAAACAGTTTTGTCACCTGCAAACTTGGAGATACAGCAAACTTTGTTTCAACTGGCGCACTCAATAAACCAGCAAAAACTGTATACCTGAAGTTTACTGTATTATCATGATCCCTGCAACGTCTGAGTAGTCAGTTGAGGGTGCAAGGGAAAAGGCTCTGCCTCTAAGTTTTTATTTGTAGCGAAGTTGCATTATTGTGGAAATGATTTATGCTATAAATAAAGTATAATAATGGTGTATACCCATGCATTACAATTCTTTACTTCATGTGTGGGTATTTACATTGATCAAGAGGTCCACATGATCAACTGGTATATTCCTGATCCCATTGCTGCTGTTTGATTACAAGATTGTTGTATTACATTTAGTTCTCTCCATTTGAGTCATTAATATGTATTGTGATTAAATACTTTGCTATTGAATGGGTTTAATGGAGTTTAGACTTATGATTAATGTAGAGTATTAAAATGCAATAAGAATTTAAAAAATGATGGAATTGATTTCACAGTTCAAGGAATCACCATTTCCTTTGAATCAAGTGCTTAATTTACAGGGCCAATAAAGTTGATGTTTATTTCCATATTCATTTTATTTGTCTTAAGCACTGTACTACCTAATTGTAATTTCTAATTTTAAATTTATTTTTCTTTTAGGCATTTGTAAAAGATGTGTTTGAAGATTCACTTGCTGTTACTTTTGAGAACAAGTAAGTATTTCCTTTTCAAGTAATAAAATTAAATTTTAAATAATTTGTATCAAAGATCAACTGAAACACTTAAGTCCGAGGCCTAATCCTTTCAATAGTATTGCTATGTACCAACATATAAATTCTGTTTTTGAATAAGTCTTCATTCTGTTATTGCTTTCTCTGTTGTTTTCCATCACCAGAGGTACTCCTAAAGAACAAAACAAAAAGAATTACAGCACAGGAACAGGCCCTATGGCCCTCCAAGCCTGCGCTGATCCAGATCCTCTACCTAAACCTGTCGACCCTTTCCTAAGGATCTGTAACATACTGCTCCCTGCCCATTCATGTATCTGTTTAGATACATCTTAAATGATGCTATTGGACCTGCCTCTACTACCACCACTGGCAACGCATTCCAAGCACCCACCACCCTCTGCGTAAAGTATTTTCCACACATATCTCCCTTAAAAATTCCCTCCTCACCTTGAACCCATGACCCCGAGTAACTGAGTCTCCCACTCTGGGGGGGAAAATTGTTTCTTGCTATCCACCTTGTCCATATCTCATGATTTTGTAGACCTCAGTCAAGTCCCCTTCAACCTCCGTCTTTTCTAATGAAAATAATCCTAATCTACTCAACCTATCCTTATTGCTAGCACCCTGCATACCAGGCAACATCCTGGTGAACCTTCTCTGCACTCTCTCCAAAGCAACAACCACCTTTTGGTAATGTGGCGACCAGATGTGTACGCAGTATTCCCAATGTGGCTGAGCCAAAGTCTTGTCCAACTGTAACGTGACCTGCCAACTTTTGTACTCTGTACCCTATCTGGTGAAGGAAAGCATGCTGTATGCCTTCTTGGCCACTCTATTGACCTGCTTTGCCACCTTCAGGGTACGTTGGACCTAAACAACCAGATTTGTCCTCTAAGTTTTTATTTGTAGTAAAGTTGCATTATTGTGGAAATGATTTATGCTATAAATAAAGTATAATAATGGTGTCTACCCACGCATTACAATTCTTTACTTCATGTATGGGTATTTACATTGATCAAGAGGTCCACATGATCAACTGGTATATTCCTGGTCCCAATTTTCTCCAGCGCTTTTCCATTTACCTTATAGTTCACTCTTGAATTGGATGTTCCAAAATGCATCACCTCGCATTTGCCCAAATTGAACTCCATCTGTTACTTCTCTGCTGACTCTCCAATCTATCTATATTCTGCTGAATTCTCTGACAGTCCCCTTCTTCACTATCTAAAATATTTTTGGAATAGAATATTTATTTATTTGGTGCAACTATGTATGGTGTATGTGCAGCTCTGCCAATCACTACCATTTTATTGTTGGGGTAGTTTGATGCCACTGTCCCTTTTCCTTGATTTAGTCTAAAGGCCTGTTTGGTCCCCAGCCCTGACAATTCCCCACAACTACCCCCTTCATCCCACAACTCCTCTCTTCACCAATCTCGCATCTCATTACTCCATCCAACTTCATCCCATTCCCCATCTCCCTCCATTTCCAAATTCCACACAGCTTTCTTCACTATCTCCCACAATTGCCCCCGTCCCCCACCCACATCTCCCTCCTTCACCCATTTGTCGCCCTCCAAACCCCATCCTTCTTCCCCTATGTCCCATTCCCCCATCAAGTAAAGTAAATATGTTGTTAAACTTGAAAGGGTTCAGAAAATATCTACAGAGATGTTACCAGGACTGGAGTGTTTGAGTGAAAAGGAGAGGCTGAATAGACTGGAGTTATTTTTCCACGCAGCGTTGGAGGCTGAGAGATGACCTTACGGCGGCTTAGAAAGTCATGGGGGACATGGATAGGATAAATAGACAAGGTCATTTCCCTGAGTGGGGAAGTCCAGAACTTGAGGGTATAGGTTTAGGGTGAGAGGGGAAAGATATAAAAGAGACCTAAGGAACAACAATTCCACACAGAGGATGGTACATATATGCAATGAGCTGCCAGAGGAAGTGGTGGAGGCTGGTACAATTGCAACATTTACGAGACATCTGGATGGCTGGCAAGAGTGTAGAGGGATATGCGCCAAATGCTGGCAAATGGACTAGGTTAAGTTTAGGATGTGTGGTCGGCACGGACGAGTTGGACCAAAGGGTCTGTTTCTGTGCTGTATGTCTCGATGAGTCTATGGTTCACACTCGATACCATTTGTGAGCTTTAAAGAGGAACAAGTTCCATTAAGTTCTATATTGTTGCTAAGGCTGCTGGGAGACTTGATAGATTTTCATACTATCAGATCCTGAAATGGTTCGAGCATTTCTCATCCCAGAATACATGCAACCGTGGACTTTTGCAAAATATCTTTAGTGCAGTATTTATCTAATATTGTATAAATTCTGAATGCATTCATAGGAACATGTTAAATCAATGAATTTGACACTTGCATCTTTTACTTCTAAAGGAAGGAATTAAAGGTACTGTATCAGAAAACTTGCTAAATTGAAAACTTATTTTTCTGATTCCATTTATTTTTCCTTTGTTAATAGTTGGCAACCAGCACGTCGGATTCCTTTCTGTGATGTGCGATTACCACCCCCTTCTGATCTCAAAAAAGAGATTAGCGAAGGCGATGAGGTTGAGGTGAGTTTCAAATAATTGTGAAGCTAGACAAAAACAGTAACCAAACCAATCCTGACAACTCACTTATTTAAGTTCCACACATTTTTTTAAGCTATTACATATATATGGTGAAATGCATTTTATCTGCTAAAATTGCACTCTTCTGAAATTTAGCTTTCAGACACTCTATTTCAGAAAGATCAAGCGTCAGTGTTTTGCTTAAAATTGTGGCTGAATTTTTAAAATTTTCTTTCAAATTACCGCATCTTAAATTTGCGCATTTGACAATGGCGCTGTAAAGTTTTGACATATCTTGTGCAACATTGTCCAAATATTGTTTGCCACTATTCATTACCAATGGGTAGGCCAGAGAATTGGAATTTTGAGGTGACTAACTCTCCTCCTGGCTCCATGATGCCTGTCCACTGTCTGCAAGTCAAATGAATCATTAAGTATATTCCACTTGCTTGAAAGAGTGCAGCTCTAATAGCACTGAAGAAGCATGATATCATCTAGGACAAAGCAACCTTCCGTGTGTTCCATCCAGCACTGACGCATGTTGGCAGTGTGTGTATATCATCTAAAAGATTTATTGCAGCAATTCACCAATATTTCTTTGACCGCATCTTCCAAACCCATGAGCCCTACTACTTAGAACAAGGACAGCAGATACATGGGAACTCAGACCTGCATGTTCCCTTCTAAGTCACATGCCATCCTGACTACACTTAGTGCTTCATTAATCGTAACATGCTTTGGGATGTCTTGATACAAATGGAATTCTCCGTTCTTGCCATCGTTCAGTAACCAAGGAAGAAAAGTACTCAACAGTCAGAGCATTAATGTTTTGAAATGACAATTTTACCAACAAATGGATGAAAGGTTTCACATTCATGTGCATATTATATGCAAAAATGAGACTGTTCACACAGGATTGTAGTGTCTTTTAATTTTTTTTCCAATAATATAATTTGCCCATTTGACATATAGTCGCATATTTTTACTGTATTAATCTACATCACATTAGCATAACTTGATCTAAATTATACTACTTAGTCTAATTCCATTTATTTTATAACTTAACTTTTGCCAATCAGTCTATAGCTCTGAGATTCTGGAGTAGAGTGGTGCTGGAAAAGCACAGCAGTTCAGGCAGCATCTGAGGAGCAGGAAAATCCAACGTTTTGGGCAAAAGCCCTTCATCAGAAATACAGGCCAAGTGTCTGAAGGATAGAGAGATAAATGAGAGGAGGGTGGGGGTGGGGAGAAAGTAGCATAGAGTACAATAGGTGAGTCGGGGTGGGGATGAAGGTGATAGGTCAGGGAGAAGGGTGGAGGAAGGTAACAAAAAGTACGGTGGGATGAAGGTGATAGGTCAGAGCGGAGGGTAGAGTGGATAGGTGGAAAAGAAGATAAGCCGGTAGGACAGGTCATGGGGACTCTGCTGAGCTGGAAGTTTGGAACTCAGGTGAGGTGGGGGAAGGGGAAATGAAGAAACTGTTGAAGTCCACATTGATGCCCAGGGGCCGAAGTATTCCGAGGCAGAAGATGAGGCGTTCTTCCTCCAGGCGTCGGGTGGTGAGGGAGTGGTGGCGAAGGAGGTCCAGGACCTCCATGTCTTCAGCTGAGTGGGAGGGGGAGTTGAAATGTTGGGCAGAAGGACGTAGTGGTTGATTGGTGTGGATGTCCCGGGGATGTTCCCTAAAGCACTCTGCTAGGAGGCGTCCAGTCTCCCCAATGTAGAGGATACCGCATCGAATTGCTCAGCCTCCTTGCGGGAGCACAAGATGGTGCCAATGCAATTATCAATGTAGCGGAGGAAGAGGTGGGGAGTGGCGCTGGTGTAACTGCGGAAGATAGACTGTTCTATGTAGCCAACAAAGAGACAGGCATAGCTGGGGCCATACAGGTGCCCATGGCTACCTTTTTGGTCTGGAGGAAGTGGGAGGATTTGAATGAGAAATTGTTATGGGTGAGGACCAGTTCGGCCAAACAAATGAGAGTGTCGGTGGAAGGGTACTGTTCAGGACGTCGGGAGAGGAAGAAACTGAGGGCTTGGAGGTCCTGGTCATGGCGGATAGAGGTGTCGTGGGATTGGATATCCATGGTGAAGCTGAGGCGTTGGGGGCCGGGGAAACAAAAGTCTTGGAGGAAGTGGAGGGCATGGGTGGTGTCTCGAACGTATGTGGGGAGTTCCTGGACTAGGGGGGATAGGACAGTGTCGAGGTAGATAGAGAACAACCCACACTCCTCCATCCTGGCACCTTCCCCTGCCACCGCAGGAATTGCAAAACCTGCGCTCACACCTCCACCCTCACCTCCATCCAAGGCCCTAAAGGAGCCTTCCATATCCATCAAAGTTTTACCTGCACATCCACCAATATCATTTATTATATCCATTGCTCTCGATGCGGTCTCCTCTACATTGGGGAGACTGGACGCCTCTCTAAAGCAGTGTGCTTCAGGGAACATCTCTGGGACACCCACACCACCCTATGGCCCAACATTTCAACTCCCCCTTCACCCAGCCGAGGACATGGAGGTCCTGGGCCTCCTTCGCTGCTGCTCCCTCACCACCTGGAGGAAGAACACCTCATCTTCTGCCTCGGAACACTTCAACCCCAGGGCATCAATGTGGACTTCATCAGTTTCCTCATTTCCCCTTCCCCCACCTCACCCCAGTTCCAAACTTCCAGCTCAGCACCGTCCCCATGACCTGTCCTACTGGCCTATCATTTTTTCCACCTATCCACTCCACCCTCCTCTCTGACCTAATCACTTTCATCTCACCCACATCCACCCATTGTACTACTTGCTACCTTCCCCCATCCTCCTCCCTGACCTATCACCTTCATCCCCACCCCAACTCACCTTTTGTACTCTATGCTACTTTCTCCCCACCCCCACCCTCCCCTCATTTGTCTCTCCACACTTCGGGCACTCTGCTTGTATTCCTGATGAAGGGCTTTTGCCCGAAACGTTGATTTTCCTGCTCCTCGGATGCTGCCTGAACTGCTGTGCTTTTCCAGCACCACACTTATCCAGAATCTGGTTTCCAGCATCTGCAGTCATTGTTTTTACCTATACCTGTGAGATGTTGTATTTGCATCTTCTTGAATATAGAAGCTGCAATTCTCTATTTGTCTAGCAGAGTCCCATTAAGTTAATTGAAAATATATAAATGTTTACAAGACGTTATACTTCACTTCTTTAGTATCCTGGAATCATTTGTTCATCAAGGAATTTACTCATTTCAGAGTCTTAAATATTTCTAAGTATTGCTTTGTGGAAGTTCTGATATGCACAATATGTATGTTGGATGTCATTTGTTTCTTCTTTTAGGAAAGAATTCTTGAAATGTTTGTTTATTTAATAACACTTGCTTGAGTTTTTTTTGTGTTTCAACTGACAAATCACTAGTTAAGACTGCACTTGGACAAAGTTGTTCTAAGAGCCATGTTTTATGGACAATATATTGGCCTATGAGACGGCGCAAAATAAATTTGTCAGAATGATAGTTAGGCACCGAGTGTTAAGTTAAAGGAAAGATTAAAAGAAAGACCATGGTTGTATTTTCTGGAATTTAAATGACTAAGACATGACTTGACCCAAGATTTATTTTACATGTGAAAGCAATGCAATAAGGTTCGCAAGGATGTTTAGAAAGAAGGGTGTTGTCAAAAAATTAGAGCCAGAGGTTTCAAAAGTGAAATATGGAAACATTTGTGCACACCAGCTAGAAGAATTATGGAGCTCTCTTTTGCAAATAGAGATTTATTCTTAATCAGTTGCTAATTTAAAATTGGAGTCTCTTTTGTTAGGCAGGATTAAGGTTTTTTCATTCATGGCATGTGGATGTTGCTGGCTAGCCAGCATTTATTGCCTGTCCCTAGTGCCCTTGAGAATGTGGTGGTGAGGTGCCTTTTTGAACAGCTGTAGTCCACCTGCTGTGGGTTAACCCACAATGCCATTCGAGAGGGAATTCCAGGTGACCCAGTGAAACTGAAGGTATGCTGATCTATTCCCAAGTTGGAATGCAAGTGGCTTGCAGAAGAACTTGCAGGTGACGGTGTTCACATTCAGTTCCTGCCCTTACATGGAAGTGGTTGTGGGTTGGGAAGCTGTTGACTCAGGATCTTGGTGAATTTATACAGTGGATCTTGTGGATACATACTGCAGCTACTGAGCATTGGTGATGGAAGGCGAGGTTGTTTGTGGATTTGCTGCCAGTCAAATGGACTGCTTCATCCTGGCTGGTGTCAAACTTCTTAATTCTCACTAAGACAATGTGCAGTTATAAACAAATTTTGTTATATTTATATTTCATTTCCCTTTTGATAAACAACAGCATTCCATTTGCCTTGCTAGTAACTTTCTGTACATGTACGTTAATTTTCTGATTAGTGTTCCAGATAAACAAGGCCATGCAGAGAGCAGACACCAGATAAAATAGCATGAGAGAGAGCATGTACTGTTTTATCAAATTCCTGCACAAAAGAATGGAGCAACATAAAATAGAATGGCAGAGAAGAACAATCAGATAAAACCGTGCATGATAAAGAACACACCCCAGATAAAATTGTGAGACAGAGAGCAAGCACCAGATTAAAAAAAGATCCAAAACTAATCACCTGCTAATAGGAATTTAAATCTAAAACAAAGAGCATTGCGAATAATTGATTTTGAATTAGAACTAAAGTACTAACTTTTGCAGGGAACTCCAAGATTTTGATCCAGTGACATTGAAAGGACTGCTATGTGTTACCTGGTGCTGCAACTACAATCTGTTTGCAGCCCTTGCCTTTCCAAATGATAGTGGCCATGGATTTGGAAGGTGCTTCCTAAGGAGGCTTGGTGAATTTCTGCAGTGCATCTTATACATGGTATGGGCAAAAGTGAGGACTGCAGATGCTAGAGATCAGAGTGTAGATTAGAGTGGTGCTGGAAAAGTACAGCAGGTCAGGCAGCATCCAAGGAGCAGGAAAATCGACTTTTCGGACAAAACCCTGATGAAGGGCTTTCGCCCAAAAATGTCGATTTTCCTGCCCCTTGTACATGGTATGCACTACTGCAGGAGTGCATCAGTGGTGGAAGGAGTGAATGTTTGTGGATGTGTTGTCGATCAAGTGGGCTACTTTGACCTGGGTGGTCAAGTTTCCTGGGTGCTGTTGAACCTGCCCGCATTGAGGCAAAGAGGGTATGTTCCCCCACGCTTGTGCTTTTGTAAATGGGGAATTGGCTTTTGGAAGTTAGGAGGTGAGCAACCTTCTCCTGGATTTCTAATCTGTGACCTGCTCTTGCAACCACAGTATGTATATAGCCAGTTCACTTAAGTTTCTGGTTATTTGTAACCCCCAGGGTAATGTTGGTGGGGTAATTAGTGATGATGCCAATGAATATCTTGGGGCAATCTTTACATTCTGTCTTGTTAGAGATGGTCATTGTGTGTCACTTGTGTGCATGAATATTACCTGCCACTGATAGCCCTAAGGCTGGGTCTTGTCCAGGTCTTGCTACACCTGGATGTGGATCACTTTGGTTTCTAAGGAGTCATATAATTATCAGTGACAATTCTGACCTTTTTTGATGCAGGGAAGGTCTTTGAAGCAACTGGAAATGGTAGAACCACAGACACTAGCCTGAGGAACTACTGCAGTGATGTCTTGGCCTTAAAGATGATTGACCTCCAAAAACCATCTTCCTTTATGCTAGATGTGACTCTAGTTTTGTTAAGGTTCCTCTGCCACACTTGGTCAACTGCAGCCTTAATGTCGAGGGCTGTCACTTTCCCCATTTAGGATGCAGCTGTTTGGCTGTAGTGAGATGAGCTGACTGCCAAACTGATCATCAATGAGCAGGTTATTGCGAAGCAGTTATTGAGTGATAGTGATATCAGTGATCCTTTGCATCACGTTTTACTGATGATCAAGAGTAGACTGGGGCAACAGCTGACCAAGTTGGATTTGTTCTGTTTTTGGTATATGGGACAAACCTGGACCTGGACAATTTTCCATGTTGTCAGGTACATTGCAGGAGTCTACTGCAACAGCTTGTCCAGGTATGTGGCAAATTCTGGAGAACAAATCCTCCGTACTGTTGTGGGAATATTGTGAGGACCCAAAGCTTTTTTTAGTATTCCACCTCACTAGCTGTTTCTTGATGTCGTGTAAAATGATTCACATTGGCTAAAGACACTCATGTCTTTCTGGGAACCTCGAGAGGATACTGATGAAGGTCTTGCTCTTTATCTTTCACACAGCTGTGCAGAGCTCCCCCATCATTGACGCTGGGGATATTGGTGGATTCTCCTTCTCCAATGAATTGTTTTGGTGTCCCCCACATTGGTGATGAGTTGTGGCAGGACTCTGGAGCTATAATCTGATGCTTTATAATTGCTTATGTCTGCCTATCACTGGCTGGTTACAGTGTTTATCATGTATAGAGCCCTGTGTTGTGCTTTATCTGGTTGGCACTTTCTTTTAAGGTATGCCTGGTTTTGTTCCTGGCATGCCTTCCTGCAGTTCTCCATGATGTATGTTGATTTTCATCACCCAGAGCACATTCTGAGCCCATGCCACTTTCTGCTTCCTCCATGTGGTGGTCACCATAGAGAAGTACTGGTTCATTAACTGCGATAGAGTGGGAGTACATTGCAATCAGCAGGGGTGGTTCCTTATCTACTTTTGACCTGATTGCGTAAGACTTATTTGGATCCAGACCCAATGCTGTGGACTCTCAGAAATTCCTTTTCAATTGTATTCAATGTCCTGTCCAATTTGTCAGAAAGAATAAGGATGATGAAGGTGCTGGCTTGAATATGAGGTGCGATTCTGCAATTAAGACTGTGTGTCAGGCTATTGCTTGATTAGTTTGAGAAACTGTCCCAATTTTTGCATTGACCCCCCCCCAAATGCTAGTGAGGAGGACTTTGCAAGCTCGGTGGGGGGGGAAGCTGTGTTTGTCATTTTCAGTGCCTAAGTTGTTATCGGGTGGTCTGTCTAGTTTGTTTGTTTCGGCTTTTTAATAGTTTGATACAGCTGAATTATTTGCTACGCTATTTCAGAGGGTGCATTGAGTCAACTAGGAGAAAGTGAGGACTGCAGATGCTGGAGTGTGGCGCAACCAGCCTCATTCCTGATGAAGGGCTTATGCCTGAAACATCAATTCTTCTGCTCCTTGGATATTCCCTGACCTGCTGTGCTTTTCCAATGCCCCACTCAGCGGTGCATTGAGTCAACCGTGTTACTGTGAATGTGGGTTCACAGGCAGACCAGACCTGTTAAGGCTGATAGATTCCTTTTACTTCTTTAAAGGAGGTAAGTGAACCAGATGGGTTCTTCTGACAATCGGCAGTGGTTTCACAATCCGCATCAGAGTCATTGAGATGTACGTCACAGGAAACAGATCCTTCAGTCCAACTCATCTGTGCTGACGATCTATCCTTTGAAAGCAGCTGGGGAACTTGAATTAATTTAATACATTTGGAATAAAAAGTGAGTGTCACTGAGATCCTGTCAGGAAGGATATCTGCCTGCCTTAATTGGTCTTGCCTACACGTGACACCAGACCCCAAGGCAATATGATTAACTCTGAACTACCCTATGAAACGATGTAGCAAGGTTCTCATTTATAGAGTCTCAACTGTATAGCATGGCAGTAGACACTTGTCCAACTTGTCTATGCTGACCAGATATCCTAATTTAATCTAGTCCCATTTGCCAGCATTTGGCCCATATCCCTCTTAAACCCTTCCTATTCATATACCTATCCAGAAGACTTGAACATGTTGTAATTGTACTAGCATCCACCACTTCCTCTGGCAACTCCATCCATACACACATTACCCTCTGCATGAAAACATTGTCCCTAAGGTCCTTTTTAAATCTTTCGCTTTCACCCTAAACCTATACCCTATAGTTTTGGACTTTTTAAAAAAGAAATTAAATTCCACCAGGTCAGATAGAGAGGGCTGTGAATAAAGCATATAGTATTCTACACTTAATAAAAACCAAAAGAACCGCAGTTGCTGTAAGTCAGAAACAAAAGCAGAAATTGCTGGAAAAACTCTGCAGGTCTGGCAGTAACTATAGAGAGAAATCGAGTTAACATTTCAGGTCCGGTTCGGAGGATGGGTCACCGGACTTGAAATGTTAACTCTGATTTATCTTCACAGATTTTGCCAGTCTTGCTGAGCTTCTCCAGCAATTTCTGTTTTTGTTAGCATTCTAGGCTTAATAGGGGTATAATGTACAAGACCAGGTAGGTTATAGTGAACTTGTGTAGGGCATAAGTTAGATCAGCTGGAGTATTGTGTACAATTCTGGGTGCCACATTTTGGAATGGATGTGAATGCATTGGATAAAGTAACAATAATGATTCCATGGATGAAACATTTCAGTTACAAAGATACTTTTGAGAAGTTGGGGCTGCTTCCCTTGAAGAGGAGAAGGTAAATTTGGAGATTTGATAGCTTTCAAAATCATGGATGATCTGAGCAAAGCAGATAGGGAGAAACTGTTCCTATTTGAAAAACAATCATGAACCAGAGGGCCTCGGTTGAAAGGATTTTACAAAAGGAAATGCAACAAGTTGTTTGGCTCTGAAATGCACTACTTGGAAATGTGGTGGTAGTAGGTTCAATTGAGACATTTGAGAGGGCATTGGATGATTATTCAGATTGATACAATGTGCAAGACCGTGGGGAAGGGCAAGAGTTTGACACTTAAGTCAAAGTGCTTGGAGAGCCAGTGTTGATATAATGGATGGATTGGTGATTCCATACTAAAATAACTCGCTGTAGATGGACACTTGCATCCTTCAATACCATTTAACTCTGCAATCACTTAAATAGTAAACTGTTTTCTATTCTTCCTACCAAAAAGTTCATGTTTACTCGCGTTTTATTCCATCTGCCCAGTTTTTACTCTTTCCTTTGCATGCAGACCCTCTACCATCTCTTGAAAATTTGTTTTTTTTGAGTCAGTACATGGTCTCTAATAAAAGTTTTGGATGAATTATTCACTGAAATTATTACTTTTGTTTTTATTATTTTCTCAGGTTTATTCTCGAGCAAATGAACAAGAGCCATGCGGATGGTGGCTTGCCAGAGTTCGGATGATGAAAGGCGATGTAAGTTAATATTTCAAGATGATTGAATAAGATAAATGGATTGTATTTTTTTAGCAGAATGCCTTGACCTGCAAATTATTTAGTCAGAGGTGAGAAATTTCTGAACTGAAAATAAAGTACAGTGGTCCCTGGAGATTTGAAATAAAAACAAAATGCTTGAGAAGCTCAGCAGGTCTGGCAGCATTGGTGGAAAGAGAAACCGAGTTAACGGAACAGAAGAGTCATATTATACCCAGTGTTTACTCCATTTCTCTTTCCACATGTGCTGCTTGACTTGTTAAATTTATCTAGTACTTTGGTTGTCTTATAAGAAATTTATGTTGTTTGGCGAAGTAGATTGGCATGAGTCTCTTTCTGTGGTCCTGTGTGGCAGATTTCAGCTTTGTGTGTCCCTGTCCATGTCCTCTCTTGGTAGCTGTTGTCACTTTACACCACCTCCAACACTGCCATCAATACCAAGTGCTTTAATGACGCAAAGGGTTGCACTCAATGGCTTGCTGGTTTCTGAAATCTGAGTCTGAGTTCTTGGCCTAGGTCAATGGTTTGCTGTTCATTTACTAGTACACTTCCCAGTGATGCTGGTTAAAGAGAAACCACAGTCTGCTACAGTATGAGTACTGACAATGATCTGTAGCAAAGACTGAAAAGAAAGGAGAAATGTTGGTAGGAGGAGAGTTGAGTGAGTTCAGGGTTGATGGGAATGGATGTCAGTGGAGAGTGGTTGGGGTGTGGGTAGGATGGAGATGAGGTTTGGGAAGAAGGATGCTGAGTGAATTGAGTGGAGCTTAAAAAGAAAGGCTGATGAGTCTGTGCGCATGTATGTATATAGTGGATGGACGGAGGTGGTTGGAGTAGAGATTTGGGTTTGTGCTGCTGTACAGCGTGTACAGGTGGAGGTGAGAAGATTTTCAGAGTCTCCTATCGCCAGTGAATATGGCAAGCTTGGATAAAATCTGCGTGAGTACATAAAACTGCAAGGAGTTTTACCAAGTCCTTTAAAAACTTTAGTATAAACAGCAATGTGATGCAATGTTACATGTGGATTGATAATATGCAGCATTTAATGATGACATACTGAATGTTACTATGTTGCCTTATTATGGTCACGTTTTTGCTAGCATTTGATGTGGCATTTAATTTTCAAGACACTTTGGGGATTGGAAAATGCCATATACAATCGTCATCACAAAGGTGAATTAAAATGTATTTACATTGGAAAGTAGTTGGCAAGGCATTGCCACAGTTCTCTGGTTTGCTTGTTTCTATTTGATCCAACAAAGACATGTTCTCTTGTTAATATTGGCTTCATTCTGCATTGACTGTTGAAATTGAGGTTCCTTTGTTAGTCTTGTACTAAAATCTTGGTCCACTGTTTTGATGGTGTTAGAAGGGAAACAAAACAAATACTAATGTTTCAATTCATTGGAGTCTAGTAATTTCACCCGTTTGGAAGTGCTCTTGAAATATTTGCACTTCACAACAGACCAAAACAAAATGCTGTAATAACACAGCCTTTGTAGCAGAATTTTGACTTATTTTGTCTTGAGCCATTCTCTCTGTCTTATTTTGTAAATCTGAGCATAGAGTGAAAGTGCAAATATTGTGTATACTCATGTAAAAGTCAAATATTTTTAGTCTTTTTTTTGTAAGGTTAAATTTATGGGGTTGACTATTATATGGATACTACTTTTGAGGGGTTTACAATCTGCAATACCGTATCATTAAAAATGCCCAACTGATCTCTGAAGTAATAAAGAAAAAAAACAACAAATTACAGTTAGCTGACCTGCACACGACTGGAGGTTATCACCTGACTCTAAACTGATATATCAACTTTTGTGCCAAACTGGTGTGAATTGGACATCAACACACAATAGCATAAAATTTACTGATTGTAACATTGATGTACAGAATAATACCTTGATTCAAATGTTGATCTGTTATCTGTGAAGAATAGGGCAGCATGGTGGCACAGTGGTTAGCACTGCTGCCTTACACCGCCAGAGACCCAGGTTCACTTCCTGCCTCAGGCAACTGTCTGTGTGGAGTTTGCACATTCTCCCAGTGTCTGTGTGGGTTTCCTCCGGTTTCCTCCCACAGTCCAAAAATGTGCAGGTCAGGTGAATCGGCCATGCTAAATTGCCAGTAGTGTTAGGTGAATGGGTCTGGGTGTGTTGCTGTTTGAAGGGTCAGTGTGGGCTTGTTGGGCCAAAGGGTGTGTTTCTGCAATATCGGTAATCTAATCTAATCTAACTAGGGTTGACTTTTACACAAGTTCCAGATTTTTTGGTCAAAAGTAGGAGGTTGACTTTACAATGAGTTTTACTCAAGTATATGCAATAAGAAAAAAATTTTAGTTATGTATGGTTAACTATATGCAATTAAATATGTCATTAAATAAATATGTCTATCAAAATTGTCCAGTTGGAATCAATGGAGTAAGACAGTTCTATCTCCCGTGTTTCCTTACAGAGAGGGAAATAAGAAACTTTATTAAAGGATTTTCAAGTTATGTTTTCAAAATGTGAATTGGGAATGACTTCCTTGTCTTTTTGATTGGGAAGACTGAAAGACCATCAGTTAAATGGTTACTTATACTGAGGAGAGCAAATGCAAGAAGTGTACTTAGGTTAAAAGTTATTGTAATATTTTACTAGAAGGGATCGTTGAGCTTAAGACCATATTGAAACCTTGAACTTGGATTAAATGTTTGAATCCCTCCTGTGGTAGGCTCTTTGATAGTTTCTTTAGGAACCTAAATTTACATTGTGTTACACAGAATAATCCCTGAATTTTCATTTTCAACAAATGTCACTATCCTTTTAAAAATTGTCAGGTCCTTCACGTTACTTAGCCATATGTCAATGTTAAATTTACATGTATGACACATTTCTGCAGAAGAACATGCTGTAGCTTTTACTTTTAGATCAGCTTAACTAAATTTTAAGCATTTTTATAGACAAACTGCGTAGTGCATTTTTATATCCAGATTTGACATCCATTTGTTTTCTGCAGTTTTATGTAATTGAATATGCTGCCTGTGATGCAACGTACAATGAAATTGTTACTTTTGAGCGATTACGGCCGATGAACCCAAACAAGACAGTTACGAAGAATACTTTCTTCAAGTGCACAATTGATGTCCCTGATGACTTAAGAGAAGCGTAAGTAGGGAATAAATGTTTAGCTTGACATATTTAACTTACTACAATGTTCTATTACCTCCTCAATTATTGCAGAATATAAATAAAGACCCCTTGTCAGCTAATCAGATTGACCAACTGCTGAATTCGAATGTCTTTTCATGATTCTCTTGCATTTGTCTCCTGCAATTGGTTTACAGTTCTGACCTTATGTACTTATAATATTATATCTGTTTTGTTGTCAGCTCATGTTACTACTGATTCCAGAATAAAATCTGACTTATTTTTCATGTTTTTTCCACTCTAATGTGTGGCCTTTCATTGAGAAAGGGAGCACAGATATTGCTCATTTAATCTAATAGCTTAACGTTTTCTGTCATCAGTCATAACCTTTTATGGTATAAACAAACCTCCATTCATATTCCAGGAGGCTCATACTTAAAATGATGGTTTCAGAACGATTGACTTGCTTAATTTTCAATTCCTTCTTAAAAATAAACCAACACACACGTCAATAGTTTTAAATCCAAGCTCTCTTCTTTTAAATATATAAATTACACCCCTTTATCACATCTTAAAATGAAGTAAGAGTGAAGGTTGGTTATGGAAGTGCATATACTGGATTAGTGGTGCTGGAAGAGCACAGCAGTTCAGGCAGCATCCAACGAGCAGCGAAATCGACGTTTCGGGCAAAAGCCCTTCATCAGGAATTGGAAGTGCAGTAAATGTTATGAATATGGATTTTCAGAAAGTGATTGATTGAAGTTGAATATAATAGACTTACTGGTAGCAAAAAGTTAATAATGTGTCGTTAAAAGCACTGACACCTTGGTACAGAATTGGCTAAGAGGTAGAGTGGAGTGTCTTTTATCAGACTGGTGGGACAAATATAGTGTCTGCATAGACTGATGTTGGGATCACTGGACCTTTTTTAATGTACATTTATGACTTGCATTATGAACGAAGGGAGGCATTATTTCAAAGATTTACAGATAGCATAAAATGTGGGAATTTGAGACTAGTAGTGACTTCAAAAAGATCATGGACTGGTGAAATCAACGGGTATATAATCGATGAAATTTAATGCAGGAGTGATTCCTTTTCAAAGGAATTTTGAAGAAAGTAAGAAAACTAAATTATACATACGTTAATGGAGATTTGGGATTTCATCCACATAAATGTTAGGTGTGCAGAAGATGGAGAACTAAAGCAAGGAGGCTCTGCAAACCAATTATTGTGCACTAGCTGAACTTATAGCAGTGATTTATTTCCATATTTCAGAAAAGATGCCACGGTTTTTATATAGGAAGTAGAAGTGATTTACTAGATGGGTACCAGAGAAGAGGAATTTTGTGGGGAGACAAGAAAGGTTAGGATTGCTTTGCCCAAAGTAAAGAAGACTAAAAGAGGATTTAATGCAAATATTTAATATTATGAGGAGTTTTAATAGAGTAAGTGAGGAACGTTTTCCATGGAGCGGTTCATAATCAGAAGACCAGTTGGAAGAAAAGGTTGAGGGGTACAGGTAAAGTGGCAAGGCACTTTTTCAATGAATGAAGGGGTTGAACACTACTTCTGCTGCCTCTGCCTCCAAGCTTACTTTTACAATCAGGACTCACGCCCACCTTCCGAGGGCCCCTTCGCCCGCCTCCAAGGCACTCCATCCACCTGGACACCCTGTGCTGGCCTATTACCTGCCCTCAACCTCTCAATCCCGACCTCACCATCAATCCAGTAGATAAAGGGGGTGCAGTGGCAGTCTGGCGCACTGACCTCTACACTGCTGAAGCCAGACGCCAACTCGAGGACACCTCCTATCGTCCCCTAGACCATGACCCCATCACCAAACCATCATCTCCCAGACCATACAGAACTGTATCACCTCAGGAGATCTCCCACCCACGGCTTCCAACCTCATAGTTCGGGAACCCCGCACAGCCCGGTTCTACCTCCATCCCAAGATCCACAAGCCTGACCACCCTGGCCGACCCATTGTTTCAGCCTGCTCCTGCCCCACTGAACTCCTCTCTACCTACCTTGACACTGTCCTATCCCCCCAGTCCAGGAACTCCCCACATACGTTCGAGACACCACCATGCCCTCCACCTCCTCCAAGACTTCCGTTTCCCCGGCCCCCAACGCCTCATCTTCATCATGGATATCCAATCCCTCTACACCTCCATCCGCCATGATCAGGGCCTCCAAGCCCTCCGTTTCTTCCTCTCCCGACGTCCTGAACAGTACCCTTCCACCGACGCACTCATTCGTTTGGCTGAACCGGTCCTCACCCGTAACAATTTCTCCTTCGAATTCTCCCACTTCCTCCAGACCAAAGGGGTAGCCATGGGCCCCAGCTATGCCTGCCTCTTTGTTGGCTACATAGAACAGTCCATCTTCCATAGTTACACCGGCGCCACTCCCCACCTCTTCCTTCGCTACGTTGATGACTGTATTGGCGCAACCTTGTGCTCCCGTGAGGAGGTTGAGCAATTCATCAACGTCACCAACACATTCCACCCTGACCTGAAATTTACCTGGACCATCTCTGACACCTCCCTCCCCTTCCTGGACCCCTCCATTTCCGTTAATGACGACCGACTTGACACCGACATTTTTTTTACAAACCCACCGACTCCCGCAGCTACCTGGAGTACACCTCTTCAGACCCTACCTCCTGCAAAAATGCCATCCTGTATTCCCAATTCCTCCACCTCTGCCGTATCTGCTCCCAGGAGGACCAGTTCCAAAACAGAACACACGAGATGGCCTCCTCCTTAAGAGACTGCAATTTTCTTTCCCACATGGTTAAAGATGCCCTCCAATGCATCCCGTCCGCATCTCGTCCACATCCCGCACCTTCGCCCTCAGACCCCACCCCTCCAACCGTAACAAGGACAGACCCTGCGCCCCCTGGTGCTCACCTTCCACCCTACCAACCTTCGCATAAACCAAATCATCCGATGACATTTCTACCACCTCCAAACTGACCCCACCACCAGGGATATATTTCCCTCCCCACCCCTTTCTGCCTTCCGCAAAGACCGTTCCCTCAGTGACTACCTGGTCAGGTCCACGCCACCCTCCCATCCTGGTACCTTCCCCTGCCACCGCAGGAATTGCAAAACCTGTGCCCACACCACCTCCTTCACCTCCATCCAAGGCCCCAAAGGAGCCTTCCACATCCATCAAAGTTTTACCTGCACATCCACCAATATCATTTATTGTATCCGTTGCTCCCGATGCGGTCTCCTCTACATTGGGGAGACTGGACGCCTCCTAGCAGAGCGCTTTTAGTGAACATCTCTGGGACACCCGCATCAATCAACCACACTGCCCTGTGGCCCAACATTTCAACTCTCCCTCCCACTCAGCCGAGGACATGGAGGTCCTGGGCCCCCTTCACTGCCGCTCCCTCACCACCCGACGCCTGGAAGAAGAACGCCTCATCTTCCGCCTTGGAACACTTCAACCCCAGGGCTTCAATGTGGACTTCATCAGTTTCCTCATTTCCCCTTCCCTCACCTCACCTGAGTTCCAAACTTCCAGCTCAGCACTGTCCCCATGGCTTGTCCTACCTGCCTATCTTCTTTCCCATCTATCCACTCCAGCCTCCTCCCTGACCTAATCACCTTCATCCCACCCCCACCCTCCTCTCATTTATCTCTCCACTCTTCAGGTACTCTGCCTGTATTCCTGATGAAGGACTTTTGCCCGAAACGTTGATTTTCCTGTTCCTCGGATGCTGCCTGAACTGCTGTGCTTTTCCAGCACCACTCTAATCCAGAATCAGGTTTCCAGCATCTGCAGTCATTGTTTTTACCTGGATAGATTTAAGATAAGACAAAGAAGGTTAAGATGAAAACTGAGAATTTTTTTCTGAAGGATGGTTATGGTCCAGAACTCGGCCTGAAAAGGTGATTTGAGTCAGAAACACTTGTAACATTTAAGCAGTACTTTGATATTCACTTATGTGGCCACATCAGTTAGGGCTATGGGCCAAGAGCTGGGATATGGGATTAGTGCAGTTGCATCTTTGACTATTACGGACATGATGGGCCAAAGTCCTCCTCCTGTGTTGTGAGCATTTGAGTCTGTAAGACATCAATTTCTGATAATCACTAAGACAATTTGAGAGAAGATAAATGTTTATTCATACAGAATTATGAGCTGGAATGCACTATTAAAAAGTTTGAAAGCAGATTTAGTTGTAATTTTCGAAAGGGAATTGCATGTGTCCTTGGAAGAGGGAAAAGAAAACAGAGCTGTGGGCTTGGAGTAGCCGTGTGGAAGACACAACTTCCAGTTAGTTAACGCATGCATGCAGCCTGAATTGCTGTCTCATGTGATGTTTGATTGTGATCCAGAAATAAGCTATTATTTTCAAGAAGGTTTTGCCTTCATTATCCTCAAGTCAGTTTTTTCCAATGTTACTGTTTTTTGTTTTCAAACATGGCTTTTGCCTCTGAACAATGTTTTGATGTTTAATTTGTCTGTGGTATTTATATTTGCTGCTGAATGCAGGAGTGGATAATCTGGAGTTAATACTGCATTCTTTTTCCTATCCAGCTGTGCACATGAAAATGCACATAAGGACTTTAAGAAGGCAACTGAAGCAGATTGCATTTTCTACAGTGCTGACACTGGTCAATTGTTGGTTTTGGTAAGAACCGAAAAGATGTTTAGATTTAATTCTCAAAACTAGTTTTTGATATAATTATCGGCCTTTAGCAAGCTATTTCAATGTGTAGAGCTGATCTCCTTATCTGAAGAGGGATGTACTTGCTCAGGAGGTGAAACAAAAGTTTGTTTGGTTGTAGGACTGAGGGGGCTGTGCTACAAGTTGAGTATTGAGAAAAACTGGTCCATATGCCTGGATTTTAGAGGATTGAGAGGTAATCTAATGAAAACATTTAAAATTCTGAGGGTTAAATATGGTACATGCTGTTGATGGAGAGTGCCGATCTAAGAGTCATAGTCTCAGAATATTAGGTTCTTTTTCTTGAGATTCTTACACATTTGATTCAACTGCAGACGTCAACTTTTGCGAACAACCAATTTTTGAGCACAGAACAGGTTTTGGAGGATCACTTAACACCCCTCGCAATGCTTGCGAAGCGTGTTAAGAGAAGCTCCCTGAACGATGGAACAGTTCTCCTTCTTTTAATACAAAATCTTTACATCACAGTCCATAATACCCACAAGATGACCCCCAGCCACTCCCTCGTAGTCACATGCCACTCAGTACACAATGCAGTGACCTGATCATTTCCAGAAACAATGTAATGTAAATTATCCCTTCATGGCCAAATCTGTTATGAATCATTTTTTAACTACAGAGAGCAGTCAGAATTCCAACTGCAATGTTCTTATTGATTTCTGAATAGAGGGTGATAATGTCATTCTTTTACTCTGAATAACTAGGAAATGGCCATGCAAATGACTCTGGCAAGGCATAGGAGTGTAAATTCCTTACATTCTACCTGTAAGACAGACATCCCACCCTAGCCTTGGGACATCCCTTTAATATCCCTTTAACCCTTAAATATCTCCAGCATATGTGGGTTGACTGCTTAAGATTCAAAGAAACATCAACACACTGGGTTTTGAAAATTTGAGATTCTTGAACTCTGGGAACTTTAAATGTTCTCACTGAGTACATAACAGGATGGAAAAGGAAGTATGAACATGAGCCATATAGCATATTGTGGATCAGGTTGTAAGTTTGCTCACTGAGCTGGTAGATTTGTTCTCAGACATTTTGTCACCATCATCATTATCAGTGAGCCTCCAGTGAGGCGTTGGTGTTCTGCCCCACTTGATATTTATGTCATGGTTAGTTGTGGTAGGTGATATAATTCCCAGTTCTGTTTGAGAGGTTGGTAAATGGGGTCCAAATCTATATGTTTGTTAATGGTTTGAATGCCAAGCCTCCTGCCTGTGTCTTTGTTTAGCCTGTCCCAGGATGGATGTGTAGTCCCAGTCAAACTGGTGTCCCTCTTCATCTGTGTGTATGGATACTAGTGACAGTTGTTCATGTCTTTCAGTGGCTAGTTAGTGCTCATGTATCCTTATGTCAAAGACACCAAGATAGCGGATGACGAGACCATGATTTCCTTTGACGTGACAACCCTGTACACATCAATAAACATCAACCCAGCCAAAGAAACATTGGCCTCATTGATCGACAAACCAAGGACACAAATGCCAACATCATCAAGGACAGTATCCTCAAACTAGTAGACCTATGCCTCACAACCCGTTTCACCTTCAATGACAAGATCTACAAACAAATCAGTGGGACGCCTATGGGATCACCAACATCAGGACTTTTAGCAGAAGCAGTTATGCAGAGATTAGATCGAACAACCGTTCCCACCATGCAGCACAAGCTTTGGGTCCGCTATGTAGATGACATCTTTGTCGTCCTGACACACAACAATATTCTTTTATTGGTATAAAGTTCACCAAAGTGGGAGAGAATAGTAACAGATTCCCCTTCCTAGATGTCACAGTAGAACGAAAAGCCAATGGAGAGCTGCAGACCAGCATCTACAGGAAAGCCACACATACACTGACCAGACACTCAACTTCAGGAGCAACCATCCCAACATCCACAAACGGAGCTGTATTCGGACATTATTT
Source organism: Chiloscyllium punctatum (assembly GCF_047496795.1). NCBI lineage: Eukaryota > Metazoa > Chordata > Chondrichthyes > Orectolobiformes > Hemiscylliidae > Chiloscyllium > Chiloscyllium punctatum. The sequence continues at coordinate 35,688,947 of NC_092744.1, forward strand.
AAATGAGCCACAAAACACTGCAGCACCCAGGAACTATGAGTAGCTGAGGAAAAACACCTATACAATGTATTCAGGAACAATGGGCACCTGATAATAAACTCATTCCGCTTATTCCTGCACAACAGACCCAGAGATTCTAGCTACCCTGCCATATGTCAAAGACATCTGAGATGATGACCAGACTACTCCGGCCCCAAGAATCATGGTCTCCCACAAACCTACCACTACACTGAAACAGCTCCCGATGAATTTAAAGGACCCCATACCAACAACCAGCAGAAAGAATGTCAAATAGAAAATAGCCTGCAAGGACTGCAACCAATATTACATTGGGCAAACAGGCAGGAAGCTAGCCACGATGATACATGAGCACCAACCAGCCACCAAAATACATGACCATCTATCACTGGTATCCATGCACACAAACGAAGAGGGATACTAGTTCGACTGGGACAGGCTAAACAAAAAAACACGTGGAAATTTCTAAAGGCCTGGCATTCAAACCGAAACTCCATTAACAAACATATAGATTTGGACCCTATTTACCAACCCCTCAGAAACAGAACCAGAAATGTTATCACCTACCACAACAAACTGAGACAGATAAATAGCAAGCGGGGCGAAATACCAATGCTTCACCAAAGGCTCTCTGTTACCTACCATGGTGATGAAATGTCTGAGAACAAATCTACCAGCTCAGTGAGCAAATTTACAACCTGATATTTCTAGTTCTTATTTTTATTGTCCTGTTAGAATGGAGACTTAATAAACAGTTATGATTTCAAATGATAACAGGCACCTCATTCTCATACGACTAAATGCACAGTGTTGGTGGGTATAGCTGAATCAAAATCTGTTAATAAGCTGGAAGTAAACATGTTGATGGAGCATTGGGGTTTTATTGAAGTTTTGTTTATTGTAAATTATATATATTCATTTTTTTCAAAATCTAGTCTACAAAAGAGGCCACAGTGAAAAGAGTCAGTATTCTTAGTGATATGCACTTACGAAGTATTCGCACAAAGCTCATGCTTGTGTCCAGGAATGAAGAAGCAACAAAACATTTGGAGGTAAGCAAAAATGTTGGACTACTGGATTGCTGTGTTTTCAAAGACAGCACATAACTTGTTAGTCTATATTTATTTCCTGGAGACTAAGGATCTGAAGTACAAGAAGAACTACTTAAAGGGGGATGAGAAAATAAATTATGATATGCAAAAGGCAATTTCTACAATTTTTAATATACGTGTTTGTGCCATGGCAAAGAGAGGGTTTGTCCTTCCTTTAAAGGATAAGCTTAGCAAGAGATGGAGGTGATCAGAAAATAGAGGTTTAATACTTTTTTTACAATTTCATAATTTCAGAAAATTTGGGAATCCTTGATCCTAGACAACTCAGAGATTCTAGATGTTCAAAATTGTTTGTTCTCTTAAACGTTTGTATATTTTGTCATCAAGATGATGTATGGTATACTGACACACCAGCATTGATATGATTTTGCTAGACTGAGGATAGATACATTACAACTGATTGGGGAGATGTTCTGGCTCCACTTATCCATTTAGTTTTATAACACCGTTTGAGAACTAAATAGAATAATTGAAGTATCATTCACCTCTTCCACTGAGATGTCCTTGGAGCTCAACTTCTTTAAAGATTTACAAGCTTATTTATATATTGTGATTAATTTAATAAATGTAGAATTATTTCTAGATTATTTTTTAAAGGATTACAATTAAGAAGAGACAAAATCCTTGCCAAAAAGGATCGATTCATTGAGGATTCCAAATAAAGGGAATAAAAAAAACATCCAAATTATATTATTCTATTGATCAATTCTAAGATTGTTATACCTGGAAATTTTAGGAAAGGAGAATCCAGCTTAAACTGGATACTGTTTTGTTTGCTGTGAAAAGGAAGGTGAGAACCTTGCGTCTAGCCTGAAGTGAAGTGCAGTGTCTCAAGTAATTCAGTTGTACACTTTTTTTTATTAAGCTTAGTGAAAGCTAAGAACAGCAGAGATCTGAAAAAGACATTGGGTTCCAAGTAAATAGATAATTAAAATGTCATGGCACAGAAAATAATTGAGACTAATGAAGTACTGGCATTGTATTTTGGACCTCTAGGTATAAAAAGGTGTAGAAGTCATGCTTGAGCTATCCAAAGCTCTGATTTGACCAAGTCTAAAGTACTGAGAACAGTTCTGGGTAAAACACCTTTAGAATCTTTTAGCATCGATTTTACCAGAATGGTAACTGAACTCAGAGTTAAATTGCAAGGAGAGTTAAAGCTGTTCTCCCTGAATTTCAAAAGTATAGAGTATTTGGTTGAATTTTTGTTACATGAAGGGAAAATGACAAGGTGATTAGTGATTACCTATTTCTGCTGGTTGGGGCATCTGGGAGTGGGAGCATTGTTGAAAGACCCATCACGAGTGAAATTAGGAACACTTCAACACACAGGTTGTTGTTCAAATAACAGTTGATGCTTGATCACTTGTTAACTTTTAAGTTTGTGTTCGATAGATTGTATAATCCAGGGATATTAAGAGATTTGACAAAAGCAGATAAAAGGAATTAGATTGCAGAGTTGCCATGATCTAATTGAACGACTGGTGAAATAGATTCAGGGACCTAAATAGTCTACAGATACTTCTGTTCAATAATCCTGATAAACTACTGCAATGTGTGTTGTATGTTTATTCATTTACAGCACATCAAAAAAAAACAGATTGGTAATATAAAACTTGAGATCAAAGACACATTTGATTGAAGCTTTGCCTTTTACTCATCAGGACAATTTGCAAGAAATACTTAAGCAAAGGGAAAACAGAATGTATATTAATGAGAGGAGAGTGCTGAACTTTGCCGTGGAGAATGCACCAGTTAATGATGACTGGCAGTTATTTTTTTGACATTATACCAATTCACTGACTGTTCAAGGCATTGCCTTAAGAAATGAACAGGAAAATGGTTTTTGCCAATTTTGTTGAGCTGAAACAAACGTGTGCATGCATGTTCAATGAAGTATTTGTTTAACCTCTTACATCCCTTAATGATGTTTGTGTATAAGTCTGAGCACAACTAAAAATTGTACATGGAGGTTCAGATTATTTTAATTATTTTATTCTGTTAAACCATTTATAAACTGTTTAATCAAGATGATGAATGGTATTTTGAGAAGTTATCACTTATGCTACACTGGTAGCCCAAGGATTATTCCCAGTTGGTTGGTGAGGTGTTCCAGCTCCACTTAATCCATTCCTTTTACAGGTTATATTATGGATTGGGAATTTGAACTGCCATCTGCCGCCTCTTATAGCACTTGCTTCAATGTTAACAGCCTGACTATGATAAATTGATCTTTCAAGATCAAGCCTTTTGCGTCATATATGTTATTTCATTGTTGGAAATTGTAATTACTTTTGTCAGCAAATATAATTGCTACTAACAGAATCATTAGTTTTCAAGCAAATCTTTTCAAATAAATGATATAAAACTGGTTTACATACCAAATTTTTTTTGAGTTTTTGAAACTTCTTATTTGTACTGCTCTCTGTTCACTGTTTATTCATGACCATCACAAATGTCTAGTCTGTGTTAACTGAAATAATTAGCTCTTGTGATTTTTAACTGCCAGAGTACCAAGCAGCTCGCAGCTGCTTTCCAAGAGGAATTCACTGTCAGAGAGGATCTCATGGGTCTGGCAATTGGAACCCATGGTTCCAACATTCAACAAGCAAGAAAAGTTCCTGGTGTCACAGCAATCGAGCTTGATGAAGAAACTGGCACTTTTAGGATTTATGGAGAGGTAAGCTTGCAGGCATATTTTATTTAGTCTTCATTTATTTGTTCAACGCCTTGAAAACTAACAAAAAAAGCATGAAAAATGCCTACCATTATTCCTCCAAAGAACTTTTAAAGAAGTCACTAATAATATTAATTTAAGTACTTTATAGACTTCGGAAATTTTGAAGCTACTTTTTGATTAGATTAGGATAAAGAATCCTTTTGCTATATTTCTGTCTTTCAGATGGTTTAACTTTTCATTACTCTTCTTCCATCTACTTAAGCCACTAGAAATAATGCACTTCTCAGTTTTGATGGAAAAGTCTGTGGGTAGTTCTCAAAAGTGTTTTTCAATAGCAATAATTTTGCAGTTGGGTGTGGTTCAGCATACCAGGAAGGACATTGTCACATGAGTATGAGCATTTAATGTCAATGGAGTTGTCTCAACTCCAGGAGTAGAAATCTTTTTAATCCCTTGTTCTCTAGGGCATTCATAGTACTTTGTAACAATTTGTTGTGCCTTCTCTGCTATGAACTTTGCAGGATGATCTGGAAAAAACTTTATAAAACTTCCTTTATTTAGACTGTCTTGTCCAGTTCTTGAAATCATTGAATCATGTACCACATAGAAGGTCATTTGGTTCATCAAGTCCATGCTGGCTCCCTGGAGTCGTATTCCAAGCAATTAAAACTTCTGCTCAGCTCCGGTAGCTCTGCAAGCGTATTTCCTTGAAGTGCCTGTCCAGTTTCCTTTTGAAATTGTTTCTTGCTTTAGCTTCCACCCTTGTAGGCAGTGAATTCCAGGCCATTACCACTAACAGTGTACATTCCTCTTGATGTCTTAGCTAACATCTTAAATCTGGATTCTGTAGGCATTGTACAATTAGCTTATGTCAGGGGTTTTTCTTTGTCTTATCCAACCTATCTGTACTTCTCTCTGAAATTTCCTTACAACAAAGGGTATTAACTTCAGAATTTCCAAACTAAACTTGTCAGTAACCCCCAATATCCCTGGAATCATTCCAGTAAATCTCACCTGCGCCATTTCAGGGACCTTTTCATCTTTCTTTGTGTTGTGACTGAAACTGAATGTAGTTTCCTATTTAGTGCCTAACCAAAGATTTGTGGAGGTTCTGCATGATCTCCCTGCTTTAGTAGTCGATGCGTTTGTTTATGAAGCATAATATATACCATAGCCTAATTGCACTCTCAGTATGGTCTGCCTCTTCAAACATTATTGCATTTGCACCCTGAGATAATTTTGTTCCTTGATTTGATGTGATTTATTTATTGTCAAATGTATTTCTAACAAATACAAAGCCAGAAAAATAAAAATTTAAAAAAGCAGAAAAATAAAACAATAAAGTTCATCTTATAGTCTTATCTCAAAGCTAGGTGATCTTTGATCCAGTTTCCACTTCTAGCTCAGCCATAGGCCTGGATCCAGGCTCCTTCACCCAGATGTCTTGAGTCCCTGCTGCTAAACTGGCAATACTGCGAAAACTGCCCTGTGCTGTGCCATTCCCTCTGGCACAAAGAGCTGCCACACTCCGGTGCCATCTGATTACGCCTACATTGCCACCATGACCTCCTGCTGGGCTAACTTCGTACAGGCAACCAGCGCCACAGGGTCCTGGGCTGGAATCAAACCCATCACTGCCTCCGCCATCAGGCTTCTGGGCCTAGCTGTGGACTGGCCTGGGCTGGGAGGTTAAGCCCGAGATGTGCTGAAAGCTCACTGGGAGACCTTGGGAAGGGGTAGAGCTGCATCTGCCTCATCCTAGAGTAGTTGCCACAGTCACCAGATGGTGCCTCCTTCAACTTATACTCAGTCTTGCTGCTCTTTCGAGCACAGTTTTTGGAATTACACCATTATTTCTGTACTGCCCCTCTCCACCCATTCTGACAAATTGCATCACTTCCGGTTTCTCCATTAAACACCATCTGCCGCTCAGCTGCACATTTTGCTGGCTCGTCAGTCTTGTTGTAGACAATTTGTTTGTCCTCCCTGTTTGCCACTTTTGTAATTAGTATTGAAATTTGATTCTACGTTTCAAGATCTATTTAGCAAAGTAGGCAATGGATTTAGCGTTGCCTCTTGGGAGACACCACTACCATCTTCCAGTCTGAAAAACAGTCACTAGGTTCTGTTGGTATTCTAGTCAAACATTTGCATTACGTAGCCGATTACCCCTGAACCTAGTCCTGTTTGAGTCCAAGTTTCTTTGTCTTGTCTTAAAAAGGGAGGTTTACTAGAAAGTATTCACAGAAATGTAAACTGATGCTGTTTGTTACTTACATGGAAATATTACTTTAATATTCTTGGGTGTTACAAGGCAAAGCAGCCAAGTTACAAAGCGTATTAGCGGTTAAGAATTGTTAATTTCCTAGAAACTGGAGCCCAGATGTAGCAGAGATACGTTATGTACACCTCTTCCTCATTATTTGTAGATTTTCTATCCCTAGATCTTCATACTTGTGAGGTCCCCTCAGGAAGTCATGAGATTGTTTCCAAAGACTGGTCCCAAGGTGTGAGACTACTCATGATATCCATTGGAAAGGTTGTAAGGTTGGCACAAAAAGAGCCAGAATGCTTTCAAAGAACAGGAGCATGTAACTAGTGTGGTCAATTTGATGGGTCACAAATTTGGCTCCAAAGAGTGGGAATGCCTCCAAAGAACAGGAACAGTTGGTGGATTCCATTCACTAGGTCTTGAGGTCATTCCAAAAGAGCAGGAATGCCTCCAAAAAGTGGGAGTGAGTAACTGGTGGGGTCAATTTGATGGGTCATGAGGTCAACTCCAAAGAGCAGCAATACCTCCACAGAGCAGGAACGACTGGTGAGATCCGTTCACGTTGCAGATGGTCAGAGAACTGTACGTTTTGAAACAGACCTTTTCAGTCCACTTTGTCCATGCTGACCAGATATCCCAAATCCATCCCGATGCTTATGAATGTTATAATTGTACTAGCTTGCCCCACTTTCTAATCTAAACAAAGTGATCCTGTTGACCTCCCAACACTTCAAGCCAAAGCTATGGGACAAGACACTGTATTTCATGAGATGACTGGTTGTGAGCAGTGACCTGAAGCAAAGGAACATTTGCAGCCAACAAGGGATGGTTTGATAACTTCAGGAAGCCTTTTTCATTGCATAACGTGAGCTCATGAGAGGAGGTACCATTAGCACAAATCATGGCACAGCCCAGATGAATCTAGAGGAGTTACAGAAACTTATCGAAGAGAGAAGGTATAAACCCAAACAAGTCTTTACTGCTGACTAAACATTATGGTAGAAGCGTATGTCAATGTGAGCATATATCTCAAGATGAGAAAAGGGTTTCAGACTTCAAGGCTGCAAAGAACTTGTGACTATCTTGTAGCAATGCTACCTGCCACGTATTGAAACCCATGCTTTTATACCATCTGAGAACCCCATGGTTTTCCCCTTTTAAAGCAAGAACCTATTATACCTGAATTTTACAAGTCAAATTATCAGGGCTTGGTTCGCAGTGGCTGTTTGTTTTTGATTGATGTTGTAACTGCTTCATAAGGAAGATTGGCAGCTATCTGCAAGATAAAAGAATGGAATTGAAGATGATTTTTGGATTACATTCTGGGCCATCCAAAATGCCTTGATCATCTTTTATCCAGCCTGTCGACTAGGGTGTGATCTCAACATTTTAATGCATTTTTGGATGCATTTGTCAATGGCGATGGTGTTGTCAATGGAGGAAAATATTGGAAAGATTATAATATTGATTGATTGCACCAGCGCCATAAATGAATCTCAGGATAAACTGATATCAGGCATGGTCAATGCTTGTAAGTGGAAGTTACAGCCAGAGGTGGTGAATGACTTAATGGAATTTCAGTCCTTAACAGAAATCCATTGTGTGGTTGAACTGATTGAGGTTGGAGGAGGATTTTCTGACATGGCGGAGAAAGAGATCTTAGAGTTAATGAAAATAGCCTACAATAGAAGATTTTAAAGAATTGATGGACAGTGAGTCTGAGGAATCAGCTGAAGAAGAGGAAGGGATTGAAATCTATGTTTAGTGATTCTTGAAAATATGGCAGAGGTAGCAAGAACTTCAAAGCATTGAAGAATTTATTGTTTAAATACAATCCATCAGTCGAGGACAGCATTAGAGTTTAAAGCAAAATCGAAATTATTTTGTCTTCCTATACAGATGTTTGTAAGGAATTAAAGAAGGGGCATCATAAGCCCCCCATAATAATCTTTACAAAAGCTAGCCACAAAGCCTGTAGAAGTGTAACAGCTCAATGCCTCTTCCCATTGACGTGTATCTGAATTTACTCTATTAAAGGTGCTGTTCTGTCTGTGTATTTTACGATTTGGCCCCGTACAGTATACAGTACTATTCTAAGATATTGTTCCATTATCTACAGTAGCATATTTTCTTTTCAGTAATGTACTGAGTTTAAATGTGTTTATTAAAATGTTTTAATACATTTCCAACATTTATAGGATATGGTTGTGTTTCATTGGGCATGTACTGTGTATTTGGGGGAAGGGCTTGTGACTATCGCATTTTTTCCTGCTATGGGAAGTCCGTGCCCCCCACTATCGTGGATAGTAAGGACTTAATTTAGTTGGTAATGTTTGATGCCATAACCAGCAAACTAGCAACCAGTTACATTTTCTACAGATTGAATTGCGTCAACTAAGTCCATCTTACTTTGACAGCACTTCTCAGTTCTGTAACATGTTAATTTCTCAAAAGTACAAGATCTGGGCAACACAATCACTTCTAAGATTCCCCCTAAATCATGACACCTATTATAACTGATAGACTGTCAAATCTTATCATACTTAGATTTAAAATCTTGAATTCTCAGTCTATTGCCATCAGTAAAATAACTATAGTGCTTTATAAGGGTGACACGGTGGCTCAGTGGTTAGCACTACTACTTCACAGTGCCGGGACCCGGGTTCAATTCCCGCCTCGGGCAACTGTCTGTGGAGTTTGCACACCTCCCCATGTCTGCGTGGGTTTCCTCCGGGTGCTGTGGTTTCCTCCCACAGTCCAAAGATGCGCAGGTTAGGTGAATTGGCTTTGCTAAATTGCTAGTAGTGTTAGGCGCATTAGTTGGGTAAATATAGGGGAATGGGTCTGGGTGGGTAATGCTTTGAAGGGTTGGTGTGGACTTGGTGGGCTGAAAGGCCTGTTTCCACACTGTAGGGAATCTAATCTAAAAATTTATGAAGGCCTGTGTTTTGTTAGTGTTATCACAAACTATCACAATAGCAAGTGTATTTCATAAAAGAATTCCAGAATATGAACAGATATGAACCAACAGTCTGCATCTTATGTTATCTTAGCTTAATGGATAAAAATAGATTTGAGTTGAGAAAATGAAAATCCATCACTAGAATTCACAAGATGTAATATTTAGCCCGAAACTGACTGGCACTGAGCTGGAAGCACTTCCGATGTACTTTTTATTAATAATATTATGTACTTACTGTCATTGGAACTACTTGTCCAGTATGGGTTTCAGGATTTTACGTACTGCACTGTACTTTTCATTTTTGCATTATCAATTATTTGCAATAAAAGATAATATTGAAGGCTGCTGTATCAAGAAATAAAGTGAAGTCACTGACTGACCACAGCAGAATTGCATGAGAAGTCATGCGCCAAAAAGTCACCTTCAAAATGTGCACAATTTCAAACAGACAAAACTTTATCATTTTTGAAGATTCTCAGAAAACAGTCTGCAATGAAAGTAAGTTCAGGACTGAGAGATTGTTGCAAGAAAACAGAGCCAGCTTTTTTGTTTAAAACTTTTTTTTGATTTAAACATGATCTATATTTTTATTAACCTGGCTGGTGAGTAAATAGTATTACCAGCTGAGCTGCTCCCTGGTTATAGGCTATTGTCTGGAATTGAATCTCAAACATTAAAGTTATGAAGCTTTAAAGGGAATATCATTACAGAAATGGTGAGTATGATTTGTCTTGGAAAGTATTCTCAAAGCTTTCTTGAGCTCCATGATTCGAGAGAAAATCACTACTTGGCGAGTGCCATTATACAGTTGACTGAAGCTTTTTATTTTGCAGAAGTTTGCTGACTTGAATAAATTGTAGTTCTTTTAATATGTTGTCTTCCATAAACTTAGTGGAGCAGTTCTCTGACAAAGGCAGTTCACAATCATTGCTTGTGTTGGCCGCTTTGCAAGAAGTCACTCGGTCAAGTATTAGTAGCTATAATGACAATAAAATTATCAAAAGTTTCTAGCCTATGTGTTAGAAGTCATATTTTTAGAAAAGACCTGTAGGGGTGAGGTGTTCACTTGTAGAAAAAGTGTTTCCCATATATGTTTTATATCTCTTCAGATACTGAATTAGTTCTGTGTAAATTGATAGTCATAAAAAGAGAATGATGTTTGATTATTATCATGGCCCTCTTTTTGCCCAAAGTTTATCACATGCCAAAATGTTTACTTGCATATTGTTAATGCATGTATGACACACACAACTTGATGGGTATTTTGTCCTTAGTGGAGTTAAAACAACATTCTAGAATGAGGCCTTGTAAGCAGAACCTCTCAGTATATTGATTGGGAACAAATGTCTTTAAGATTGTTGTAAGTCAGTTGAGTGGGGGGGGTCCTCTACTTTTTGTCATTTACATAAATTATTTGGATGCGAGCTTAAGAGGTACAGTTAGTAAGTTTGTAGATGACACCAAAATTGGAGGTGTAGTGGACAGCGAAGAGGGTTACCTCCGATTACAACAGGATCTAGACCAGATGGGCCAATGGGTTGAGAAGTGGCAGATGGAGTTTAATTCAGATAAATGCGAGGTGCTGCATTTTGGGAAAGTAAATCTTCCAGGACTTACACACTTAGTGGTAAGGTCCGAGAGAGTGTGGTTCATTAGCTTCTTGAAAGTGGAGTTGCAGGTAGATAGGACAGTGAAGAAGGCGTTTGGTATGCTTTCTTTTATTGGTCAGAGTATAGAGTACAGGAGTTGGGAGGTCATGTTGCGGCTGTACAGTACATTGGTTAGGCCACTGTTGGAATATTGCATGCAGTTCTGGTCTCCTTCCTATTGGAAGTATGTTGTGAAACTTGAAAGGGTTCAGAAAAGATTTACAAGGATGTTGCCAGGGTTGGAGGATTTGAGCTATAGGGAGTTGTTGAATCCGCTGGGGCTGTTTTTCCTGGAGCGTCAGAGGCTGAGGGGTGACCTTATAGAGGTTTATAAAATTATGAGGGGCATGGATAGGATAAATAGACAAAGTCTCTCTTCCCTGGGGTTGGGGAGTCCAGAACTAGAGGGCATAGGTCTAGGGTGAGAGGGGAAAGATATAAAAGAGACTTAAGGGGCAACGTTTTCACACAGAGGGTGGTACATGTATGGAATGAGCCGCCAGAGGAAGTGGTGGAGGCTGGTACAATTGCAACATTTAAAAGGCACTTAGATGGGTATATGAATAGGAAGGGTTTGGAGGGAAATGGGCTGGATGCTGGCAGGTGGGACTAGATTGTGTTGGGATATCTGGTCTGCATGGACAGTTTGGACCGAAGGGTCTGTTTCCATGCTGTACATCTGTGCTCCATAAATGAAAAGGGTGAAGATTCCTGGCAAAGGCAACTGGTGCTATGCATGCAACATTTCATGACTCACTGTCATTTGAATAGTTTAATGATCTTTTGATTTCAGACTGAAGAGGCAGTTCAAAAGGCTCGAAGTTACCTGGAGTTTGTGGAGGATTCTGTTCAAGTTCCCAGAGATTTAGTAGGTAAGTAATATATGTGGCAATTCATAATGAAAGTGAATGGCATAAATGGTATGAAATAACTTAAGATTGAGGTTTAGTCAGCAGGAATTTAGGTTGGTTTGAAATTGAACATATAAGGACATCCCAGAAAAGCAGTAAAATGGACTATAAATCTGAATTTGTCATGCTCCGCATAGAGCTGTCATTGTTCCACAAAAAATAGAACAAACTAAATCTAACCAATTACTGTTCATTATCCTACTCCCTCATCAGGGAGAGGCGGTATGATTGACAGTGTTATCGAGTGGCACTTGTTCAGTTTCTCTGTTTGCATTGTGCCAGGACCTCATTCCAGCCTTACTCTGAATGTGGACAAAAGAATGGAATTCCATTGATCAGGTGACAGTGAATGCCCTTTATGTCAAGCCAACATTTGACAGTTTGGCATTAGGATGTCCTAGAAAATCTGAGTTCACTGGAACTCGGGAGAGGGTAGAAAGCTCTACTGGCTGGCATCCAATACGACTGGGATCAACTTCACCATACAGAGCCAGTTTAATGTATTTTCCAAACGGCTACATCTCGGGACACTTCGGGTTCAACAGTAAGTGATGGCATACAGTCATTCTGTGAACTGATTACTTTTAAACAATTAGAAAATATTTGAATAATCTTGTGTAAACCAGGTCATCATGATAAAATCCTCGCAAGAGACTCAGAATAACGTGATGCAGATTGATGGTATTGGCTGACTGAATAATCAGACCGAGGAAATTTGGACACTTCAGCATAGAAAGAAGTTGATGGTGTTTTTGGTCTTGGAGGCACTTATTAAATTCATTCACAGGATGCTGATACTGCTGCCTAAGCCACTATTTTTAATTGCCATCTCTAATTGACCATAAGAGGGGGTGGTAAGTTACCTTCTTGATCAACTTTAATACAGCTAGTACTGTTGGGAAGGTAGTTCCAGGAGCTTTACCCAAGGACCTTTTTTAAAAAGCTATGACATTGTTCCAAGTAAGGATTGTGAGTGGCTTCAGAGAGATTTTTGTAGGTAAAGATGCTCCATGAATCTGTTGCCCTTGTCCTTCTAAGTGATGGAAGTAGCAGTTTTGGAACTTACTGTTGAAGGAGCCTTGCTGAGTTATTGCACTGCATCTTGTAAATGATATCAACTGCTGACATTGTGCATTGGTGATGGAAGGAGTTTGCATTTGTTGATCAGTGTCAATCTGGCTGGCTGCTTTGCACTGGGAAGTGCCTTGCTTCTAGTGTCAATTGAGCTGACCCATCCACGCGAGGCGAGGAAGACTGGATTTCCATCACACTCCAGACTTGTGATTTGTATATAGTGGATGGACTGTGGGGACTCTGAACGAGTTAGTTCCAAATTCTTAGCCTCTTACCGGCTCAGATAGGTTCTTCTAAACTCTCAATCCAATTTTGTTTCTTGTCAGCTACTTTGAGGTTGCCATTGGCAGTGAGGAATTTGTTAATGATGGTATAGCCAAAGAAAGGTGATTAGATTCTGCCATGTCAGAGATGGACATTGCCTGGTAGTTACGTGGCATGCATTTGCTTGTCGCTTGTTACTTGTCCAGGTCTTGTTCCATATGGAGGTGGTCTCCTTTTTGTACAGTTCATGATTTCTCAGATACTATCAAAACATTCCCTCTTCTGTTGGAAGGAAGGATATTGAAACAACTAAATGTGGTTGGCTGTAGGACACGATCCTGAGAACCTATTGCAATATGTCCTAGATCTAAGATGGTTAAATTCCAATAACCAGAGGCAACTTCCTTTGTACTTGGTATGATTCCTACTATTGAAGTACTTTCTTCCAGTTTCCCATTGACACTAATTTGCTAGAGCTCCTTAATGTCAAATAGTCAATCTAATGCTGCCTTGATGTCAAGGGCAATTCTTCTCATGACCCTTGGAGTTCAACTCTTTTGTCCTATTTGGTTTAAAGCTGTAATAAAGTCAAATGCTGAGCGGCCATATCAGAAACAGCACTAAATGTCAGTGAGCAATTTATTGCTGAGCAGCTGTCACTTAATGATATTGTTTACAACTGCTTCCATATAGATGATCAAGAGTAGACTAATGGGCTGGTTGACTACTCTTGTTAATGCTCAATTAAATTATTACTGCTTTGGAATGTTGTTGACAGGACATGCCTGCTCAACTTTTGCGTAGAGCACAGAAACAGACCCTTCAGTTCAACTAGACCATGCCAAGCCTAATCCAAACTAAGCTCGTTCCACCTGCCTGCTCCAAACATTTCCTATTTATGTACTTAGCCAAATGTCTGTTAAGCATTGTAACTGTGCCTATATCCACCAATTCCTCAGGAAGTTCATTCCATATAAACCACCCTCGTAAAAAGAATTCACCCCTCATCTTTTTTACACCTCTCTTCTCACACCTTTAAAAGTATTACCTCTAGTCTTGAAATCTCCCATTCCAGGGAAAGGACAACTGCCATTAACCCTATCTATGCCCCCTCATGATTTTATAAGGTCACCTGTCAACCACCGACATTTCAGTGAAAACATCTTAGCCTCTCCAGCCTTTCTTGATAACTCAAGCATTTCATATCCATCAACATCCTCGTAAGTCTCTTCTGAACCCTCTCCAGCTTAGTAATATCCTTCCTATAATGGATGACCAGAACTGGACGCATTACTCCAGAAACAGCCTCACCAATTTCCTGTACAACTTCAATATGATTTCCCAATTCCTACATTCAAAAGGACTGCAATGAAAGCAAGCATGCTAAATGCCTTTTTAACCACCCTGTCTACATGTGATGCAAACTTCAAATAATTATTTACCTGAACTCCTAGGTCCTTCTGCTCTAAAACACTACCCAAGGCCCTGCCATTAATTATATAAGCCTTACCTTTGCTTGTTGTAACAAAATTCAGTACCTCGCATTTATCCAGATTGAACTCCATCAGCCATTTTTCAGCCCATTGAAAGATTTGGTAAGATCCCTTTGTAATCTTAGAAAACCTTCATTGTCTACTACGCCACCAATTTTGGTGTCGTCCACAAACTTACTAGATATGCCTTCTATATTCTCATCTAAATCACTTATGTAAATGACAAACAAAAGAGGGCCCATATCCGATCCCTGCTATGGAACGCCATTGTTGTAGCTGTACTGGAACATTTTGGCTAGGATGTGGGTAATGCTGGAGTTTAAGTTTTCGTTCTTCATGCTTAGATGTTTCTTGAAACAGTGGAGTAAATCAACTTGGCTGAAGACTGGCATTTGAGATCCCGGGGATCATCAACTGGCAAAAGTCCAATGCTAGTACTTCAGCCTTGCATTTTGCACTGTTGTACTAGGCTCCTCCAACATTGGAAATGGGCATATTTGTGAAGCTGATGTCTCCTATTTAGTTGTCCACCATTTACAGCCAAATGCAGTACGGCTACAAAACTCATATCTTGTGGTGAAACTGTAGTATCTCTACCTCCTGAATCAAGAAACCTAGGTCAAGTCCCACTTGCTCCAGAAGTGTATAATAACATCAGAAAATAAAAATTGGTGGGCAGAATTGTGATTCTGATGAAGGATCACTGGGCTCCAACATTAACTTTATTTTCTCTCCATGAATGCTGCCAGAGCTGCTAAGTAGGGGAACTCTATCATTGTTCTGGGATGGAGGAGAAATGATAACGCCAGGAAATGTAGCAGATGAGTCAGACCTGGCAGATGGACCTGTTTACCACAGTGGGTGGGGAGGAGAGAGTAGTCATTTGAGTAAAAGGTCATGTTGGAAGCAGCTCAGTGGAAGGTGATGTTATTACAGCAGATGATAGGCAGAGAAATTGGAAGAATATGCGTATAGGGAGGTGTAGTCAAGAGAACTGTGGGAGTTTGTGGCTTTTGGCCAGCCTATCCTCAGAAACAATTCAAGGAAAGGAATGGAAGTGCTGGAGATGGGCCAGGTGAAGGTGAGAGAAGGATGGAAATTGAAAGCAAGCTTAATGAATTGTTCCAATTCTGGATGAGATCAGAAAGTGACACTGAAGACATTGATTTATCAGAGAAAGAGGGTGGGGACCCGAGTAGGACTGGAAGGATTGTTTCTCATATCCCATAAAGAGACAGGAAAAGTGCAGTCCTTTTTTTTTCAAAAAAGTGGAAAGCTTTCAGAAATTCCTGACTGGGAAATGGGCATATAGAGGAATTGCACATCTATGGTGAAGAGGTGTGGCTTGGACTAGAAAATTGAAAATTTTGAAATTACCAGAAAGCATCAGAAAAATCTTGGATGTAAATGGTAAGAGACTGAAATATGTATGAACGAATAATCAAGATAGGAAGAAATAAGTTTAGATTAGTTTCCCTATAGTGTAGAAACAGGCCCAACAAGTTCACACCAACTCTCCGAAGAGTACCCACCCAGACCTATTTCCCTTTGACAAATGTATCTAACGTTAAGGGCAATTTAGCATGGCCAATTCACCTAACCTGCACATCTTTGGAAAGTGGGAGGAAACTGGAGCTCCTGGAGGAAACCACACAGACACAGGGAGAATGTGCAAAGTTCACGCAGGCAACCGCCCGAGGCTCGAATCAAACCTGGGTCCCTGGCGCTGTGAGGCAGCAGTGCTAACCACTGAGTCACTGTGCCACCCCTGTTCTTTGGAACAGGAACAAGCTGAGATGATGGGTCTGCTGGGGCAATCCTGTTTGTTGACTTTGGGAAGGAGTGAAAAGCCAACTCTAGGCCTTTGGGGTCTCTGAAATGAGAACACATGGAGGGAAGATCTACAGAGGAGATATGGTCTGTGAAGGTCCTGGAAACTGCAGCCTGATGTTCATTGGTGGGTTCATGATCCAGGGCGGGGAGAGGAGCAAGTGTCTGAGAGTTGGCATTCAGCCTCTATCAGGGTAGAAATCAACGTGTCTGATACCAACCGCCCCTGTTAGCAGGTTTGATAACAAAGTTGAGGTTGGACGTCAGGGAACAGCGTTCAGCAGAGTGAACAGAGAAATTAAGGCAGCCAGTCTCATGTCAGCCCCTCTCCAGAGAATACAGTAAGGAGATAGCATGCTTGGTATCATGTAGCAATGATAACTTCTCTCTGAATGTCAACAAAACAAAAGAACTGATCATTCCTTTCAGGAATAAAGGAGGGCATGCTCCTGTTATATCAACAGAGCTGAGATGGAGAGTGTAGAAAGATTCCAGTTACTAGGAGTGATGATAACCAATAGTCTGTTGTCCCACATAAATGCAACGGTTAAAAAGGCTGAACACCTAATTTCCTAAGCTGCCGGAAGAGGTATGTCCATAACAATTGTCACCAACATTTACGGGTGCACCATAGAAAGCCTATTTTATTCGGGTGTATAACTGCCTGGTAGACTCCATTTACATTTCTCATTGCCGTGGAAAGGTTGCCAACATCCTCAAAGACCCCTCCCACCTTTGATAATGCTCTCTTCCAACCTCATCCGTTGGACAGAAGATACAGAAGTTTTAATTCATGCCAACAGGTTCAAGAATAGCTTCTTCCCTGCTGTTATTAGACTGCTGAATGGATCTCTCTAACTTCAAATTATGTTGATTGTGCTGTGTGCACCTGCCTGTGCAGCCATAAACTAGTATGCTTTGCTGTGTCTATGCACCCTATGATCTATGTATCTTTATTTGCTACGATCTGCCTGTACTGCTCACAAAACAAACCATTCACTTTAGTTAGGTGTATGTGACGCAATAAATCAAATCAAAGATTGGTAAAAGTACAAGAACAGAAGGAGGGGTCTTAGCACGAGTGGAGTATTGGAGACAGGTGACAAAACCTCAGTGCGAAAAAGTACTTCCTTTCCAAAGAAGTGAGCATGGAGGCAAAGACGAGTTCAGTGTCACATCCAAAGTCCGTTGAGGTTGGATGCATGAAGGGTTAAAGTTAAGTCCTTAACTGAGCACAAATTGTTCAGCATCAATGAAGGAAAGGTCAGGCGGGGGTTATGGTGAACACACAAGAAATGGGATTGAGGGAAGAGGAGAGGAAGGTGGATCTGGAGGGGGTGCTAGTAACTTAATTGTTTGATGCTTGTGTTCTATAACACCTGAAAGGAAAATAAGTTTCCTGTTTAAGCATCAAATGATCCAAAGAATGAGTTGGATCTGGGGAATGGGGTATCTTTGGAGATAGTTGAGGTGGTACTGCTGAAGAGAAGTTGAGATTGTGCGCACACAGTGTGGATCTCAAGGTGCAGTAGGAACAGCTCTGTGAGGACTGCTGTCTGTCTCGGAAAACTTGGAATCCCGGTTAGGTTTGAAACATAAGAGATGGAACTTAAGGTGGAATCCAAGTGGTGGAGGAGAGACTGTCACTGGGCTGTGAGCAAGTTTTAGCAAACACCTTATCCAACACTAGGAGGGATCTTAAAAACAAAATGAAGGTGAACAAGCTGAAATATTAAAATAAGAATCGCTTTAGAGAGAAGAGAGAACTCCTTTTAAGCTGAGATACCCAGAAGAGAAATGCAATGCAAGTGAATTAAGCACTTAAATAAAGGCAAAGTACTGCAGATGCTGGAAATCTGAAACAAACATGTAGAATGTTGGAGGTATTCCAATCTGGCACTATCTGTTGGGAGAGAAACAAAATTTATGTTTGAGTCTGATATGACCCTCCTTCAGAATTGAAAATTGTGGAATTTTCTTTTTGATACCTTTGACACAGGTAGAGGCCCAGTATAAAAGACAAAGGGGTTGTTATTGAAAAGAAAAAGTGATGTCACGTGGGTGTAAATTATTGTGTGAAAGGAAGGGAATTGGTCTTCTCTACTAGGAGTAAAGTGAACAAGACAAAACTGGTGGGTGAAGGAATGTAAGAAAAATGGAGAACAGACATAATTGTGGTCAGTTTCTGAAGTCATGGAATTCAGTGTTGAGTATTTTGTTGGAACATTGCAGCATGCCCAGCAAAGGAATGTAGTATCTGAGCAAGTTGTTTTATTGAAATAGCAAGCAACTGGGAGATCAGAATCATTCCTATGGACAACTTCTTTTGGAGATGTTCTGCAAAGTCATCACCTAGTCTGCATTGCAGAATACATGGCATTTTCAATGTGAGTTGTTTCTTTATAACGATTGTGCACTGCTGATGCTTACAGATAATATAATGGACAGATGCATTTGTGACAGGTAGCTTGGTGAGGACAAGGTGAGGTAAGCTCTTTTTTCTATGGTTCCTTCACCATTTGCTGTTGACCCACTTTAGAGTTTGTGCATATATGTGTACTATCTTGGCAGCTGGTGCAGTTTTAAATTCAATTATTAAAACATTTGAGATTGAAAATTCATCTGTGGTGACTATGAAACTAACATCCATCACCAAGAGTGGCGGCTTACGCCATGACTGACCAAACTGGCTGTGTCTTTGTTTTAATTATTTTGCAGGATGTAGGCACCACTGGCAAAGCCAGCGTTTGTTGTCTATCCATAATTGCCCTTGGACTGAATGGCTTTCTCAGCCAGTTGAGAGGGCTGTTAAAAGTTAGCCATATTGCTGTGGGTCTACAACAGTCAAGTGTAGACCAGACTAGGTAAGGACAGCAGATTTCCCTACCTTTTTTAAAAACAAAATTGAAGTAGATGGGTTTTTTTTGAAGTTGATATTGAGTTCAGAGTCTCCAGGAGACTAACTTTTAATTATACTTTTAATTTATTGCCTATTAATTTGAATTTAAATTTCGCTAGTTGCATTGATGAGCTTTGAACTCTGACACCAGAGTTACTCATTTGGGCCTCTGGATTATTAGTCCAGTGAGATTACCACTTTGCCACTAACCCCTCCTAAAGAAGACATGCAATTTCTTGTCACTAGCAAGGCATGCTTGCTTTCACATTGACCTTGGTCTTTTTAAACACCCTCGTGGTAATAATTGGTACGGAATAAGTAAATCTAGCATTACTTCTAATTAAATTGTAACAGAAAAGACACAACGACCTGCGCTATTGGAATTAAGACTTAAAACGGTGCAGAAGTTTTCAAGTGTGCATTAATTAGCAGGTGAGATTGAATTCAGATGGGGCAATAGATTTGTCAAGCACTGACAGTTGTGATATAGGTCAGCAAGGTCTGTTGGGATTGATGTGTTGAGATGGATTGAATTGCCTTGTATGGCAATAATTTGGACACTTTGACCACCTTCAAAGTTCAGATGTAGAATAATAGATCAAACTCTAGAGGATAGTTGGCAGCAGACAACTTATTTAGAGTTCTTCACATTACTTGATGAAGAACAACGAATTCTGTGGCCACCACTCCTAATGATGAGTGAAGATAGTTTGAGAGTGCCTCTTTTTAATTTGTCTTTGTGATAAAATGTTAATGTTGATTTAAAAATGAAATTGCTCATGTTTTCTCATTTTTATTGCAGGAAAAGTTATCGGCAAAAATGGTAAGGTCATTCAAGAGATTGTGGATAAGTCTGGAGTAGTAAGAGTACGAATTGAAGGTGATAACGACAGCAGACAACCTAGAGAAGAGGTAATCTACTAAAGTGTGCGCATATATATTTTCTTTAGCATTCTGTCAAGCTGTGCGAAACTCCATTCTCATTGCATTTTGATTCTAACTGGAAAGCCAAACGCTACTTTTATTGATTTCTCTCATGACAGTAAGTGGTATTGATGCTACAATAAAATTTCAGTTACATTCTCTGTGATACTAATGGACATAAGCCTAAAAATTACAATAAGAATAGAAGGACAGTGAGTCCTTTCTAAAACTAGATAGTATGGTAATAGCATGATAGAGAGGGATGACCTAAGTTCAGGCAACCAGGATGTGGAAAGAATTTGTATAGACCTATTGTTAAAGAACATATCAATCTGAGAGGAAAGAAATGTGCAAATACAAATAGCAGGTTAGAAGATTGAACAGAGTATTAAAGCTAAGAATGACAAAATGAGGGAAAAATTGAGTACGAGAGAAAGCAAACCCAAAATATATATTTCAAGAACTATTTATAAAAAGTAAATGTTAGCAAAATCAGCTTTCGAAGGTGAATCTAGAGGATCAATAATGAAAAATAGAGATGGCAGATGCATTGAGCAGGTATTTTCCAACCATCTTTGCTGTAGAGATACAAGTAACAACTCGAGCAGTGATGAGTCATGAAATGGAAGTGAGGGACAATCGCCAGAGAAGTGCGACTGAGTCAGTTGTTGGAGATGCGGGTTGACAAATGCTTAGACCCTGATGGACTTGATGTTAGGGTTTTAAAAGAAGTGGATAGTGAGATGGTCAGTGTAGTGGTTTCAATTTTCTGAAACCCTCTCGAGTGGCTGAAGGTCTCATTAGATGGATGATTGCAAATGGAAGTCCTTTACTCAAACAAGGGAGGGATACAGCTCGCAGGAAGTTGTAGGCTGATTGGTTTAACATCTGTCATAGAGAAAAGATTAATAATAATGTCTAATGAGGTTATGGAAGGCACTAGATAAATTCAAGGTAATCAGACAATATGGCTTTGTGAATGGGAAATCATGTTTACCCAATCAAATTGGAATTATTTGAGGAAGTAGCAAGTGTTGCTGATAAGAGGAAGCTAGTGGATGTACTGTTCTTTGATTTAAGAAAATATTTGTAAAGTGCCACATCAAAGATTTTTGTATATTGGTATGGATAGAAGATTGTCTGGCTAACAGGTATAAATGTAGGGATAAATATAAGGGGATACTAATAAGATTGTATCTTGAGCGCTATGAACCGGATCAGTCACCTTATCTAAGGAAGGGTGTACATACTTTGGAAACTGTTCAGAGAAGGTTATTCTGTCCAGACTGATACATGGAATAGGGGGTAATCTTATGAGGAAAGATTAAATAAGCTAGGCTTAGAATACCCACCTTTCCAGGAAGATCCGAGTTGTCTTGATAGATGTGAAGGGGCTATTTCTCTTATGGGAGGATCTACAACTAGGAGTCAATCTTTAAAAATCAATGCTTACTCATTTAAAATGAAGATAGTGATTTTTTTTTTCCCCTCAGAGGTCTGTGAACCTTTAAACCTTTGCCACTGCTTTTTCAGGAAGAGAATCTTTATCTATCTCTGCCTTAAAAATATTTAGAGTTTTGTTAAGTAAAAGGTTGAGAGAACGTTGATTTGAGTTTGCAATCCAATTAGCTAAAGTTTTTAAGCCTTGAAGCAAGCTGGAGATCTCGATGGCCTAATCTTCCTTGTTTTGACTGTTCAGGTAGCTGTAAAATATTCAGTGGTAATATCGCATAAGAGAAGGGGTCTTGTGTCCTGACCAGTTCTAAGCACTAAACAGAATAGATTCTCATGAACAGTAAGCAGTTACTGTGCAATGTTGCTTATTCATTTACCTATGCAGCTGTGGTCACTTCTAATAAATTTAATTAGATGTGAAGTGCTTTAGAATATCTTAATGATATGATGAATGTTATATAGATTTTTCCCCGGGTACAACAGAGTGTTACAAGGGGACATAAATTTAAGGTGAAGGGTGGAAGGTATAGGGGAGATGTCAGGGGTGGGTTCTTTACCCAGAGAGTAGTGGGGGCATGGAATGCGCTGCCCGTGGGAGTGGTAGAGTCAGAATCATTGGCGACCTTTAAGCGGCATTTGGATAGGTACATGGATGGGTGCTTAATCTAGGTTAGAAGTTCGGCACAACATCGTGGGCCGAAGGGCCTGTTCTGTGCTGTATTGTTCTATGTTCTATGTTCTATGTTCTCTCTGTTCTAAGTTCTTATTTACTTTAGTAGTCATTAGTAAATTTAACCTCATTTCAAATGAACATTTTAGAACTGACATTTTAAGTTAATTTTGTGGTTTGAATGAAGATCAATTTGAAGGAGTCACCACTTGCCATAATGTGTGGTTTTGCTGTTTTTGCACAGCATCTTTGGGGAAAATTGTCTTGAGATTATTAAGGTTATAAGTCAAACAGAGATGGGGGCCCTGGTTCAAAAATAAAGGGAAATTAAAAGCTGGCTTTTTTTTAAAAGTCATTTAGGCCATACGGAAAGAGGGGGAGATAAAGGAATTGAGTTGTTGAGTGGACATTCCAGAGCTTTAGACCTCAACAGCTGAATTTATGCTGACAGATTTGTGGCTAAAAAGGGGGCTGCGCAAGATGGAGTTGGAGGAATACAGAGTCATTGAGAGAATTGTAGAGTTGGCATGGATGGAGAAAGTCAAGGCCATAAGGAGCACTAAACGCAAAACTGACACTTTTCTTCACTTGAAACATTGCAGAACCAGCATACAGTGGACACCTGGCATTTACCAATGAACATGAGTGTCTTGAGTCATTGAAGATTAAACTTTCAATAAAGCTTTGGGCATATTGATTTATAAAGAGTAGAGGATTAGAGACCAAATAGCTGATCAATGCAATTGTTGTGTCAAGAAGTGACATTGATGCCAATGAAGGTTTCAGGAGCAAATGGTTAGAGTTAGAGATGAGGTTGTTGCAACAGAGTTGGCATGTCAGTTTCTGGGAGAAAGTAAAGGACAGCAAGGTTACTTACGGTCTTGTTCCATTTGAGATGGTACTGGAATTAGTGGTGACTGTGCAATTGCCAAAAAATATTATCTTCCCAATGTTTTATTGAACAAAATTGTGCATCCTGCAGAAGAAGCAGTGTAACAACAGAAAGGCAGTGGAAGTTTCAACAGTGGTCATAGAGAGGTGCATCTCAGTAATTAGCATGTATGAGCTAGCTATGTCACCAAAACGCAGAATATAAAGGAGGAAGAGAAACTAAAGCTATGATTTGATAGGTCAGAGTGCAACCAGTTGTGTACAGTTGAACTTCTTGGACAGTGCAAAACAGGCATTGGAGGAGGAGTGTTGTGTTTAACTATCAAATGCAGTGGAGTTTCAGCTGATAATGTAACAATGTACTGGTTATTGACCATGTCATTTCTAACTTTGAGGATTAATAGGACTAGGTAGGATGGACAGAAATCTGATTGGAGTGGTTCAGATATAGAATTGTGGAGAAGGACTGAATGAACTCAGGAGATGATAACCCATTCAAGGACTTTGGACAGAAATGTGGACAGGAGTTTGCAGGAATAGCAGGGTTTTTGTTTAAGTAGAGTGACGGGTTGGTGGCTTTGAAAAGCATGAATACGGTACCTAAGAAGAGGAGGGAATACTTTACTGTATCAACTCATAAAAGTAGTAGGAAGAGAAATTGGATAGCCAGATTTAGGTCTCTTGAACAAGATGAGGGTCACAATTGTTCACTGCAATAGAGGTAAATTTAATTTAAATGTATGGGTATACTTGGTGTAAAACAACTGCAATGACTATAGTATTAATATTGCTTTCTAATAATGTCCTTAGGGAATGGTCCCTTTCACATTTGTTGGAACAAAGGAAAGTATTGGGAATGTGCAGGTTCTTTTGGAGTACCATATATCTTATTTGAAGGTAGGTATGCTTATCTTCCTTGTATTATTGCTGCAATGAATGTAGCATTAAACATCTAGACAGTGCAAATGTAGACTCGGGTTCTGCTATAATGCACGTTTTGTTAACGTGAATTCACTACTACATGATTCACGAATTGGGGACACTTTCTAAAGTGCGAACTTTTAAGATGTGCATTGGCTGTGGCGTGATTACATCACTAACACTTGAAGTGTTGTTTATAAAGCTTGATTTTTCTACAACACGGGGTTGCACAAGAACGCAAACATCGCATTAGAGAGAAACTACCTGTAAGTGGATTTGAGATAAGTTGCTGAAA
The DNA here is from genome assembly GCF_047496795.1 of Chiloscyllium punctatum. Lineage (NCBI taxonomy): Eukaryota > Metazoa > Chordata > Chondrichthyes > Orectolobiformes > Hemiscylliidae > Chiloscyllium > Chiloscyllium punctatum. Next base: position 35,713,267 of record NC_092744.1, read on the forward strand.
TAAACATCTATTTGAACAGCACCATACTTAGATTTTTAAAAGTCAGGCAGATATTACAAATGAGCGCTCAATGTGTTATATTGGCTGCAGAGCATGACATTTCTTTGAGTTGGAGTTTTAGCAAGATTGAATTGGTTACAGTTTGAGATCTTGATTAAGATTATGTCCCAACTTAACTGCAATAACATAAAAGTGAATAGGTTCTTGTCTCAAAGTTAACTCTGCTTCTGTTCCTGACACCGTTTCGAAATCTACTTTTAAATTATTGTTTTAAAATTTGAGAACTAAAATTTCTAAACAGTTCTGTTGTATCTGGCAAGTTTGGTAATGGTAAATAGCAAAATATTGCAGATGTTGGACATTTGAATCAAATGTACAATACTAGAGAAACTCAACAGCTCTGGCAGTATCTGTTGAGAGAGAAACTGAGTTATGTTTTGAGTCTGGTATGATTTCAGCACTTCATAACTCTGTAATGGTTGTTCCATTTGAATGAAGCACAGAACATCAAATTTGGGATAGAAGGTGAAGCAACTTATTCAAGTAGACTTAGTTCAGAAGCCTGGAGCGTAAGTTGGTTGTGTGCTTTAAGTGTTGTGAATTGACATTGCTCCTTATTTGTTTCAAGTCAAAAATTGAATTTGAGAATACTTGCACAATTTTGCATTTTAAAATGTTTTGCCAAGACAGCATTGTGTACTGTAACTCAGTTCTAATGACGTGTCACCAGATTTGAAACGTTAACTCTGCTTTCTTCCCCAAGAGGCTGCCAAACTTGAATTCTCCAGCAATTTCTGCTTTTGTTTTTGATCCCCAGCATTAGCAGTTTTTTGTTTTATGTTAGTCGAATGTGTCTGCCCTGACTCAGATCCATTGTGAAACTTTTGATCAAGGGAGATGAATCCAGTATGCATGCGGTAGAAATATCATGTTGGGTGTGGATTGCCGAAAAGAAGCTAATCAACTGAAAGATTGAAGCTGTACTACAAGGATCAAAATAATCAGTTTTGCCTGTCATGTAGGACACTTGGTCTGCTTATGAAAGTGCTGATGATGCTGAATGGTGTGTTTAGTAATAAAATCACAATGTAACACCACAAAGCTACTCTACTTTTTTCTTTTCCAATGCCATTTCCCTTATTTACATATTTCAATTCATTAGGATAATGTCGTGGGTAAGGACAACAAGCTTGTGTACTCTAGACTTTTTAGGGTTTTTTTTGTTAATGATTGTGTTTCCATCCAACCAGATCTATTTTAGCTTTTTAGAAAATTAGAAACCATACCCATTGGGGAAAGTCTAGATGAGCTAAGCTTTTAAGGTCCTCATCTATTAAAAATAGCTTATGAAGATCTGAAGGTCAAATCTTGATCATCATGCCATTTTAAGTATCTCTGCAAAAGTGTGCCTTTGGGTTTTTCTTCAGGTATTTTAAATAATATATCTGGATTACCATGTCCATTGTCCATTACTTGATATTTTTACACTTTATTACTTGTAATAATATTTAGTGCACCAGATTAATCTCAAGTTCTTCTGAAATAGAGAAAAAGGTATAATTTGTGTTACATGTGCCTCATTTGTATCTTTGTACTTCATGTTTTTGCTCTCAAATTTATTTCCTTAGGGTTTGCTGTTCCTCATTTTGTATTGGTGCACTCTGGTCTTTAAAATTTGAAGTTGAGGCAGTTTTGCTCATTGCAGGTTGTGACTATTGTAATGCACAGAGGCATGTTGAATACTGTTTAAGTACAATCTCTGACACAGCTGGACTATCTGTCTGGGTTAAACTATTATCTTCTGTCAAGTTCCAGCTCAGACTTCATGTCCTATTTGTTACTTTTGCACAATTAATAAATACATTTTTTAAAAAGTGACCAGTATGATCCAGTTGTTCTTGATTCTCAACTGCTTTTGTTCTGCAAAGGGGCATTCCCCTAAGAATTTTTTTTAAAAATGCATTTTGGAGACCGTTCCTACACACTCGAGCTTGCAGTGTTTCTGTGGAACTGTGAAAGATGTTGATTCTTTGAGTTTAGCTTTCATACCATTTCAAACTGAACTGAAAACATAATTTTATGTATTGAGATTTTCACATTGTTCAATATTTTATTTTGATTCGAGTCAATTAGTTAACCAGACAACGACCTGTGGCACTGCAGATGGTGCAAAGACAAATATTGGCTCAAATTGTGTGATTATGGTCAGAATTCCTATTTCTAGCCCAGATCTGACAAAAACTTGCTCACTTTCCTTCCTGGGAATTTTCTCGCCAAACTCCTGAGACAAAATTGATCCTGACAGATGCAGAGCAGCTAACTGACAAGGCAGCCTAGGCAACATAAATTTTTGTTTTGGGATGGAGTCAGGTCAGGTTGGCTCAGCAGTGGTTCAGCATCTGTGATTAGGGAGTCAGTTTTTTTAAAATTGGACATGAGGTGCACCAGATTTAATATTCTAACTTTTGCTGATTGACTAGCTATTAAGTAAGTCAGAATTCTCTTAAGTCTGTAACTCATTTGGGTTCTAGGCACAAGTTAATTACCCATCAGAAGTTTGAACTTCCATTGCAATTACCACGTAAGCAGCGTCAGGATTTCAGAGAGGCCTGGCATGTGTCTTTCAGGGCTACTTTCTAACTATCTGGAGATGGGAAGATCTGTTACATTATTTTCAATTTGAGTTGATTCTTTTCATTCCAGAGCAGAATGAAAAATGTCATGCTCCCCACTAGACATTCTTTACCCTTTCATCCTCCTGGTCTTTTTTGTTTTGGTCTGCATCACAGTTAAACCTCAAACTTTGGATTAAAAAAATTGGCTCAAAGATCGAAGCCAGTGTAGTGGTAGAGAATTGTTTTTCGGACTGGAAACCTGTGACCAGCAGTCTGCCGTAAGCATCAGTGCTGGGTTCACTTCTTTTTGTCATTTATATAAAATGATTTGGATGTGAAGATAGGAGGAATGGTTAGTGTTATGAACCAGACCAAACCCCCTCAAAATATATTCAGAATAAAGTCTAGACCCCAACTTCTCTTTTTTTTAAGGTAAGTGTAAGAAGTGTTGTTCGAGATGTAGTTCAGCTGTTCAGACTACTAGATTTGAAGCAAAATACACTTTATTTTAACTGTAGTGTAAGAATGCAGCAAAAGAAGGAAGAACTTTGAATAGCTTAACTCAATTGGAGACTATTTTACAACTAAACGGGTAACTGTTCCAATATAGTATCATCCATTGGCAAAAGGGAAGCTCAGAAAATTAGATTGTCTCATGTGCAACTCCAGCAGCAGGAGGGGAAAAAACATCCTGAAAACTGAGCGTATCAGGGAGAGATGTACTGCAGCGTCCAAAACCCAGCTGAGATTGACTGCTACTGAAACCTTGGGTTCTGTGGGAGCTCGACTCCATCCACTCAGGTTGCTTCTATTGTTCTAACTTCTAAAAAAAAACTAAAGCCTCACAAGCTGTTTACTTTGAGTTTTCAATAGATAGCACTTCACCTCTGCCTCAAAACCTCTCTTCAAAAAAAAGTAAGAAATGCATCTCTTAAAGCCATAGTATCGTTACAATAGTAAGTTTGCAGATGACCCAAAATCGATGGTGTAGTGGACATTGAAGGAGGTTGAGTACAACAAGGACGTGGATCAGATGGGCCAGTAGGCCGAGGAGTTTATCACAGAATCCTTACAGTATAGAAGTAGGCCATTCAGTCCATGATGTCCTCTAAAGAGCATCCCACCCAGACCCACCCTTGACCCCCTCCCCAATCCCTATAACACTGTATTTCCCAAGACTGATCCACCTAGCCTGCATGTTCCTGGACATTATGGGCAAATTAGCATGGACAATCCACCTAAACTGCAAATCTTTGAACTGTGGGAAGAAACCAGAGCACCTGGAGGAAACCCACAGACACATGGAGAATGTGCAAACTCCACACAGTCAGTCGCCTGAGGCTGGAATCAAACCTGGGTCCCTGGCACTGTGAGGCAGTAGTCCAAACACTGATCCACCTAATTTAGATAAATGTTGCATTTTTGGAAGGGCAAATCAGGGTAGGACTTCTACACTTAGTGGTAATGTCCTGGGGAGTGCAGGTTCACAGTCCCTTGAAGGTGGAGTCTCAGCTAGACTTGGTAGTGAAGAAGACATTTGGTAAATTTGCTTTTAATGGTCAGTGCATTGAGTATAGGAGTTGGGATGTCATCTGGTAGCTGCACAGGATATTGGTTAGGCCACTTTTGGAATACAGTATTCAGTTCTGGTCTCCCTGCTGAAGGAAAGGTGTTGTGAAACTTGAATGGGTTCAGGAAAAACTTACAAAGATGTTGCCTGTGTTGGATCGTGTGAGTGATAGGGAGAGGCTGACTAGGTTGGGGCTGTTTTCCTAGAGTGTTCGAGGCTGAGGGGTCACCTTTATGGAGGCTTACAAAATCATGAACACTGACAGGGTGAATAGCCTAGACCTTTTTATCTGGCTGGGGCAATCCAAGCCTTGAGGGCTTAGATTAAAGGTGAGAGGAGAAAGATTTAAGAGGTACATAATGGGCAACTTTTTCACGCAGAGGATGATGTGTGTATGGAATGAGCTGCCAAAGGAAGTTGTGGAAGCTGGTATAATTACAACATTTAAAAGGCATCTGGATGGGTATATGAATAGGAAGGGTTAAGAGGGATATGGGGCAAGTGCAGGCAAATGGGATTAGATTAATTTAGGATATCTGGTTGGTGTGGGCGAGTTGGACCGATGGGTCTATCTCCATATTGTACAGCTCTGACTCTAAATATTTTTCCTTATCAATATCAATGACACAATACCATGACTTGCTCAAATAGGTTAAGGGATAGTGATTTAATTTATCTTACATTTGCCTATTTTAGGAAGTAGAACAACTGAGACTGGACCGTTTGCAAATTGATGAGCAACTTCGACAGATTGGTATGGGATATCGGCCAGTGACAAGTCGGCCAGAGAAAGATAAGGGCTATACTACAGACGAGAGTACTGCTTCCTCAGTTCATGCCAGCAGATCATATCGTGGCCGTGGTCGTCGAGGGCCAAATTATACGTCTGGTTATGGTAATTTCGTTTCTTATTTTTCGTGTTGGTTTGGCTAAGATGCTTCAACTGACAAGTATTTATTCAATAGGGAGTGGTTGTAAAATGACGTAAATGATTGTTTATATATAGGATATAAAACAGTTTTACATTAATAAGGAAAACCGAAGAAAACTGCTCACTGAAACCAAAACATTAACTCTGATTTCTAGTCATAGATGCTGAGCCTTCCCAGCTATTTGATTTCCAGCATCCGCCATTCATTTGGTGAAGTCTCACCATAGCCTTGCTCCTTGCTACCTCTAACTCCTTCAATCTAATGATCCTTTCTGCATACTTCATTCGTCTGATCTCTGTGCATAAGTGTTTTCCCTTTGCATTCATAATGTAAACAAAAACAGACATTGCTGGAAAAGCTCAGTAGGTCTGACAGCATGAGTGGAGTGAAATCAGAGTTAACGTTTTGGTTTCACTGAACTGCAGGGCCTTTCCAGCAATTTCTGTTTTTGATTACATTATGAATGCAAGGGAAGAGTTTGCAGAATAGTTTCATCTATTGTCTAACCTTCTTTGAAAAAGAAAATTTGAAGGATGACAAATCTGATCCTCAAAGAAATGAGCAAGTTATGATATAAGTCAGTTGGACTTCCATCTTTTATCATAAAAGATAAGATAGAAAATACTTGAGATAGAGATCAGTGTAATGAAGTATGTAGAGAAGATCATTCAATTGAAAGAGGTTACAGAGGTAGGGAGGAACAAGGCTATGCAGAGACATCATTATTACAACAAATACATAAAATTCAATGATGTGCGAAGAAGAAACCAATATAAATTCATGACGGGGGAGTTATGACTGAGTTAAGTTACATGAAGCATAATCCTGAGCAACTGGATTTTGGTCAAACTGAAGAATTTATGAAGAGCAGAAAATGCAGGGGGCAGATACCTCAGCTATCCAGATAGCTAGTGCATGAATCTTGTTAATGCCAACAGCATGGAGTTTGAACCCCATTTTGACTGAGGTAGACTTCGGGTCAACCTTCTTCTCACCCTATGAGTAGTAAAAGCTATGTCACTTTGCCATGGTTAGGCTAATCATTGCCAAAGACCTGCCTTCGGGCAGAGAACTTGGGAGCTGGAAAAAAGATCTTCGAGAGGTTTAGGCTAGAAATAGGAGGGAAAAATGTTCTAGCAACAATTAGAATTTGGAAATGATGTTGTAGAAATAGGTGTGAGTGGTCTTGAGAGTGAATAAGATGTAAACCTTGAAAGTGTGTTCTTGATCAAACAGAACATCAAAATCTTGTATGCCATCATTCAGCCTGGTCAAAGGAAGAGAGGAGAGTCAGTGGCAAGGATTGAGGAGGAGGTTAAAATGATAGTTTTCTTAATAGTTTGAGAAAGTTTTGCCATTGAACCAAAGTACAGGATGGAATAAAGCTGCGTCATGCTCATAATGCTTGTTTAAATACTTGACAGTAGGTGCAGGAGCAGGCCATTCTGCCCTTCGAGCCTGCACCACCATTCATTATGATCATGGCTGATCATCCTCAATCAGTATCCTGTTCCTGCCTTATCTCCATAACCCTTGATTCCACTATCCTTGAGAGCTCTATCCAACTCTTTCTTAAATGAATCCAGAGACTGGGCCTCCACTGCCCTCTGGGGCAGAGCATTCCACACACCCACCACTCTCTAGGTGAAGAAGTTTCTCCTCGTCTCTGTCCTAAATGGCCTACCCCTTATTTTTAAGCTGTGTCCTCTGGTTCAGGACTCACCCATCAGCGGAAACATGTTTCCTGCCTCCAGAGTGTCCAATAATCTTATACGTCTCAATCAGATCCCCTTTCTAAACTCAAGGGTATACAAGCCCAGTCGCTCCAATCTTTCAACATAAGATAGTCCCGCCATTCCAGGAATTGACCTCATGAATCTATGCTGCACTCCCTCAAAAGCCAGATTGTCTTTCCTCAAATTTGGAGACCAGAACTGCACACAATATTCCAGGTGTGGTCTCACCAGGGCCCTGTACAGCTGCAGAAGAACATCTTTGCTTCTATACTCAATCCCTCTTGTTATGAAAGCCAGCATGCTATTAGCTTTCTTCACTACCTGCTGTACCTGCATGCTTGCCTTCATTGACTGGTGCACAAGAATGCCCAGATCTCTTTGTACTGCCCTTTACCTAACTTGACTCCATTTAGGTAGTAATCTGCCTTCCTGTTCTTACCACCAAAGTGGATAACCATATATTTATCCACATTAAACTGCATCTGCCATGCATCTGTCCACTCACCTAACCTGTCCAGGTCACCTGTAATCTCCTAACATCCTCCTCACATTTCACCCTGCAACCCAGCTTTGTATCCTCAGCAAATTTGCTAATTTTACTATTAATACCATCTTCTACTATTTACCTTCCATTCCCTTAAATATCTATACAATCCTAGCTTAAAAAAAATTCCACATTATTTACTTAGTGGTCTACTTATCATCACCTAAATAAAGTAGCTAAATATAAATTTGGTACACCTTACCTAAAATAAAAGTGCTGGAGAAGCTAGGCATGGTCTAGCAGCTTCTGAGAAGAAGAAAGGAACAATTAACCTTTTGAGTCCAATATGACCTCTTTGCTGTTGAGGAAACATGGAAATATGAGGAGTTTCATGCTGTTGAAAAAGTGTGGAGGTGAAAGTAGAACAAAAGAGAATGGTTACAGGTTGGGAGATTAAAGATCACAGGTGTCATTGACCAAAAGGCAAGGAGAACAGAGTGGGTTCTTTCTTGATTATATGTTTTATTGAAATATGTCTCTTGATTAAACTAAAAATATAAGCCAGATGTATTAAGTTAGCCTGGAGCAGTGTCTTGTAGAGAAATAAGACGGTCCTATTTTCTGGGTCTGCAGATTTGAAGAACCAAAAATGGCTCTTGGCAGAGTGATATGCTCTTGTCGGATGTTGGTGTTTAAGGAGAGTTTACGTGTTTTGAGGATTATATCCGCAATAAATGCGGTTGGTTGCGAATCCTATCAGATTGAATGGAATGGTTGGAGCAGCGGTTAGAGGCAATGAGGAATTGCCAAGAGCAAGGAGGGTGTGATGGATGGCATATATAGGAAGAGAGAAAAGTCGCACAGTCACATAGATGGGTTAACTCTAGAAAAGGTAAGAGAGGTAGGCGGGTAGTGCAGGAGTCTTCTATGGCTGTCCGCATTTCAAACAATTTTTGGAAAATGTAGGGGGTGATGCATTCTCTGGGGAATGTAGCACGAACAGCCAAGTTTCTGGTATTGAGACTGGCTCTAATGCAATTTGGGGTACGCTGGGTTTGAAGAGATGGATTCTGTTAGGGGACTCCCTAGTCCGAGGCATAGCCAGACGTTTCTGTGGCCAGCAACGAAAGATCATAATGGTGTTCCCTCCATGGTGTCAGGATCAAGGATATCTCAGAGAGGGTGCTGAATGTTCTGAAGGGGGAAAGGGCCTAGCCAGATGTCATTGGCTCCAATGTGTACAATGTCATAGGAAGGGCAAAGGTTGAGGTTCTGAAGGGAGAATACAGAGTTAGGCAGGAATTTAAAAGGGGGGCCCTCGAGAGTAGTAATATCTGGATTACTCCGAGTGCTATGAGCTAGTGAGGGTAGGAATAGGAGGATCGAGCAGATGAATACATAGCTGAGGAGCTGATATGTGGGAGAAGGATTCACATTTTTGGATCATTGGAATCTCTTCTGAGGCAGAGGTGAGCTGGACAAGAAGGACGGATTGCATCTAAATTTGAAGCGGACTAATATACTGGCAGGGAGATTTACTAGACCTACTCAGGAGGATTAGAAGTAGTAAGGTAGGGGCATGGGACCTAGGGAGGTAGTGAGGAAAGTGATCAATCTGAGACTGGTACAGTTGAGAAAAGAAGCGAGTCAAACAGTCAGGACAGTTAGGGGCAAAGAGAACAAGATAGGATTGATAAACTGCATTTATTTCAATGCAAGGGCCCTAACAGGGAAGGCAGATGAACTCAGGGCATGGTTTAGGAACATGGGACTAGGAATAGCAATTAGGGAAACGTGGCTCTGGGGCAGACAAGACTGGCAGCTTAATGTTCCAGAATACAAATGCTACAGAAAGGGAGGCAAGAGGAGGGGGAGTGGTATTTTTGATAAGGGATAGCATTACAGCTGTACTGAGGGAGGATATTCCCAGGAATACATCCAGGGAAGTTACTTGGGTGGAACTGAGAAATAAGAAAGGGTTGATCACCTTATTGGGATTGTATTTGGATCCCCTAATAGTCGGAGGGAAATTGAGAAACAAATTTGTAAGGAGATCTCCGTTATCTAGAAGAATAATAGGGTGGTTATGGTAGGGAATTTAACTTTCTAAACATAGCCTGGAACTGCTATAGTGTTAAGGGTTTAAATGGAGGGGAATTTAAGTATGTACGAGAAAAGTTTGTGATTCAGTATGTGGGTGTACCTACAAGAGAAGTTGCAAAGCTTGACCTACTGTTGGGAAATAAGACTGGGCATGTGACTGAGGTGTCGGTGGGGGAGCACACTGGGGCCAGCGACCATTATTCTATTAGTTTTAAAATAGTGATGGAAAAGGATAGATCAGATCTAAAAGTTGAAGTTCAGAATTGGAGAAAGGCAATTCTAACAGTATTCGGCAAGAACGTTCAAATGTTGACTGGGGGCAGATGTTCACAGGTAAAGGGTCGGCTGGAAAATGGGAAACCTTCAGAAATGAGATGATGAGAATCCAGAGACAGAATATTCCTGTTAGGGTGAAAGGAAAGGCTGGTAGGTACAGAGAATGCTGGATGACCCCTAAAGGAATTGAGGGCTTGGTAAGAAAAAGAAGGAAGCATATGTAAGGTATAGACAGGATAGATCAAGTGAATCTGTGAAATATAAAGGCAGTAGGAGTATACTTAAGAGGGAAATCAGGAGGGCAAAAAGGGAGCATGAGATAGCTTTGGCAGATAGAGTTAAGGAGAATCCAAAGGGTTTTTACAAATACATTAAGGACAAAAGGGTAACATGGGAGATAATAGGGCACCTCAAAGATAAGCAAGATGGCCTTTGTGTGGAGCTGCAGGAGATTGGGGGAGACACTAAACAAGTATTTTGAATCCGTTTTTACTGTGGAAAAGGACATGGAAGATATAGAATGTAGGGAAATTGAAGGTAACATCTTGAAAAATGTCCATATTACCTAGCAGGAGGTGCTGGATATCTTGAAATACATAAAAGTGGATAAATCCCCAGGACCAGATCAGGTGTATCCTAGAACTCTGTGGAAAACTAGGGAAGTGATTGTTGGGCCTCTTGCTGAGATATTTGTGTCATTGATAGTCACAGGTGAGGTGCCGGAAGACTAGAGGTGGTGCCACTTTAAGAAAGTTGGTAAGGAAAAGCCAGGGAGCTATAGACCAGTGAGCCTGATGTCTGTTGTGGGCAAGTTGTTGGAGGGAATCCTGGGGGGACAGGATGTAGTTGTATTTGGAAAGGCAAGGACTGATTAGGGATAGTCAACATGCTTTGTGTGTGGGAAATTATGTCTCACAAACTTGATTGAGTTTTTTGAAGTAGTAACAAAGAAGATTGATGAGGGCAGAGCTGTAGACATGATCTATATGGACTTCAGTGAGGCGTTCGACAAGGTTCCCCGTGGGAGACTGGTTAACAAGGTTAGATCTCACGGAATACAGGGAGAACTTGCCATTTGGATACAGAACTGGCTCAAAGGTAGAAGACAGAGGGTGGTGGTGGTGGATTGTTTTTCATACTGGAGGCCTGTGACCAGTGGAGTGCTGGTCCACCAGTTGGGTCCACTACTTTTGGTTATTTGTATAAATTATTTGGATGTGAGCTTGAGAGGTATAGTTAGTAGGTTTGCAGATGACACCAAAATTAGAAGTGTAGTGGAACGCGAAGAAGGTTATCTCAGATTACAACAGGATCTTGATCATGTGAGCCATTGGGGCTGAATAGTGGCAGATGGAGTTTAATTTCAATAAAGCGAGGTGCTGCATTTTGGGAAAGTAAATCTTAGCAGGACTTATATACTTAATGGTAAGGTCCTAGGGAGTGTTACTGAACAAAGAGACCTTGGAGTGCAGGTTCATAGCTCCTTGAAAGTGGAGTCACAGGTAGATCGGATAGTGAAGAAGGTGTTTGGTATGCTTTCCTTTATTGGTCAGAGTTTGGAGTACAGGACATTGCTTAGGCCACTGTTGGAATATTGCGTGCAATTTTGGATTCCTTCTTATCGGAAAGATGTTGTGAAACTTGAAAGGTTTCAGAAAAAATTACAAGGATGTTGCCAGAGTTGGAGGATTTGAGGTTTGGGAGAGGTTGAATAGGCTATGGCTCTTTTCCCTGGGGTGTCTGAGGCTGAGGGATGACCTTTGTAGAGGTTTATTAAATCATGAGGGGCATGGATAAGGTCTTTTCTCTAGGGTGGGGGAGTCCAGAACTGGAGGGTACAGATTTAGGGTGAGAGAGGAAAAATATAAGAGTCCTAAGGGGCAACCTTTTCACACAGGGTGGTAAGTGTATGGAATGAGCTGCCAGAGGAAGTGGTGAAGGCTGGTACAGTTGAAACATTTAAAAGGCATCTGGATGGATATATGAATAGGAAGGGTTTGGAGGGATCTAGGCCGGGTACTGGCAGGTGAGACTAGATTGGGTTGGGATATCTGGTCGGCATGAATGAGTTGGATCGAAGGGTCTGTTTCCATGCTGTACATCTCTATGACTTTGTGAGAATGGTAACTGTCAATAAGGGATGAAGTGTTGCTCTGGGGGAAGAGGTTAATAACAAAAGAAAGGTAGCTCTGATTAAAACTTTAACCACAAGCTACTGAAGCTGGGAACATCAAACTGGAGGACAGAATTCATGGTCTATGTACTTTATCTCTTCATCTTGAACCAATGGCTCCCGGTTCTCGAGTTTGTGGCAGTATTCACTTTCCCTGTTCCTTAGTCAATATAATAGTTCATTTGACTTTACCCCAGAATAAACAAAGGGTCTTTAAACTTGTCAACAGATGAAATGTTTTGAGCTGTGAATTAGTTCTGTTGATCCTTTCGCATATTACTACTAATGCCTGGGTATTCTCAATATATTGCCATCATCAAAGTTTTAAGCACTTCAGCTATAGCTACATTGATTCCTCTTGCATTTAGCTTGTCACTTTGAATTTGTATTTGGCCTTTTCAGCTAAATATCTCCATATTCATCAGAACTGTTCAAATAAAGGAATAGTAGTTGGCCTTTCAGAGCTTTGATCCTGTTTCACATTGTGAGATTTTAGCTGATATGTACTTGATTACCATTCAGACCTTTTTTTGTCTTTTACCTGACAACATATTAATGTTGGTTTTAAATTTCAAATGGCACAACATCCACAGCCTTTTGAAAAATTTTCACATGTGCAAATGATATTTTTTGATTTAATTTCTAACTAGACTAAGCTAAAGGTTATGCTAAAATCCATTGTTCCAGTGGTTCAGGGCCCAAAACTAATTGCAGTAATTCAAGTGGATTCTGAGGACAGCTTTGTAAGATTAGGGTGTCACTTCCTCACTTCCTATTTCAATCTTCTTTAAAGCTATTACTTTAGTACCGGGACACTAATTTGTAATTATTTAATGCTTGCATTTTCTTTGTAAACACTTTTTATTTCTCCTTTTACAGCTCTTCGTTTATACCATATAAGAATATGTTCAACTTTATCTACCTTGAATTTGAAAACAGTTGACTTCTCACTTTCTAATTTTGAATTATACCTGCAAAAGTATTAGCCACTCACTCATTCTGCCTGTCTCTTTGAAACTTCAAATTCTCAACTATACAACCTATGTGCCTCCTAGTAGTGTTATCTGCAAACTAGGATAAATCATTCTTATTTTTTATTAAAAGTTGTTGCGATCCCCAACAAGACCACTACTTTAAGAAAAGTATCTGGTATTTCAGATATTTTCTTTACTGAAAGAATGGAGGCACATGATTCCACTGTTCAAAACCAACATTTTATCATAAAAGAGTCAAACAAAGCAAGCACTGAATACAGTCCTTGATATTCTTCCAAATTGATTTCGCTAAAAGTTGCTGAATCATCCTTGTGCACTAATCACCTGTGCGCACGTTATTAAAAACCTTGCGGAGTTCTAAGTAGAAGAAATCTAAAATTTTCCATTGTTAAAATCTGTAAAATCCTCCAAAGGCCATCATTAAATCTGCTGCTCAAGAACACCTGCTGACTTCCACTTCATACATTATACCTGTTCAGATTTTTATTTTTCCATCTTTCAGAATGCTTCCCTATATTTTACCTACCATTTATTTTTGGCTCATTAGTGTGAAGATTCCCAAATAATCCTCCTGCCCTTTTAATAAAGTTTAAGGTTTTAAAAAAATTATTGGTTGGAATCTGGGTGTGACTTTGTCACCACTCTTAAACTGAGTGGCTTGCCAGGCAATGTTTAAGAGTGGTTCAGAGTCAATCACACATGGTCTTTTAGTCCCACGTATGGCAGATTGGGAAAGGAATGGCAGAGTCTCTTTCCTGAAGGACACTTAAGTGAAACTATCAATTGTTTGATTAGATTAGATTAGATTCCCTACAGTGTGGAAACAGGCCCTTTGGCCCAACAAGTCTACACCGACCCCCTGACTAATGTACCTAACGCTATGGGCAATTTAGCATGGCCAATTCACCTGACCTGTACATCTTTAGACTGTGGGAGGAAACCGGACCACCTGGAGGAAACCCACACAGACACTGAGAGAATGTGCAAACTCCAAACAGCCAGTCACCTGAGTTCGGAATTGAACCTGGGACCCTGGTGCTGTGAGGTAGCAGTGCTGAGAGTAGCTTTATGTTTCAGGTCTGTTGGCTGTTTTTAAATTTTGCCAGTTGTCATGGTAGAATTTGGATCCATGTTCCCAGAGCATTAGCTGGACCTCCGATTAGTAACACAGTGAGGTTAGCATAATTTCTCACTGGGTCAGGCTCTCGCTCTCGCTGGCTCGCAAGCTGTCTCTGTCTCAGTTTCTCTTGGTTTTTGGCTTGCTCTGTCTTGGTCCTTCCTCTGCCCTCCCACCAAAAAAAGGTGTTTTTTTGAGTCATTACATATGTCAGTGCAAATATCAACTTCTATAAAAACATATAAATTGAAATGATTTTGTAATTTAGAATACAAAAGCAAGGTGGTAGTCTTTGCTTTGTATAAGACAAAATGGAACTTTATGAAACGTTATGGTCAGAGTATAAAATAGCAATTAAAAGAACGTAGTGGAGGTTCATTATAATATTCCAAGGATAAGTGGTTATTGTAATGGGGAAAGACATGAAAATATTTGGATTTTCACCAGAGCTGGGCTCAAAAGATGATAAAAGTTTTCAAGATTATGTAGCTTCTCAGAACAGTACTGAGTTGATTTCTGCTGGTCAATATTGTAATAAACCACAGGTTTAAGGTACTAACAGTATTTTAAAACTGCTAATACAGCATTTGTCTGCTTGGGCAACACTGAAAAGAGATTCAAATTATGTTCACAATTAGTTTGTTGTTTGTGCAGGTACAAATTCAGAATTATCAAATGCTTCAGAGACTGAATCTGAAAAAAGGGATGAATTAAGTGATTGGTCACAGGCTGCTGAAGATGACCGGGATGCAAGACCATATCGTGATAGTCGAAGGCGGCCTGGAGCAGGGAGAGGGCGAGGTGGAGGACAGTCCAACAGAGGTCGTGGGGGATCACGAGGTGGAAATTCATCCATTAGCTCAGGCAAGTTTGTGAATGATTTTAGCCCATTTTAGCCTGAAGATAGTATTTTGATTACATTTAACCAACTGTCGTTATACAGCTCAATCAGATTAATGTTGAATTTGGAAAAAGCAGTTTTATTCACATGTTTTCATTCATTGATGTCCATCTGTCTCATCTTGACAATCTGGCTGGTACCCTGTTTGAGCTATTAATTTCAGTTAATACTCCCAGTTCTGATATCTTAGTAACCTGATTTAAATTCTTCATTACCCACCTCTTAATTTGAAATAAATGAGTTTGAAATGAAAAGATAATAGTCACCGATCAGTCACTTAGTTTTCTATGGTGGGATAGTTTGATTTTCTTTTGTGATGTCTCACCAGTCTGGCAGAGACTTTCTTATTCTATTTGTAGCTCATTTTACTTTCCCCCCCCCCCCCCCCCCCCCCCCACTGTGCTTTCTTCTCCCCTGCTACTCTTGCAGTAAGACAATTTCACCATTGCAGTGCAAGAGCATTTCCCTCATATGAAACTTGGTAAGTGATTAGTGTCTTCAGCTGTTAAGACATAAGGAATTATATTGCATAACTTCACTGCACATCTGAAGTCATATGGGTGGAACCAAAAAATAAGAACAGGATGATCACCTTATTGGGATTGTTTTGCAGGCACCCTTCAAATATCAGCAGGAAATTGAGATGCAAATATGTAAGGAAATCTTGGATATCTGTAAGAATAACAGGGTTGTAATGGTGAGGGATTTTAACTTTCCAAGCGTAGACTGGCACTGCCATAGTGTTAAGGGCTTGGATGGAGAGGAATTTGAGTATGTACAAGAATTTTTTTTTTAATTAATATGTGGATGTACCTATTAGTGAAGGAGCAAACCATGACCACCTCTTGGGAAATAAGCAGGACAGTAGCTGAGGTAACAGTGGGAGAACACCTTGGGGAAAGTGATCATAATACCATTTGTTTTAAAATAGTTACAGAAAAGGATAGACCTGATCTTAAAAGTTAAAGTTCTAAATTGGATTAAGGCCAATAATGACAATATTAGGTAGGAACTTTCAAAAATTGATTGGGGAAGGCTGCTCACAAGTAGAGAGTTGGTTGGAAAGTGGAAGGCATTCAAAATTAGATAGCAAGAGTCCAGAGACCATATCTTCCTGTTAGTGTGAAGGGCAATACTGGTAGGGGTAGGGATTGCTGGATAAATAGAGAAATTGAGGCTCTGGTCAAGAAAGAGGAGGAGGCATGTATCAGGTATAGACAGCTGGGATCGAGTGAATCCCTAGAGGAATATAAGGGCACTGGACGACTATAGGTAAGTCAGGAGGGCAAATTAGAGGACATGGCTTTGGCAAATAGGGTTGAGGAGAATCCAAAGGGATTCTACAAATATGTAAAGGACAAAAGGGTAACGAGGGGGACACTCGAGCCCATCAAAGGTCAATGATGCTGTCTGTGTGGAACCACAGGAGATACTAAACGAATATTTTTTGTCCGTATTTACTGTAGAAAAGGACATGGAAGCTAGGGAACTTTGGAAGATAAATAGTGATGTCTTGAAAAGTGTCCGTATTACAGAAGAGGTGTTAGTGGTCTTAAAATGCATCAAGTTAATCCCTCGGACCTGATCAAGTGTTTTCTGGAGCATTGTGGCAAGCTTGGGAAGAGATTGCTGGGACCCTTGCTGACATATCTGTATCATCAATAGTCGTGGGTGAGGTGCCAGAAGACTGGAGGATAGCTAATGTGGTGCAATTATTTAAGGAAAGTGGTAAGAGCAAGGCAGGGAACTATAGACTCTTGAGCCTTGTGTCAGTGGTGGGTAAGTAGTTGGAAGGATATATCACAAATAGTCAGCTGAGATTGAATGAATCACTAGGGACAGGATTTATATGCATTTGGAAAGATAAGGATTGATTAGGGATAGTCAACGTGACTGTGCTTTGATAAGGTTCCGCATGGTAGACTAATTAGCAAGATTAGATTGCATGGTATCCAGGGGTAGCTAGTTAATTGAATATAAAACTAGCTTGAATGTTGGAGATGTGTTGGTGGGCGGTTGTTTTTCTGACTGGAAGCCTGTGACCAGCAGTGTGCCGCAAGGATCAATGCTGTTTCCTCTGTTTATTGTTATTAAGATAAATGATTTGAATGTGAATGTAGGAGATACGGTTAGTAAGTTTGCAGATGATGCCAAAGTAGGTGGTGTTGTGGTTAGTGAAGAAGGTTAATGCAGATTGCAATGGGACCTTGATCAAATGGGCCATTAGGAGTAGGAATAGCAGATGAAGTTTAATTGCATTTTGGTGAGGCAGATCAGGGCAGGACTTATGTAGCTAATGGTAGTGCCCTGGTGAGTGTTGCTGAACAAAGACACCTAGGGGTGCAAGTGCACAATTCCTTGCAAGTAGAGTTGTAGGTAGACAGGATGGTGAAGAAAGAGTTTGGCACGCTTGCCATCATTGGTCAGGGCAATGTGTATTGGAGTTGGGACATCATGTTGCGGCTGTATGGGACATTGGTGAGGCCACTTTCAGAATTCTGTGTTCAATTCTGGCCTCCCTGCTATAGGAAAGATTTTGTGAGGCTTGAAAGAGTTCAGAAAAGAATTTACAAGAATGCTGCTGGGAGTGGAAAGTTTGAGCTTTCTGGAAAGGCTGAACGGACATTTTGTTGCCACTGGAGTGTCATCGGCTCAGGGGTGACCCTGTAGAGGTTTATAGAATCATGAGAAGCATGAATAGGGTGAATAGTTAAGGTCTTTTACCTGGGATAGTCGAGTCCAAAACTAGAGTGCATAGGTTTTAAAGTAAGGGGATAGATTTGAAGAGGACCTGAGGGGCACCATCACAAAGAAGATGGTGCATGTATGGAACAAACTGCTGGAGGGGTTGGAGGCTGGTACAGTTACAACATTTAAAAGGCATCTGGATGGTACATGAATTGGAAGGGATTAGAGGGATATGGGCCAAATGCTGGCAAATGGGAATAGATCAGTTTCAGATATTTGGTCAGTACAGACAAGTTGGACCAAAGGATCTGTTTCCATGCTGTATAAATCTGATTAGAATAGATACCTTGTACACAGTTTTGTACTTGAGGGTAGTTACACTTGAATTACACTTGAGGGCAGAGTATCTATTTTGATTGTAACTCATAATGTTACGGCACAGAAAGAAGACTTTCAGTTCATGCTGGCAGTGCTTGTTCTTTGAAGGACTATCCTATTTCTTTTCTGCCAATTTTTCCGTCTTTCCTCAGAATTTTACAGACTTTTCCTCTTTGTGTGTTTTCATAATAGGGAGAGATATGTGTTGGATTTGTACAAGGAAGGAAAGTTGGGAATGTGCTGCTGCAGTTGAATGAAGAAAGCTTTTGTCTGCATTTTTGAGAACAGCTGACTGGATTCATCACATTTAACAAAAAGAATAGTGGCCCTCTTCCAGGCCTTAAGTGTGTGGAACTTCATATCTTACCCCTTTCCAACCCTGATTTGACTCTTAGCTCTATATGCGGTACCAAACAGGAGATGCTATACAATTGACAGTAGCACCAGTTGGTTTGCCTCTTCTCTAGTACAGATGCTGAGGTCAACTAAAATCCCTGTATTATTCCCTCAGCAGAGCGCTCTTACTGAGCTCCAAGCCCTCCTGACTTATAACATTCAACATTCATCCCCTTCACCGATGCATCGTAGTAGCAATGTGTATAGCTGTAATGCAAGAAGACTCCTTTGACAGCAGCTTGCAAACAAACAAACTCTACTATTTAGTAGCATAAGGGCAATGGATGAATCTGAGCAACATCAAACTGCCATGTAAGTTGCACACCATCTTGACTTGGAGCTAACAGCAGTATTTCTGCACTTCCAAAGACTGCAGCAATTTGCTCACCACCATCTTTTTGTTGTAAATTGGTCACTGAAGCCCAATGTCTATGAATGTATTTAACGACCCTTTTCTTGTTTCCACATAGTCCATCAATTTTTTTCTTCTTCAGTTAATTATTGATCAAGGCCTTCAGAAGAAGTCAGTTTGCCTCCACCACACTTAGGCAGTGCACTCCAAAGCCTGCCCCTTCAGCGTACAAAGCCTATTCCTGGTATCCCTGTTACTACTTTTGCTAATTGCCTTAAGTTACTGTCCTCTGCTTCTCTCTAGATCCTTTTACCAACAGAAACAGTTTCTCCCAGTACTTTGTCAACACTGTTCTTGAGCATATGCTATTTATTTTGTGGTGGCTATTGTGGATATGCAGGCTACCAACAACTCACCAATTGGTCCTTGATGATAGAGTGGGATTGACAACTGTAGTTCCCTCTGACTAGTGCACCAAACACGATGGGCAATTTAACTTGACCAATTCACCCAACCTGCACATCTTTGGACTGTGGGAGCACCCGGAGAAAATCCACGCAGACATGGGGAGAATGTGTAAACTCCACACAGACAGTCGCCCAAGGCAGGAATCGAACTCAAGTCCCTGGTGCTGTGAGGCAACAGTGCTCACCGCTGAGCCACCATGCCCCCAATGTGACACCATAATTTCATTTTCTTATCCAACCCTTATTTCATGCTTCCTTAATTTGCTGTTGACGAGAACTCCATATCAGTGACCAGTGAAGCTTCTGTATTCTTGGAATAGGGGCTGTGTGAACAATCAGTCTTTGAACACTTCTTGTCATTACCTTTGCTTTGTAAAGAAGTATCCATTGTATAATAACTTTTTTTTTCTTATTTCATCTACCACCGTGTCCTTATAGCACTATCCATTGTTTTAAGATATATGCAGGTTTGGTACATTAAAAGCTGCCTGTAGATGAAACTACGGGCACTAGTAAATTACAAGAGGCAGTTCTTCTGTTATAATGGAAGTTATGTCGCACGAAGCACTGCTTTTCGTGGTGGTGTGGGGTCTTTATACTTTTTAATGGATGTGTAATTGCTTTCATGAAAAGCTAGGACAGATAGATTTTCTGTAACGTTGTAGTTGGATTCCAGTGAAACCTCGTTTAAAAGAAGTAATGGGACCAATGGGAAAAATGGGGTTAGGGGCAGATCTGCAAAAAATATCACTCATGATCACTCAAACATCACCCAAAAGTCTAACACAAAGTATAGCACAGCCTGAATGAAGGTTGAAATGATGTTTATTAAGGAAACAAAAGTAAGTTTAGCATGGTACATTTTAAATGTAAAAAAAGCTGCTCTCTGTGCAGTATCTTTCACAGCTGCTCTGTCAGCAGCTGACAATGTGCGTGTGCGGACAGCGCAGACATTGTATGTGCACAGAATGTCTCGAAACCAGCACTGATATCTCACATGCGCAGACACTGCCATGTGTGCAGAACAGCAAGAATATCGGAGCATGTGCAGAATGACAGAGATTTTGGTATGCAATCAGCACATGTGTAGAACGAAGCACGCGATCCGATCCCTACTGGAATTGCGCTATTGCTAATTGAGGGAAGCATTCTCCTAAATACCGTTCGCTAATTCTTCAGCAATGTTATAGCCAAATCATGCTACTGAAATGTGCGTTATCCCAGAACTGCCTGTATACTGAAGTAACTTGCAACAGCTTGCCGTAATTTATTTGACACTGATCCTGGTCTAGTTTTATTTAGCATTTAATAATTTGGTAGCAACTATTGCTTGCAAGTATTTGTATAAATCTGAATAGCTTAGATAGATGACAGCACATGATGTTTTCATCAGAATCTCTATTTTCTCCTCAGTGTTTAGAGATCCAGATAGCAATCCTTACAGTTTGCTAGACAACACAGAAACGGATCAAACAGCAGACACTGATGGTAGTGAGTCTCACAGCAGCACAAATCGCCGCAGGAGATCACGTAGGCGTAGGACAGATGATGATGCCACTATGATTGATGGAATGACAGAATCTGACAGTGCTTCAGTGAATGAGAATGGTTTAGGTATGTATATATCAAATTTATTCATAATTTTAAAGATTATAATTGTCCAACTAAAATTTCAATTGAATTGACTCCAAGCATAGATTGCTGTTGTAAATAAAACATTAAAGAGAAAGCCTCCATCACACTTTGCATTTGCAGATGATAATGAACGAAAACCACAGCGGCGTAATCGTAGCCGCAGGCGTCGTTTACGTGGTCAAATTGAAAGCTCATTGAGCAGAGACAGCCAGCCAGGTAACAGCCGAAACTAGCATGTTAGGGTTTTTGGAGTTCTGATATTCTTGACGTTGTCATTTTTCCACATTCTCTAACTAATTAAATTAAAATAACACCTTTCTGAGCTTGAGTGGTCAACCTGCTTTGAAAATCTAACACATTTTAGTTTTTGTTTAGTCTGTATTAAAATACCATCTTTAATTAGTAATCAATGAAAAAATTTGGGGAGGAAAAGAATTTCGGAATTGCCATGATACATATTTCCAAATAATAACTTCAAAATAAGCATCCCATGTGCTTGATTTCCTTTCACCTTGTTGTAAACTGCTGAAGAGTCTGTAATTACGAGTGGGTTTGCTTAGTTTGTGTTTTGAGACAAAGTTATAGATACTATGAAAAGTCAATGTTCTGGATGGCTCAGATTTCAAGTCGGAATAATACAGACCAGAAAGATCCTCCGTTTTTATCTAATTGATTCTAGCCTGGGCAGGATCTAGGGTATTACTGTTAATTTTAGCACTAGAAAGTTGAGAAAGGGAAACTTGAAGTCTTGAGCATATTGTATAACAACTGCTGTTGACTGTGTGTGCAATTCTGAGAGAGTCAGGAATAGCTGTGATATCCTTCTTAGTTTGTGCTGCGACTTATTGAATCTCTCAGAGGAATCAGTACATTTTTATAAGGGAAGAAGAAACTTATCCTTTTCAATTTTATATCCAATATCCTTCAGAATGTTACCAAAATCTGCTTCTATCATCCTTTTCAGGAAATGTACTGCAGATCACAATTTGTTACATCAAATTTCTCATCTGTCTTATTGTCTATTATGTTAAACTTATGTTCACTCATTTGCTAAGTGAAATAAGTTTTTTTTTTATGTAGTCTTTTCGAAACTCTTTTTAAACACCATTTCCCTAAACAATCTAATTCTAAGAATAGAACAGCTTCTTTTGTGTCTCCACATATATTCTTTACCTCTTATTCAATTTTGATAAATTTGTGCTCCCATCACCAAGTCCTTGATATTCTTCCCAAAGTGTCCAGAATTAGATTCAATTTCAGCTGAGGACAAGATTTGTAAAGCTTACTCCAAAATTGCATTTCCATGATTAAAAATTTCTGTTTAGAAAACAATGGATCCCAGTATTTGTTTTAAACAGTCATCATGTTATCAACTTGTCCTTTATGATCTTCAGTCCCTTGTTCCTGCACCCCATTTATAACTATGATTAAGATTAATTTACCTGTCCTGTTCTTTTTTTTTCTTAAATGTATCACTTCGTACTTCAGAGTTAAATACAATAATATAAGAAAATTGTGGAACTACACAAGGCCACATTTGCGGAGAGAAAATGAGTTAATGTGTCAGGTCAGTGAGGAACTATCATCAGAACTATTCTGATTACATTAAATCTAGCTGGGATTAAGGAAAAACATACAGATAGCTCCCTGGTGCATTCTCCATGGCAGTGCCTCAACCAATCAGACTCTATTTGGCAACCAATCAGCACCATTTTTTTAATGCTGCATAAATTGTTGTTGCCTTTGAAATTTATGTTTTTGCATCTGTCCTAATGAGTGCAAGATGAAAAGCTTCAACAGCATTCCTCTTTTCACCAGTACCCAAATTCTGTGTTTTATTTTAATTTCACCTATTTTTCTAATCAACCTGTTCTGAGTTGTTACTGCATGCCTTCTGGAGCAGGTGGGACTTGAAGCTGGACCTTTTGATTCAGGAGTGTCGGCGCTATCACTGCACCACAAGAGACTCCGTCCAAATTTTGTATTACCAAACAAATCATATTTCCACTTGCACAACAGTTATTTCTTTTTTAATATGATTGAAGGAATCACCAGTTGCTTATTGTTTGAGGAGTCGTAACATTACTGCTGTGTATAGTTTAGCTAGATTAAATTTGCAATTAAAATAGAAATTTGGTTATGTGATGATACAAGCAGTTTCACTTCACTCTGTTTTTAATAATCAGAAGAAATCAGGGATGAACTGTTGGGGTAAACTAATTAGGATTATAAGGAAAATTGAGCTTTAGTCCTAATGTTATCATGGTCAACCTGCTTTGAAAATCTAACACAATTTAATTTTTGAATATCCTGTTTTCAAAGAACGCAAACCTTTAATGAGGAATCATTGAAAAGATTTGGGGAGAAAAATTTTGGGAATGGAGAAAAAAAAGTTATTAAAGATATTCAGTTTCCAAATAAACATATGTGCTTGATCTGATCATACCTTGGTACAGACTGCTGAAGAGTCTCTAGTTACTAATTGTTTTCCTTCAGTTTGTACTTTGAGACACTTTAAGAATGTTATTTGTTAAATGCATACTTCAAAGTTTGCTCCTGGCACTGAAGATCAGAAGTATAAAGTGGAAAGAAGCCAGTTGGGCAATGTGGCTAATTCAGAAATGTTATTAAAATATTTATCGGATGCTGAGACTTGCAGTTGTTCCTGTATATTGATAACTTGGATAAAGTTCCATGTCAAACAGCCCGACACATGCCTCCTATTTTGCTAAGTTGTGTAGGTAAGAACAGAAGATTACAGAGTGATGTTAGTACATGAAGTGACTTGGAAAAACATTAGAGAGAGAATTTGACTTTGGAGGTCATTCACTTGGGATACAAGAAACACAAAATAAAACATTTTCTTAATACCAAGAGACTAGGGGCAATGTACCAGCATGGGAATTTAATGCCTATGTACACCAGAATCTAAAAGCTTTTGCACAAGTACAGAAAATAACTGTAAAGACTAATAAATGTTTTATTTTGAGGTGATAGAATCATTCAGTCAAGTCTGCACCAATAAAAAAACTACTCTAAATTTGAGTCCCACTTTCTAACGCTCGTCCCATAGTCTTAAATATTTTAACATTTAAGTACTCATCCAAGTACTTACTTAAAGATTAAAGTTTCCTGACTCAACCATCCTCCAAGCAATGCATTCCAGATTCCCACCTTGCCCTGGGTAGAAATATTTTTCCTCCAATTTCTTCTAAACATCCTGCTTTGACCTTAAAGTTATGCTTATTGTTGTTGAACCTTTAACTTGGAGGAACAGCTGCTTTCTATCCGCCATGAATCTGGGCCTCCTGGCTCAGAGGTAGGGACACTATTACTGCACTACAATAGCCCATTCTATGCCTATCGTAATCTTTTATACTACAATCTCTTGTAAATATGCAAGTATTATGTATGTCGTCTTAACTACCCCTGTAACCAGTCCTATAGCCTTCAGGGGTCTGTGGACAAGCTCCCCAAGATTCTTCTGTTTCCCTGAGCTTCCTAGTGTCATGTCATTCATTGAGTACTCATTTTTACTCCTTCCAAATTGCATCACATCACATTTTAATTAGAGTTAAATTGCATCTGACCAATTCATTTATCTCTTCTAAGATTGTGTCTTCCCATTGTCAACCAAACAAATTTTCGTGTAATCTGCAAACTTACTTATTCTCTGCACTCCAGAAGAAATATGTATATGTCTGCATCATCTGTGTCAGGAACACCAAATGATCCAGCACTGATGCCTGTGATATGAAACTAGATACTGGTGCCTAGCCTTCTACCTCCACCCACTGTCTCTTATAATTAAACACATTTTGAATCCAACTTGCCAAGTTAGCCTGGATCCCATGTGCTTTTATCATCATTATCAATCATCCATGTGGAACCTTGAAATCCATATTGGTGACATCAACTGCACTATTATCATCTACACACCTGGCCACCATCTTAAAAATTCAGTCAAATTTGTTGTGCATGACCTCCCTCTGACAAAACCACTCTCATGCTCCCTGATAAAATCTTGCCTGTCCAATTGGAGTTTTTTTTTCCCCAGTAGTTTCCTGTAATTCCCTGGGATATCTGTACCACTTTTCTTGTAAAGTGAAACTAGGTTCTGTTGGAATTCAAATGAAAAGTCATACTTCAGTTGTGCAGTATTTTGGTTAGACTTCATCTGTGTTCACTCTTGAACTTGTACCTCAAATGTTGGCTTGGAAGGGCTATACTGTAATACAAATTCATCAGATGACATAATAAAAATTGATTAATCATCCTGACCATCTAAATTGAAGTGAATACCTAAGTGAGATACTCAAAATGATAAAGGGATTTGATAAATTGTTTATTCAGATGGAATAATGGGGGGGTGAAACTGAGTGAAAGCTTGAAATAAGAAAGCTATTTAGCAATCCTCAAGTGTTTGTTTTTAATTTTATGCTTGCAGTAGTGCAAATATGAAACCATGACTTTCCTAAGTTGATGATACTGTCAGGTGAAAGTTGGAGAACAGAAGTAAATTTTTTTGGGTAGCTGTATCAGGAATGTACATCAAAAGCGAGTAAACAGAGTTGAAGAACACATAAGCTTTGAGTAAAGCAAAACAGGCTTGAGGGACCAAAAGTAATGTTTCTGCTATGCTTAAATAGAATATCTTGTGATAGTTGCTGTTTTAATAAGAGTTGGTCAGTATAAAAACCAAATCTTTTTGGTTTCTACATTTTCTTGGATGTAATTTTACCTATCACTGGATTTAGAGTTAATAGGTAATGGGTACTGTTAGCTGAATTGTTTGGGGGAGAATGATGTAGAATTTTGATCACGCTAGTTTATTACAAAAATGCATTTTTATTCTCAACTGAAACTATTGATACCTCTTTCAGTGCCATGATCTAATCTACTGTTGAATAACATCCTAAAAGAGCAAGATATGATTACATTTTTGATTTCTCCTTTCCCTTTTGGAAAAGCGTGAAGTTTGCCTATTATATTTTTCAGTCTGTGTTGAGAACATTTCACGTTGGAAAATAGAAAGACACAACCCTTGTAAAAACTGAAGTAGAGTGTACTTTGTACAAGGGCACATGCATGTATAAATTAATAGAGCTGAGTCAGTTTTGCAGTCATAGAGATGTACAGCATGGAAACAGACTCTTCGGTCCAACCCATCCACGTCGACCAGATATCCCAACACAATCTAGTCCCACCTGCCAGCACCCGGCCCATATCCCTCCAAACCCTTCCTATTCATATACCCATCCAAATGCCTCTTAAATGTTGCAATTGTACCAGCCTCCACCACATCCTCTGGTAGCTCATTCCATACACGTACCACCCTGTGCATGAAAAGGTTGCCCCTGAGGTCTCTCTTATATTTTTACCCCCTCGCCTTAAACC
Source organism: Chiloscyllium punctatum (assembly GCF_047496795.1). NCBI lineage: Eukaryota > Metazoa > Chordata > Chondrichthyes > Orectolobiformes > Hemiscylliidae > Chiloscyllium > Chiloscyllium punctatum. The sequence continues at coordinate 35,739,482 of NC_092744.1, forward strand.
TATGCCCTCTAGGTCTGGACTCCCCGACCCCAGGGAAAACACTTTGTCTATTTATCCTATCCATGCCCTTCATAATTTTGTAAACCTCTATAAGGTCACCCCTCAGGCCTCCGATGCTCCAGGGAAACAGCCCAGCCTGTTCAGCCTCTCCCTGTAGCTCAGATCCTCCAACCCTGGCAACATCCTTGTAAATCTTTTCTGAACCCTTTCAAGTTTCACAACGTCTTTCCAATAGGAAGGAGACCAGAATTGCACACAATATTCCAACAGTGGCCTAACCAATGAACTGTACAGCTGCAACATGACCTCCCAACTCCTGCACTCAATACTCTGACCAATAAAGAAAAGCATCCCAAACGCCGCCTTCACTATCCTATCTGCCTGCGACTCCACTTTCAAGGAGCTATGAATCTGCACTCCAAGGTCTCTTTGTTCAGCAACACTCCCGAGGACCTTACCATTAAGCGTATAAGTCCTGCTAAGATTTGCTTTCCCAAAATGCAGCACCTTGCATTTATCTGAATTAAACTCCATCTGCCATTTCTCAGCCCATTGGCCCATCTGGTCCAGATCCTGTTGTAATCTGAGGTAACTCTCTTTGCTGTCCACTACACCGCCAATTTTGGTGTCATCTGCAAACTTACTAACTGTACCTCTTATGCTCGCAACTTCCTTGTTGTGTTTGGAAATGTTTGGTTTAAAGTAAAAATTATAGATAAATCAACAGCAGAATGTAAATTTTCTAATTGCTTAATAATTAATTCAACATCTGCAATAATACCAACCACAAATAGAGTTTTCTAAATAAATTATGGGAGAGAGTAATGTTTGCGTATTTTCTAGGCTGCATAGAATATGATTGTGATGCAATGAGTATTTTGGTAATAATCTCTCAAAAAGCCTTGTTTGTGTGGTGGGTTTGATGGAATTTCTTGTAAGCATATTATATCTGTCCTGTTTTCTCAGGTCAGCCAATTCATTTTTGATTGCTTACCTCTACAGATGCTGAAAAATGGAGCATCCACTAAATAGTTCTGCAGTATTTGATCAATTATCTCTTCAAAATAATCAGTGTTAATAAGAATTTAAAGAATGGAAACTCCTCACATCAGCTCATAGGTCGTCTGCAATTCAGTATTTATCCAAGCTAAACGCATTACATGTTACAATATTACATTTTTAAAATTTATTCACTTGGATATTAATTCTGCACCATTCTTCTCCCCCTCCTCCCCACTGAAACATGTACTTTGTTTCTTTAAAGGAGTAGACCCACAAGTGTGTTCCATATTTTGATAACTGTGTGCAGACATGTTTCTTGATTTCAGTCATAAATTGATCTTTTGCCACTTTGAACTTGTTCCCTTATTCTAACTTATGTTAGATTTTGAGTAATATTTTGGATTTGCAGTTACCATTTTATTAACTATACTGCATATCTGAATCCGTTCTCCGATGCCTCGTTTTTAGACTGAAAGACCTGAGTTTTCCCATTTCATCCTCCACTCATATCTTTCGACACTAAGAACTGTGTGGCAGTTCTGTGTTGCCTTAGTCATTTCAATGTTTTGCTCTTCCGCCTTTGGTGACTGGACCTGATCAGCGATTGAACTTTATTAGATGGTTTGATCCTGACTTGCTATAACATAAAGTAAAAAAGATTTTTAAACAAGTGTGGAGAAACTCATCAGGTCTGGCAGCATCTGTGGACAGAGAAACTGAGTTAATGGTTCAAGTCTGACATGACTCTTCAGAATTTAGTTGTTTTGGACTTGAACCATTATCTGTTTCTCTGTCCACAGTTGCTTCCAGCTCTGCCTGAGTTTCTCCAGAACTGTGTTTTATTTCAGATTTCCAGCATTGACACTGCTTTGCTTTTATCATCTGGCATGTTTCCTATATGTTAATTTTGTAGTTTCGTGTTCTGCTGTCTTTGGTTGGTGCAACATGCTGGTTAGGTATGTTCAGCATTCAAACTGGAAGTTCTCAAATTTTTCAATCTTTTAGCTTTATCCTTTGCTTTTTCAGTGCAGTTTATGAAGTACCTGTGTTACCTGTTCCTTTCTATACGCTGTAATTTTCACTTGCCTACATTAGATTTCAACTGGTTAGAACATTGCCCAAATCTAATACTTGTATTGCGAGTATATCTCCAAAGTTTACAAGTCCTTGTAGAACATTTTAAATTATGGATATTTCTGAGATGATTGGTAAAACACCAGATGTGATATCGAGATCTGTATTTGGGGAGAGAATGTTTGATAAATCTGAGTATTAACTGTTTGTACTAGTTCTGTCTGGGGGGAAAAAGTGTTGAGAATATAAAAGCTAGAGTAGATACTGGTGCGTTTTTGCTGTGATGAAGTTAGAGCTGTATTCTTGGCTGTATGACCTAATTTCAGTTAGTTATGACAATATACTTTATTATCTGCTTGGAGGAATGTCTGAATCATGCTAGTTCAGAAATAAAAAAAATTTAAATGTTTTAAGCTTGTGATGTTTACATGGTAAAAGCAGTAATAATCGCATCTGTGATGTCAGATCTTCATTTAAAATCTTCAATGGCAATGATGAACATCCCTTCTGTTCAGTTGAGTGGTATCGTGGCATTGATAGTAAAAAAATTAATTTACATTTTTAATTTTTATTATAATGGATATCATTGTGCTACCTTCATATCAGTGGAGCCAATTCTGAAAAAAAAGGTGGAATTTGTTTGTTTTCATTTGTCACATTGCTTGTTTGGTGTATGTTCATCTGTTATGAAAATTGCTCAGGATTTCTTTGCCCACAGGATTCGGTTTGTTGAACTTCTGTATTTATCAAATACAAATATTCTGGATCACCAGTAAAAGTTTTGCAGTTGAGAAATGAGCTCGTATCAGTTATTTTAACCTCAACAAAGAGAGCTTAAGTGGGCTAATTTTGTGTCTTGTTATTGATGTTTTTTCATTCAGTATTACAACTTGTTTTCAAGTCCACAAGTGATTCAAACAAGATTGAGTTTTTGACAAACTGGAAGCAGGATAGGGGAGAGGTGGTGTTGGAAGAGGTAGGGTAGAAGCCAGAAATCTCAAATGTAGTTGAGATTTTACCAGTGGAAATTCTATCTAATATTGAATGTGTATAGCTGCAAGAAATTATTGATGAGTTATTGAGAATGAACAGGAAAGTCAGAGTAGAGTAGTAGAAGGTGGATATTAAATACTGAAGTGATGATGAGGACTTCACCGGTTAAATGGCATTTTTCCATGTTCTAATATTATATGATTTCAGATCCTTAAATTGTTTCATCCAATTTTATCTTAGTTATTTCACTGAGTCATTTAAAAGCTAATTTGAGTTTCTCTTGAATAGAGGAATGATCAATTAACCATAAGTCTACTTATTATCTTGAGTGCATTGGGTATGTTGAAAGTATTGAATGCTTAGGAATTGATTTTTTAAAAATCCAGTTGTAAACTGAGTCATCGTCTTTGTATTAATTTCTGTTTTAATAAAAATATCTAACAAAGGGATTTACAAATTACCACAATGATCACCAAACATTGATCACTTCATTAAATGTCGGAAATACCTTAATTAAGTTTAATAACAGTTCATAAAAACGCATTGGTTCAGGAAACAGTGGTACTGGTTATAAACAAAAGTACAACCTCTGTACATGAAATATTCATAGGAAACATATATTATAGTTGTAGCAAACGTAAAGGGAATAACTATGACTTTTTTAAAGTCTTGCCTAACCATTGATTTAATCCCAAGTGCACCTTGCATCATTGTATTACAATATTGCATATAACTGTTTGTCTGCCTTAACTAAATAGGAAGTGCTTGATTAAATTGTAATGGTGGCATGTGTTCAGAAGATGCTTGCAAAGACATTTAATTCTTGCAGTTCATCTAGCAATGTGCACAATGAGGTGTATAAAGAGTTTTTTGTTTTCAATGACAGTAACTGTAGCTGATTACATATCTCGAGCGGAATCACAGAGCCGACAACGGGTCCAGCCTCAAGAGAATCTTGCATCCAGCAAAAATGCAACTACGTTGGTAAGATCTTGAGCAATGAAATTGGTAGTAAAACTGATAGCCTGGTTGTATCTATTATTGGTCATGTGGTTGCAGTTACATTATGAGCTACCGAAATAAGGAAAGCATCAATTTTGGCTATAGGAAGTTTTGGACCATTGCAGTCACCAAATTTTTTTTGTTAAAATTGTGTGGCTAGTCAGATGGATTCAGTTTTAACTTTTGAGTATAAACATCAGCACAACACAAAGCCAAAAGTGAGCAATTCATCTTTTGACATTAACACTTCTGTGATGTTCTAATAATAAATTTGCTGATTTTTGTGACAACTTTACATTACACAAATGCCAGATGTGCAGTTTTATTGGGGAATTCATGTTCATGCATTTCCATTTTTATGATGTGAAGTCAGTTATACAGCCCAAAATACTTTGCATGAGTGTCAGCTTTCAAGTTACCAATTGTCATTTTTTTAAAGTGCCAACTTGTAGCTTGTACCTCCATTATGGCACACTGAGTTAGGAGTAGGATGAGTTCTTTACATCGAGTTAAGATTTGCGCTGCCTGGGAGAGTGGTGGATGTGGATTCCATAGCAGGTCTTGATCGAGAGCAAGATATAATAAGTGTTGAATTCAGTGCTCCGGTGATAGGGCTTGAGAATGGGACCAGCTGGGGAGCTCTTTTTAGGAGCTGGTATAAACATGTTGAGTCGAGTAGGCTCCTGTACTATAAAGTTTTGTAACTAAATAATTGCTTGTTAAAGAAAGGTGGACATAATAAGATACAAAGTTTGCAGTGGGCTTAATATATTAGTTCTGACCTCATTCCACAGGAGATGATGAGAGGACATCTGTGACAGTAAGGATGAAGCCTGTTCAGCCTTTCCCCTATCTATTAGCACGATGACAAAATGGCAAGCACTGTTGTCTCATGGCACCAGGGACCTGGGTTCAATTCCAGCCTTGGGTGACTTGGTCCATGTGGAGTTTGCATAATTTCCCCATATCTGCATCGGTTTATGCCGGATGCTCGGGTTTCCTTCCACAATCCAAAGATGTGGGGATTAGCCTGACTGGCTATAGTAAAATTTGCTATGTAGTTGTCAACTCCACTGTCACACTATCAGTGTTGATAGATGAAGGTATGACAAATCCTGGACCATGACACTTGTCAACCTGATAATCAAATCCTACCATAATATGGTTTGCTGCTCTAGATGTTCCTCCGTTTGGAATGTTTGTCAGGCATTATCAGTATACAGTAGTGCTCTGAAGACGACTCAGGTGAGCAAGGCTAAAAAGTTCCATTAGTTGCACGCATCCTATGTGACTTGCAAATATGTGAAAACAGTAAAGAAATGAATGTGCTAGAGTGTGCCTAGCCACTGTCACTACTAGAACAAACCATTTGATCGCCTGTGAATCTGAAAGGGTTGCAGTGTTTCCTGCCATAATTGATTTGACCTATCATCTTATGTAAAAAGATCACTTTGAGCAGCTTCATTGTGCAGAGTTTTCTCCTGTGGCTTAAATAGATCCCTTCTCCTCACTTGGTCAAGTGCTTTGCTGAGATGGATGAAGGTAATATATAGTGGTCTCTCTCTTTCACCACATTTCTCATGGCTGCTTAAATGAGAATATGTAAGTTATGGATCTTCGGGTCTGAAGCCAAGCTGAGATTTATGATAGATATGTTCAGCTAAGGCCTCCAGCCTGACAGGAGACAACATAAACAAATATTTCTCCCATGATCAAAGACTGCTTGGCAACACTGATAGGTTCCTTCACTGTTAGGTTAGCCTCCGTGAAAGTAAGGGTTAGTAGTGAGGTGCCTTACTAACCAATTAGAGTCTGTTCTGATATATTGCAATAGTTCCCTTCCCATGCAATCCCACGTTATAAGAAAATCATATAATAGCAGCACCATTTAAACTAATGGGACCAGAATTGTGTTATAGCCAATATAGGTAAGGAAAGTTTGTGTTCTACAAACAGTGGTCTAAATTCTTCAATTGTGTTACTACCAAATTGGGTTGAAGAAACACTCGTTATAGCAGAACTGACTGTATTGCAGTTGCTGTGGTCACTCTTGTTCTTGTAAAAGGTTCCAGAGTTGGCATCATCATGCATATCCTGGGGTTACTACAATTTCCCTCCTGCAGAGACTGAAGTTCATGCAGATGCTGGAGGAGTGCCATTTTTGTATGTTTATTGCATTCAGGTGGTGCAGCATTAGCGCCTGAAGCTTTCCCCATAATAAGTGAGTCAGTAGCTTAACTGTGCTGTTCCACTGTGGGTTCAACATGTTACGGCAGAGCTTTCTGTCATGTCTCGAGTCTGCTTGGTAAGTGTTCTCCTTAGAGTTCAGCTCAAAATAATGTTTCACCGTTTTCTCTGTTTATTGCAGTTAGTCATAACCAAATCTTAGTTTTCACTGGAGTCATTTTTTTTTGCTGACTGGCCTTTTGCCTTGTTGATTCAGTCATACATGCCCTCAGTATTCCCTGTGTTGAAGGACATTGAATGCTTGGCCAGATTTGTAACTGGGAGTCATTAGTATACCACCTAGCAGTCTTTAGTACTTTTCATTTGAGTGACTCTAGGTAATTCTGTTTTCTCACTTGGATCTTTCCTGTAATTAATGAGGACACACTGCTTGGCAACATTGATGGGTTCCTTCACTGTTACATTACATTAGTTTCAGACAAATTAGCATTTTGAGCTCTTTATGTCGAGAGTGTGACATTCTAGTTATCTTGAATGTGTTTCATTTTGCTTCCGTGCTCTGGGAATGTCTGCTCATGTGATGGTAAACTGACACTGGCTGACATTGATTACGAGTATCTCATTTTTCTTTGAATGGAAAAGCTTTGAGATTGCATCCTTACCGTGCTGTACACAGGTATCATATGGTATCTGCATGTAATCAGAATACTATTCAGAGAGTCGCATTTGGTGATGATGCAATTTAGTTGCCACTGCCCTGATCATGGATATGTCTAGGCTCATTCTGAAAGGTATTAGTTGCACAAAACTTATGGTAACAACAAAACTTAAGGAGTTTCTAATTTATCTTTCCTGGACTATGATGTCTGAAATCAGAGTTCCATGTTGAATTTCCCCAGTAGATAAAGATGCCTTTAGTTAAGGATTCTGCTGATAGCAGTGTGAAGCTCCTCATAGAGCTGGTCTTTTGTCTAGCATGTAGCCTTTATTGCAAGGAACTATTCTCAACAATAGACAGAAATCTAAAAAAAATGCAGAATTAGTTCCTTCTATGTGTCTGTCAATTCAAATAGGGCCAATTAATCTGAGGTGTCTGCTCCAACACTCTTTCACTACTGAGATGAAAGACCAGTTGTTGGAGGAGCTTGACAGTGCTTTCAAGAGACCTAAGAGAGAGAGGATTTACTGAGAGCAGATCACAAAAAGAAATGTTACATATTCATCTCCCATATGTAGGCACGCTGGTTGATGTACAACCTATGATGTTCCATATTGATGACATCTGTTTTGCATTATTGATCACTTGTATTTTTTCAGACCGGGCAACATCATCAAATCTCCATTGTACCCTCTTAAATGCAAATATATGCTTTCTATGATAACTAGTATTTGTAGAGTGCTCAAGTTGTGGTGTAACTAATGATTTGTATAGTTTTAGCAAAACTTACCTGTTCTTATAATATATGCCTTGGTTAATAAAGGGAAGGATTTCACATGCTTTCTTAAAAACCTTATTGACCTGTCCAGTAGCCTTCATGGACTTTTCCATAATCATTTCTAAGTCCACCACTCCCTCAACACTCCTCAGTATTTTTCCATTAATTGTGCATTCCTGGCCCTCCCAAATGCATCATCTCTTCCTTCTGTAGGTTGAGTTCCATTTGTCACTTTTCTGCCCACTTGACCAGTTCTCTTTACCTGATGAAGGAACAGCGCTCTGAAAGTTAGTACTTCCAGATATCCTGTTGGACTATAACCTGATGATGTGTGATTTGTTAACTTTGTCCATCCCAGTCCAACACTGGTACCCCCACATCATTGCTGTTACTGGTATTAGATTGAGGATTGGTTAACAGAGAGAAAACAGGATAGGAATAAATGGGTAATTTGCAAATAGGCATGCTGTTACTAGCAGGGTATCACAATGATCGGTGTTTGGGCTTCAGCTGTTCACAATCAATCTATTATTTGGATGTGGGGACCAAATATTATAATTGCAATTATGGTTGACAAAAAGTGGGAATGAGAGTTGTGAAGATAATGCAAGTAAGTTTCAAGGCAATTTGGACAGTATGAATGAATGGGAATGAATATGGCAAGTAGAAAATAAGTGTGAATAAAGTCACCCAGGTTCCTTTGGACAAGTCACTGCAAGCTAACGTGCAAGTGCGGCAAGCAGTTAAGGCAATTAAGCAATTAAAAATAGTATATTGACCTTTTCTGCATGATGATTTGAGTACAAGATTAAAGGTGTCTTGCTTCAATGGTGTAGATTCTTGGTAGGACTGTACCTGGTAGAGTTTTATTTCCCTTTCCCAAGGAAGGATACACTTTTCATTGAAGAGATGCAGATGATGTTTATCAAACTTTAGTTCTGAAATGGTGGGGATAGCTTGGAAAATGGAGGAGCAGGCTTGAAGAGCTGAATGGTATGTTCCTGCTCCTGTTCTATGCCAAACAATTTGGGCTTATTGCTCATAAGTGCTTTCCCTTATGTTTGTGTTCCCACTGCAACAAAACCAGTGTGACTACTCTCTGTCTCAAGCCTGAACTAAATCTATGGGACTGCTGGGCTGTCCAAACATCAGGATCCCTGTTGACCTCCCCACTTGAGACCAAGGAAATGGCATTGGCTTGGTTGCAAGTGGTGTTTTGCTTTTATGTCCTCTTTACAATTTTTGACAAGATTTACTCCCTTGCCCTTCAATTCCAGCAAGATATCACAAGGCAGTGGAGATATTTGGCCATATCTGGAAATTTTGGTTCATAAATGCCAGGGGGTGCCCAATTAGCCTGCACATTGCAAAACCTCCTCTGGGTTCCTCTGAAACTTGGAAGAAAGGCATTGCTGAATACTTGTCAATGACAGCTTCTTCTTGCACATATGGCTGTCTTCATTGCATTGCAACTAGCCAGTGGAGTTTGCTAAACCTGAGTGAAAACAATGCACAGTTGGAAAGCATGCTAGTTCCCTATATCCACTAGATACATCATATCAACCTTTTGGATGGACTATTAGCTCCCGATCATAACAAATGTTTATGACTTGTCTTTGCTGTGGCTACTGAATTAGAGCTGATTTTTATTTTAAAAAAACTAATACATTCACTCTAGTTAACAGTTGCTGGCAATGGTTATAACTTTGGACACACAGGCTAATTTGATCTGATTTTCAATGCCAGTCTCTGGATTTTCCTTCGGTGGAGAAGAATTAATAATAACTGATTTTATGGACCATGGCTGCACTGAAAAGAGAATCTTTAAATTAAGCTGCTGTTATAAAATCCCACTTAATTGATTAAGACTTTTTAGCAGCTAAAATGTTTCAATTGTATTACAGGAAAAAAATTCACTAATGTTAATGTAATTGCCCTTTGGAGACTATGTTTTTGTGATGACCTTTAGAAACACATTTTTGGGTACATGGCATTGTTAAGGTCTTTTGGTACCATTTATTTGAAGCCCTAACTAAGTAGTAAAACACTATTGAGATCAGTGTTATACTGACAGTTGTATTTAATGTGTTCTTGAGAAAGATCCTCTACATGCAGGAAGGACTGTATCAATAAATAGTAATGAATGTATGGGTTGTGAAATACATAGGATTTCAAGAGGGGCTAGATCTTATTTTTAACACATTTTAGAGTTGATGCAAACTTGAATCAAACTGATAACCACTGATTTCTGATTACATCACAACAGGGTTTCAGTGACTGGTACCAAGATTGAAACTTATAGCCTTGAATTGTTGAAAGGGAATCACCTAGAGTCAGCATCAAGCAATTGTTAATCAGTTATAACACAAGTTGCAGAAAGAGTAATTTCATCTTATTTCTGCCGGCAATGAAGTTGAACCTTGTTTTGAAGAGCAATGTTCTTCTCTCCATGAAACCACAAGATAATTTTTAATGAGGAAGCTATTTATCTATCAATAGCTTTCTTCCTCCTGCATCTCCAACCTTACTGTAGCATTGTTATTTTCTAAATGATTCTCCCCATTAATCCCATTATGTTTTATTTCTTATCGGTCTTAAAGTTATGTATTATGAGTTTAATGCCCAAAAGTTTAATCTTTTGAATAATTATTTCTGCAATCTTGACAGTTCTGTATACGTTCAGAAAATACTTCATTGCTCGGTTGAAAGGCTTGTTTCTCCACTATTTCCTCTTAACAGATCCCTGATGCTAGGGATCCGTTTTTTGGCTGTACTGTACTTTAGTCCTGCATGTCCTTTGGTAATTTAGAAAACTGCCAAACATCAGTTCATAACTGCCAACATCCCGTCTTCAAAAATGCACAGTTAACCCATCTGCTGTATCAGTATTACCTCATCCTCACGCCTTCACCTTTCCTCCATGTATCATGGTGTCCCAACTCCATGCTTACTGTCGTGAAGCTTGCTATTTGAACCTTCTCATTTGGCTTCTAGTTTTTTGCGCGTATACACTGCTTGCTGAAGAAATAAGTTGTATTCCTTTGTTATCTGGGTTCATGGGACTGCATTGCAAAACTCAGGCAGTGCAAGTACAAAAGTAGGAATGAGTCTACAATAATGGCTTCTCCTCCTTACCCTGCATTGCCGCTTCTGGTGTAACTCAGTTACCTTTGGCCTTCCTCTATCTGCTGTCATTACATCAACCTTCACGTGTGTACTGATTTAAATGCAGTTTAGAAGTACAGTAATGAGGCTTGTGTGGAATTTTAAAGTACTGGCACAGAATCTGTAAGCAAAGAACCAATTTCTGTGTCGTAGCCTAGTAATACAGTACATGCAAGTTATTGTCTTTATATAGAGTTTGTGATGTTTGAACAAATTAGTAAGTAATTAAAAACTATTCTAATTCATTGTCAATGAGTTATGGGAAATTTGTTGGCAAACACCAAAATATCTGCTGCAAGGAGTAGCTTGTTGGAGGAAAGGCTGAAATATAATCTAAATTAATGTATATTAATGCATTAAATGATTGCCCCAAGAACTAAGGTTTTCTGGTAGTTGTCATGTGTATGTACGTACAGTGAAAAGTTTGTTTGTGAGCAGTACAGGCAGATCATAGTAAGCAAGGGTATACAGATCATAGCATGAAAAAACTTGGACAGCGTAGGCAAACAGGTTACACCACACATGCACGAGGCAATGTCAACATTAAAAGATCAACAACATTATTTGAAGTTAGAGAATCTTTTACAAATAAAGCTGTTTCTAGAAAGTGATTTTTTTTGGCTTTAACAATAAAAATAAACTTGGATCAAATATTCCTAAATTATTTGTTTAACATTTAAGAATCTTATTTATTACTTGTATCCTGTACAAATCTGTATTACTTTTTACAGTACCTACTTTGAACATTCAGCTGTATGAAGAACAGATTGTTCCTCTTTCTTTCAAAGTTAACTATTTTACTTAAAACACTCATGTTCAGCAGGTGCAAGAGGATACGATTGATGAACATTTTCCTGCTATCAAGACCGTCAATGGAATGAACAGTGATGAAGCTCATACACACAAGGTTTCGAAGGAAAGCCAACAAAGAGATTACCAAGGAAATGGAACTAAAGTTGTGGTGAATGGTGTTTCTTAAACATTACCCACCATCGTCCAGTTCTGCATAAATTGTGTTTTCTAATAGTGCTTGTAAAAGCTTGCCAAAGATAGAATAAGGACTGCCAGACTTTACGGCGCACTTTTTTTCTAGTTCCTCCGTACTGGAATGGAGATCAGAGGGTTCTTGAATAAAACACTTGTATAAATTTGTTTTTCACCTAGTTAAGTTCTCAATACATTAATCAGATATTGTGCCTTCAGACAATAGATGCAAAATTAAAAGAACTAGCTGGTTGTAGGAAAATGTTTTGAAATGTTTAAAATAAATTTCAGATTATTCTGAAGATGGAGATTATTGACATTTACTGTAATACTGGATAAAAGCATTGGCTGCTTTTTGTCAAGTTCTCCAATATGCAACCACTTCTGAGGAAAACAATAGAAAATGCAGTTTCAAAATTTTGCACTGAATTGTAAATTTAACATTTGGTATGCTAGGTGATACTAGTCTGGAAACTGGTCAATTTTACTAAATCTCTGTAGGTTTTTTAATACTGTATGTAGAAAAATTGCAGACCACTGGAGAATACTCGTTTGCATCTATACATCTGCAGGGACATTAGGATGAGATTGGCAGTGACTGTTTACAAAGGGGCTTGTTTGGTTTATTTATTAAATGTACAGTATTTAAAAATCAAGCAACGCTTTGGATGTTACACTAAACTGGTTGTAGATGTCATTGCCAAAATAATCCAACTATTGTAAGATTAAGTTCCAGAGAAACGATTTTCCATGTAAACTACATTTGTTAGAGTCCTTAGAGTATTTTTATTTTCCGTTTTGATTGGTTGATGTGCAATATGTTTTTGTATGCAGATAGTTGATAAATAAAGTTTGATCTTCCATCTTCTGACTTAAAATATGCAAACATGAATGTTTTCTGGAATTTTATTGAAAAACATTTTAAATTGATTTCAAGTCTGAGAATGTTTTCATTTTTATATGTATTGCCAAGTAATATTTCTAGAATACAGCTTTTATTGAAAGACAAAAGTTGTACTACTTCCCCACACACTCTAGTATTTCCCCAGGATCACAGCAATTATCACAAACTTTACAGCTCAATATTCTCAAGTGATTGGAGGTCCACAATCTCGCTCAAAATTATAATGCGTATGGGATCTTAATCTTTTTGACCCCCCTTATGATATTTGGTCAAATGTGTAATGTCACTTGGTTTGTTTCATCATTACAAATTTTACAAGATATTAAAGTTTTTGTTTTATAATGAAACACAAACTACAAATAGAAACATTCACCAATTGGTACATGTAAGAAATAGGAAATTCTGCATACACTCTTTTGAATTTAACTGCAGTTGAACTGGGTAGCATTGTCAGATGTGTGAATTTAGCAACTGAAACCTTTGCCAGGTAGAGGAAGTCTTATTTAAAAGATGGAATCAATATATTCAGTTGTATTGAGAGGTGTCACAGTCCACAGCTAGGAAATTTGGGAAAGCAGTGTTTCCGTTTCCAGTTTTGTTTGTCTGGTGACCAAAATGTGGCTGTCTCGCTCTCAATCTAACATTGTGTAAAGAAATATTTCTCTACAACAGGCTGGAATAGAAATCATTAATTGCATGCTTTGCATTGGTATAAGAATTGGCAAATGAGCCTATTGACTAATGTCTCATTGTTTCTCAACTGCTGGCTGCAAAACACCATCATGAGTGACCAAGGTGGCTTGGACAGAGGTTGCTTAACAATGCTGAGTGGCTGTGCGTTTTATCCTATGAACCGTTCACTGTTGAAAAATGACAAATCTCTGAGCTGTGAGGATGAGTTTTAAGTTTCATTCTGTCAAAAAGTGAATGACAGGAAACATAGGGGTACTGAATGGTAAGGACAGGCATTTGAAGTAAATGGGTGTTTGAAATATACAAGTGCCCCTTGTATAGGCATAGGATGCCTATGCCTACTTATGCATCTTTCTCTGCACATCCTCCAGATTTTCTGAGCATGAACATTGGGAGGAAGCTGGGCAACTTGACATACCAGGGGATTGGGAGACAATCTCTGGCAGTAAAGATAGTCCTCAGCATTTCTTTCTCCCATTACGCTTGTGTGACAGAAGGGCCAGCGATGCCAGAGTTCCAAGTTTAGAATGTAGTGATGGATCTGCTGATAAGTAGAGGAACTACAAAGAGATCAGTTAGTGTCCATGTGCAATGCTCCATTTGGATTGGAGAGTATGCTGACTGGCTGCTGTAGCAGCACATTTCAACCATAAATTGTAAAAGCCCTTTGTATCGTCACAACAATAACTTTTTATGCATTATTTTCAGGATTGACTGCCACAGAGTTATGGCAAGCACACTTTGAGGGAAGTGAGCATACTATTGCTAAGTTTGCAGATAACACAAAATGTTAAAGCAGGCAGTGAGGATGTCTACAGGGGGATATGCACAGGTTAAGTGCAAGATTAGAAGAGCTGAATATTATTTAAATGGAGAAAAACAGCTGTGACATTCAAGGGTTGGTAGAGATCCTTGTACAAACATCACAAAAACTAGGATGCAAATTCAGGTGTGGTCTTGTGGAGCAGTGGTTAGTGTCTGCTCCAGAGGTATGTCACAATGTGTAGATTTTTTTTAATCAACCTGTTCACACAAGTTCAGGTAATAGTGAATACAAATGGAATGTTGGCCTTTATTTCAAAAAGGAATGGAGTACAAAAATGGAAGGCTGGGTATTAAGTAAACTGGGCATTAGGCAGCTGATCCCTGGAATACCATGAACACTTCTGGCTCCCTTATCCAAAGAAATACATACTTGCATCAGAGAAGGTTCATGACATTGATCCTGCATATGGAAGTGATTTTCTTAGGAGGGGGAGGAGGTTGGGCCTGTAATCATTGGAGTACAAAAGGGCGAGATCTTAAAACATGTGGGACTCTAAGGGGGATTGATGTGGTAGATGTTTAGAGATTGTTTATCCTTGTCGAGAGTCTAGGACGAAAGGGCATAGTCTCAAAGTAAGGTGTCACCAATTTAAGACACATGAGAAGGAAATTCTTCTAGGATAGTAAATCTATGGAATTCTTTACTGTAAAACTCTGTTGAGCTTGGTTTAGGCCTTTTCAAGGCTGAGTGAGATTTTTAATTAGTAAGGGAAATGAGAGTTGTGTGAAAAAGACAGACAAGAGATTGGCGAGGTATGATTAAATGAATGGAAGAGCTGACTCTGAGCCAAACGGTCTCCTTCTGTTTCTACATCTTGTGGTTAACATTCATGGTGCACAAATTTGCAGTAATCTGTAGCTGTGGATACCTTCCACATTACACCCCGGTTTCCCTAGTCTGATGGGGCTTCTGACATAATTTCTTGCAGACAGTTGCTGTTGTCTGTGTCGTCTGCAATGCTCAGTCCACACAGATTGTAGATGACACATTTCCTAGGAAATACTGGCGACCACCACCCAGCATGATTGAAGCAGCAGAAGGAGTCTTCATCAGAATGATTGCTTACTCTGTTCCTTGTGTTGTCTTGCTGCAAGGACGGCCATCGTCACCAGGGCCATCCTTTGATGTGTGGCCTTACTACAAATGAGTGTAGCATTTAGAGATTGTGATTGATGGGATAGATGCATGATGCTACTTGTGGCCAAAAATTAACTTACACATGGAAGGAAGGAACAGTATCAATGTTCACAAACATGACCTGATGCCTTGACTGGTAAGTGAGGCTTTATATTTGGGCAGTTGCTTTACCCAAAACACTGTTCAGGCAGTGTCTCCCACCCGATCTCCTCCTCTAACCAGAAAAAGGAATCATTATTTGGAGATGCCAGTTTTTGACTGGGGTGTACAAAGTTAAAATTCACACAACACCAGGTTATAGTCCCAACAGGTTTAATTGGAAGCACTAGCTTTCGGAGCAACGCTAGTGTGCTTCCAATTAAACCTGTTGGACTATAACCTGGTGTTGTGTGATTATTAACAGAAAAAGAAAGTTTCTGTGCACTGGATTGGTACATGAACTATTTTTTAAAAAGTTTTCAGTAGTCTTGTTGGAAATTTAGAATAGTGGGAATGGAGGTTAGGGCAGTTGAATGTTCTTCCTGCAGAATATGGGAGGTAAGGGTCACCACTAGTGTCCCTGCTGACTGTATCTGCCAGAAGTGTACCCAACTCCAGCTCCTCAAACTACATTAGGGAAGTGGAGCTGGATGAACTTCGAATCATTCAGGAGGTGGAGGATGTTATTGAGAAGAGTTATAGGGAAATAGTCACACCTCTAGTACAAGAAGATGGGTTACTGTTAGGGGATGGAAAGGGAACTGGCAGGCAGTGCAGGGGTAAGCAATGGGCCACAGGTCTCTGACACCATCTGTCCCTGTTGCTCAGAAGGGAAGGGGAAAGAGGAGAAGAATATTAGTCATTGGGGACTCCATAGTTAGGGGGACAGATAGGTTCTGTGTGAACGAGAGACACTCAGTTGCCTCCTAGGTGCCAGGGTTTGTGATGTCTCTGATCATGTTTTTGGGATCCTTGAGAGGGAGGGGGAGCAGCCTCAAGTCATGGTCCACATAGGAACCAACAGCATAGGTAGGAAGAGAGATGGGGATTTAAGGCAGAAATTCATGGAGCTAGGGTGGAAGCTGAGAGCTAGGACAAAGTTGTTATCTTTGGTTTGTTGCCTGTGCTATGTGCTTGCAAGGCAAGGAATAGGGAGAGAGAGGGGTTGAACATGTGGCTACAGGAATCCAAAACCCACCCTCCTGCACCATTCCTATATAATCGGGGCTCTTTCTGGGTAGTGGGACCTCGACAAACAGGATGGTCTTCACCTGAACCAGAGGGGCACTAATATCTTGGGGGGGAATTTGCTTATGTTCTCCAGGTAGGTTTAAACTACTTCAGCAGGGGGATTGGAACCCAAATTGTAGTACGAGTATGCAGGAGGTTGAGTGTAGTGAGGTCCAAAATAAGGTTTCAAGATCACCAGAGGGCACCAGCCAGCACAAAGTTGGTTTGAAGTGTGTCGACTTCAACACCAAGACCATCCAGAATAAGATGGGTGAACTTTCAGCATAGGTCTGTACCATGGATTTCGATGTTGTGGCCATTTTGGAGACCTGGATAGAGCAGAGACAGGAATGATTGTTGCAGGTTCTGGGATTTAGATGTTTTTGGTAAGAACAGAGAAGATGGTAAAAGAGGGGGTCGGGGTGTAGCATTGTTAGTAAAGGACAGTATTATGGTTTCAGAAAGGACGTTTAAGGACTCTTCTATTGTGGATTAGAAACACGAAAGGGGAGGTCACCCTGTAGGGAGTTTTCTATAGGACCCCAAATAGTTCCAGAGATGTAGAGGAAATGACAGCAAAGATGATTCTCAATAGGAGCGAGAGTGACGGGGTAATTGTTATGGGGGACTTTAACTTTTCAAATATTGACTGGGAATACTATTGTTCAAGTAATTTAGCTAGGTCAGTTTCCGTGGTGCAGGAGGGTTTCCTGACACAGTATGTAGACAGGCCAACAATGGGTGAAGCCATGTTAGATTTGGTACAGGGTAATGAACCCAGCTGGGTGTTAGATTTGGAGGTAGGTGAGCACTTTGGTGCTAGTGACCACAATTCAGTTATGTTTACTTTAACAATGGAAAGGGGTACTGCAAGGCAAGAGTTATAGCTGGGCAATTATGCATCCTAAATCTTGCCTAATCACATAAGATGAGGGAAGGAAACTGCAGGGGATGGGCACAATTGAAATGTGGAGCATATTCAGGGACCATGTATTGCGTGTCCTTGATAAACATGTACCAGTCAGGCAGGAAGTTGTCGAGCACGGGAGCCGTGGTATACGAAGAAAGTTGAATCTCTTGTCAAGTGGAAGACGGTTTATGTTAGAATGAGATGTGAAGGCTCAGGGTGCTTGAGAGTTACAGGTTAGCCAGGAAAGACACAAAGAAAGAGTTAAGAGGAGCCAGGAGGGGACATGATAAGTTGTTGGTAGACAGTTGGTGATTATGATCGAGGCCTCCACAATCACCTGCTGAAAGAGCGTTGCTCCAAAAGCTCATGTGCTTCCAATTAAACCTGTTGGACTATAACCTGGTGTTGTGTGATTTTTAACTTTGTACACCGGCATCTCCAAATCATCATTTCCCAAGAGTAGGTCAAGTTTTGCACTTTCTGTAGTAGGTACATCCACATACTAAATCTGAAAGTTGTCTCGTACGCACTTGAAAAATTCCTCTCCATCTAAACCCTTAATACTGTCAGTCCCACTCTGTTTGGAAAGTTAAAATCCCCTACCATAGCCTCCCTATTATTCTTACAGATAGCGGAGATCTCCTTACAAGTTTGTTTCTCAATTTCCCTCTGACTATTAGGGGGTCTATAATACAATCCCAATAAGGTGATCATCCCTTTCGTATTTCTCAGTTCCATCCAAATAACTTCCCTGGATGCATTTCCAGGAATATTCTCTCTCCGCACAGCTGTAATGTTATCCCTTATCAAAAATGCCACTCTCCCTCCTCTCTCGCCTCCCTTTCTATCCTTCCTGTAGTACTTGTATCCTGGAACATTAAGTTGCCAGTCCTGCCCATCCCTGAGCCATGTTTCTGTAACTGCTATAATATCGCAGTCCCATGTTCCTACCATGCCATGACTTCATCTGCCTTCCCTGTAAGGCCCCTTGCATTGAAAGAAATGCAGTTTAATTTATTAGTCCTACTTTGTCCCTGCTTGCCCTGACTGTTTGAATAGAATAGCAGAGGTTAGATGGGCTTCAGATTTTCTTCACAGGTCAGCACAACATAGAGGGCCAAAGGGCCTGTACTGCCCTGTGATATTGTATGTTCTACTTGTGCAATGTTGTGCCTTGCACATATGGAAAATCAGAGCGACTACGCATCCTATTGCTCATTCTGCTTGCTTGTCCTTGGCTGTCCAGAATTTTATGAATTCTCTAGCCATCTTGTACAATGCATCAGTCATCTCTGGCAGGAAAATGTCACAGATAAGTGTCAGAGGCTGAGGAGTGACCTTAGAGGTTTACAAAATTATGAGGAGCATGGATAGGATAAATAGACAAAGTCTTTTCCCTGGGGTTGGGGAGTCCAGAAGTAGAGGGCATAGGTTTAGGGTGAGGGGAAAGATATAAAAGAGACCTAAGGGGCAACTTTTTCCACACAGAGGATGGTATGTGTATGGAATGAGCTGCCAGAGGATGTGGTGGAGGCTGGTACAATTGTAACATTTAAGAGGCATTTGGATGGGTGTAATGAATAAGAAGGGTTTGGAGGGATATGGGCCAGGTACTGGCAGGTGTGACTAGATTGGGTTGGGATATCTGGTCGGAATAGACAGGTTGGACCAAAGGGTCTGTTTCCATGACTCTGTCACTTGTTGAGCTCTGGAAGCATGGGAGACTTGTTTGGTGTAATTTAATGAGGAGCCAACATTAAATCAGCAGGTCGGTGTGGACTTGTTGGGCCAAAGGGCCTGTTTCCACACTGTAATGTAATCTAATCTAAATCCTAGAAGGTTGCCTTTAATTTGTGTGTAAATAACTGATGTTGAATAGCTGAGGTTCCCACCAACAAGAGACTGGTGTCCAGCTTTCTCCTGCTGCTGGAGTCGGAACAAAGGCCTCCTGGAGCTGCTCAGAGTCTACTATCATGCCTGCTCAACCAGGCTTCACAAAGATGTCACTAGGTATTCTTCTCACATTCTGTATCTTTTCTACCTCTCATGGGTGAGTTCCTGTTGGCCACCAAATAAGAGATTTTAGAAAATCCTTGCACAGGAAAATAAGCTGTTGCTTTATGTTCCTCACTGGTTATAATATGGTCATATTTGTCCTCGACAGCTGAAGCCACCTCAATGAGATTTTCAAGTGAATACCTCTGCTGCGCTAAACTGCTTTGTAGACTGGATATAGATTTTTTAAAAAAAAACATTTCTGGACCTTGCTTAATTTCAATGCAGCCTCACTGATAGGGTGAAAAATCTGAATGTATTTGGAACTACTTTCAAAATGATCAGTGTATCTTGGGAACATTTGGAGCTACCAGTTTAACAAAGCAGTGTTCAAACAAGTGTTACAAGATGCTGGTGTTTAAAATGTATGGCTTAACTCCTCTTTCAGACATGACATCCATATTCTGGGATTAACCAGTTTTAATTGTAGGTCAGCCCAATTTGATTTGGTATTAGGATGTGTTTTTGTGTTCAGACATGTCTCACACTGGAGAAACTGTACAAATAAATGTAAAAAGGACTGTCAAATTGGTTACATCTGTTGGATGATAGTTCTATCAAGATTTCTCCCTTTTTAAAAAAAAACAATTGTAGGTTTCGTCATGATATGGAACTCTATTTTATTCTATTAACTCTACTTAGTTATTAAATATTCAAGGCCTCTTTAAAAAGGCCTTTCTAGTCACCCAATGCAACTATTTTAACTAGGTATTGTCTCCTTGAAGCTAAATTGTATATAACGATCATTCATGCTATTCACTAAACATCTGTTCATGTTTAGACTTCAAGGAACCAGATCAAGAGTGCATCATTGAAAGAATTCTGTACTGTTACAAACTGGCATTTGGATTTAAGCAGTTGTCTACTCTCATACACAAACAATCCTATTACATATTTCAAAAAAGGAGGGAGTTCTCTATTTTAACCCTTGATCAATACCAAAAAGTCAATATTCAATTTCTATTTAGGTTATACAGCAACTTGCTGACGTGTATCTTGATGGTACACACTGCTTGTTCTGTGCAGTGGTAAAGACTGTCTATTTTTGTAGATGTGGTGCAAATTAAGTGGGCTGCTTTGTGTATTATAGATAGATGACATGAACATTATTAATGAACACTCCACTTCTGACCTTATGGAGGGAAGTAATGACAGAGCTTAAATTTGCAATATTGTAACATCTTCCATTTATTTAGGCTCTGAAGTAGCTGGTACTGCTGGTTTGTAATTGAAACTGTTAAAGGCACAAATGCCCAATAAAGTCAGACTAATTGTGCTTTTTGAGTTAAGTAACAAATCTAAAAACTGTAACATCACTCCAATCTTCCACTCACCTGAAGTCTCAAACCACTGTTAGAAAGTGTTTCTGGAGGCACTTTGAGTGCAGGAAACACAGCCTGGTTTTCATTTTAGAAAAATTATAACAGACATTAAGGTTTGGCCTAATAGAGAAACTAAGATGGTGGGAAAAAAGGATCCTCAATGAAATTGCTTTAGTTATTTCTTAAGCATAGCTTTCCTCTACTGATAGAAAAGTTTAGCACAGAATGGTTCACTTTTAACTTGTTTTCACATCTGTGTCTAATTGTTCTTAGAGGTTTCATGCTGAGGACTTGCCTCTTATTTTGAAAGAATTGTTCACCAGAATTTGATCCTAAAACCCCAGTTTCTCCAAACTTCCCTTCAACAAGCAGTGTTTGTTGCACTCTGCAGCCTTCAGGATGGCCCCACATGAAGAGAAAAGCACTTTGTGATCAGTACCTCTGTTCATGAAGTGAATCCTAATTCTAAAAGTCATTCTTCAAATGTACAAAAATGTTACTGAACATCAGAGGATTTAAATGTAGGTTCTTTATTACATGATTAAATAGCACAAAAGCCATAATATATCCTCACTGCTGTGATAGTTCAATTGACTTCATGCAAAATCATTTTTTGTTCTGAGAATCCAGTAAATCCTTAGCTTCATTGATTTTAGATGCAAGGTAAGGAGATCCACCTGTCAAACAAACCATTTTCTTCATTTTAAAATGAAAGCTCCAATCCAGCACATTTAATAGGCATACCCAATTTTGAATAATTGAACTCACCTTTGTCTGGGTGATTGAGCACCATGATCCTTCTATGTGCTTCTCGAATCTTAACTTTATTAGCTGTAGGGCTATTAAACAGAAACTTTAAACCAAAAGTACTTTTCATAGGATAAAGTTTAACATGCAAAATTAACCAGAGGCCAAATATCCGATGCCACCTGACTCAAACATTGAGTAGTCTACTTACTCCTATAAAATGATCCAATTAAACATTGCATTAGAAACAAAAAAAAATGCCGGAAATCTCAATGTACGCATTGGATTATCTTTCATTGTTTCCTAATGGTTGACCTTCGAGGAGAAAGTGAAGACTGCAGATCAGAGCTGAAAATATGTTGCTGGAAAAGCACAGCAAGTCAGGCAGCATCCAAGTAACAGGAGAATAGATGTTTCAGGCATAAGCCCTTCTTCAGGAATGAGGAAAGTGTCCAGCAGGCTAAGATAAAAGGTAGGGAAGAGGAACTTGGGGGAGGGGCGTTGGAAATGCAATAGGTGGAAGGAGGTCAAGGTGAGGGTGATAGGCCAGAGTGGGGTGAGGACGGAGAGGTCAGGAAGAAGATTGCAGGTTAGGAAGGTGGTGGTGAGTTTGAGGGTTGGGACTGAGACAAGGTGGAGTGGGGTGGGAGAAAAATGAGGAAACTGGAGAAATCTGAGTTCATCCCTTGTGGTTGGAGGGTTCCTAGCTGGAAGATGAGGTGCTCTTCCTCCAACCGTCGTGTTGCTATGGTCTGGTGATGGAGGAGTCCAAGGACCTGCATGTCCTTGGTGGAGCGGGAGGGGGAGTTGAAGTGTTGCGCTACGGGGTGGTTGGGTTGGTTGGTCTGGGTGTCCCAGAGTGTTCTCTGAAACGTTCCGCAAGTAGGCGGCGTGTCTCCCCAATATAGAGGAGGCCACATCGGGTGCAGCAGATGCAATAGATGTGTGTGGAGGTGCAGGTGAATTTGTGACAGATATGGAAGTATCCCTTGGGGCCTTGGAGGGAAGTAAGGAGGGGGGGGGGGGGGGGGGTGGTGTGTGGGCGCAAGTTTTGCATTTCTTGCGGTTGCAGGGGAAGGTGCCAGGAGTGGAGGTTGGGTTGATGGGGGGTGTGGACCTGACAAGGGAGTCACTGAGGGAGTGGTATTTTCGGAACGCTGATAGGGGAGGGAAGGGAAATATATCCCTGGTGGTGGGGTCCGTTTGGAGGTGGCGGAAATGATGGCGGATGATACGCTGTACATGGGAGGTTGGTGGGGTGGTAGGTGAGGACCAGTGGGGTTCTGTCCTGGTGGCAGTTGGAGGGGCGGGGCTCAAGGGCAGAGGAGTGGGAAGTGGAAGAGATGTGGTGGAGGGCATCGTCGACCACGTCTGGGGGGGAAATTGCAGTCCTTGAAGGAGGCCATCTGGGTTGTATGGTTTTGGAACTGGTCCTCCTGGGAGCAGATGCGGCGGAGACGAAGGAATTGGGAATAGGGGGTGGTGTTTTTACAGGGGGTGGGGGTGGGAGGAGGTGTAGTCTAGGTAGCTATGGGAGTCAGTCGGTTTATAGTGAATGTCCGTGTTGATTCGGTCGTCAGAGATAGAAATGGAAAGGTCTAGGAAGGGGGGGGGGGGGAGGTAAAAACAAAGAGTCTGAGATGGTCCAGATGAATTTGAGGTCGGGGTGGAAGGTGTTGGTAAAGTGAATGAACTGTTCAACCTCCTTGTGGGAGCACGAGGCAGCGCTGATATGGTCATCAATGTAGCGGAAGAAAAAAGGTCGGGGGTGGTGCCAGTGTAGCTGCGGAAGATGGACTGTTCCACATATCCTACGAAGAGGCAGGCATAGCTGGTGCCATGGCTACTCCTTTGGTTTGGAGGAAGTGGGAGGATTGGAAAGAGTAGTTGTTCAGGGTGACGACCAGTTCAGTCAGTCGAAGGAGGGTGTCAGTGGAGGGGTACTGGTTGGTACGACAGGAAAGGAAGAAGCGGAGGGCTTTGAGTCCTTCGTGATGGGGAATGGAAGTGTACAGGGACTGGATGTCCATGGTGAAGATAAGGCGTTGGGGACCGGGGAAGTGAAAATCATGGAGGAGGTGGAGGGAGTGGGTGGTGTCCCGAACGTAAGTGGGGAGTTCTTGGACTAAGGGGGACAGGACCGTGTCGAGGTATGCAGAGATGAGTTCGGTGGGGCAGGAGCAGGCTGAGACAAATGGGTCGGCCGGGGCAGTCAGGTTTGTGGATTTTGGGCAGGAGGTAGAAACGGGCGGTGGGGGGTTGTGGGACTATGAGGTTGGAGGCGGTGGATGGGAGATCCCCTGAGATGATGAGGTTATGGATGGTCTGGGAGATGATGGTTTGGTGGTGGGAGGTGAGGTCATGGTCAAGGGGGCAGTAGGAGAAGGTGTCCGCGAGTTGGCATTTAGCCTCAGCAGTGTAAAGGTCGGTGCACCAAACTACTACCGTGCCTCCCTTGTCTGCTGGTTTGATAGTGAGGTTGGGGTTGGAATGGAGGGAGTTACTCCCCCTCCCACTCCACCAAGGACATGCAAGTCCTTGGACTCCTCCATCGCCAGACCATAGCAACATGACAGTTGGAGGAAGAGCGCCTCATCTTCCGCCTAGGAACCCTCCAACCACAAGGGATGAACTCCGATTTCTCCAGTTTCCTCATTTCCCCTCTCCCCACCTTATCTCAGTCAAATCCCTCGAACTCAGCACCACCTTCCTAACCTGCAATCTTCTTCCTGACCTCTCCGCCCCCAACCCCACTCCAGCCTATCACCCTCACCTTGACCTCCTTCCATCTATTGCATTTCCAATGCCCCTCCCCCAAGTCCCTCCTCCCTACCTTTTATCTTAGCCTGCTGGACACACTTTCCTCATTCCTGAAGAAGGGCTGATGCCCGAAACGTCGATTCTCCTGTTCCTTGGATGCTGCCTGACCTGCTGCGCTTTTCCAGCAACACATTTTCAGCTAATGGTTGATCTTGCTAACAATGTGCCCATGTAAACAGAAATTTTATTAGTTCAACTGAACACATTTGGACCAGTGTAGAGCACAAAGATTCCAAGACATTGAGATTTGAATAATTAAGAATTATTGTATAATTTAGCATATACAGCAGAGTGACCTAGGGTTTACATAGCAAAAATTCATTTATTCATCTTGGAAGTCATTTTAGTTGTGGGTTTAAAATGTAGTTGTGACTATTAGTTGTGTAATAAGGTTTTTATTGCAAATTAAAATGTTGTTTTACCTCACTCCCAAAATAAGAGCTGCTTCTCTCTTAGTCATTTTAGCCTCAAATCCACCCCTGTAGTATCCACTGAAAGCCTGAAAAGACAATTAGTTTTTTTTTTGCAAGATTGTCTCTGTAGAATGGGACACTGTTTTTGAAATAAGATCCCAGAATTTCTGGCAACTGAATCCAAGAAGTCAAACTATTCAAAGTTACAACAACAAAATAATTCCAAAATGTATTTGTGGAACAATCAGCAATAGGCATTTGATTTTATGCTGTTGTAAAGCAGCTTTAACACAAAGTTCACCTCCGAACTTGCAGTGTGGAAATATACTCCAAATACAATAGGTCACCTTTACAGTGGAGGTCACAGATTAATTCAACATTATAATACTATGCTTCAACTTGAATTTTTAATGTAGGTTTGACTCTTGAGGTAGATAAAACAGACAAGTCCAAATGTATTGATTATCAGAAGGGAAAGAATTACAAGCATGGATCACCCAAGTCGAAGGATTTTAATAGTAACAATGAAAGATGTTAAATACATCCAAGTTTATATGGTGCATGAGATATGATGGTTATATTTCTAATAATTAAAGCTCTGGAAGAGAGATGCATGGAAGTAACTGTAATGCATTGCTGTTTGAATATAGACACTAATTACAGTGCACCCCATACTGAATGTTGGGGAGGGGTGGGGGGGGAGTGAATATTAAATCCAGTGCCAGGTCTGGTGCTGATCAAACACTTTCAATCATGAATTAAAACAAACTCACTGGAGGTGGTGGCAGCTATATAAACCCATATCCTCAACAATGGAAGAGTCTAGCATGTTAGTGCAAAAGATTTCTGGGCGGCACGGTGGCACACAGTGGTTAGCACTGCTGCCTCACAGCGCCAGAGACCCGGGTTCAATACCCGCGTTCAATACCCGCCTCAGGCGACTGACTGTGAGGAGTTTGTACGTTCTCCCAGTGTCTGCGTGGGTTTCCTCCCACAGTCCAAAGACGTGCAGGTCAGGTGAATTGGCCATGCTAAATTGCCCGTAGTGTTCATCAAGGGGTAGATGTAGGGGTATGGGTGGGTTGCGCTTCGGCGGGGCGGTGTGGACTTGTTGGGCCGAAGGGCCTGTTTTCACACTGTAAGTAATCTAATCTAATAAGGCTGAAACATTTGCAGCAATCTTCAGCCAGAAGTGGCAAGTAGGTAATCCATCTCAGCGGCCGAAAGTGGTCCTTAACATCATAGATGCCAGTCTTCAGCCAATTTGATTCACTCCACCTAATAGGAAATAGTTGGAGGTATGCGACACTGCAAAGGCTATGGGCCCTGACAACATTCTGCCACAGTACTTGTGCTCCAGAACTTACTGCTCCCCTAGCCAAGCTATCCCAGAACCCCTACAACTACCTGATAATTTAGAAAATTGCCCAGGTATATTTTGTACACAAAATGGAGCACAAATCCAACCTGACCATTTATTGCCCTCAATCTACTCACGATCAGTGTATAATAATAGATAACACTTAATGACATCATGCTGCTCCTGCTAAGCAACAATCCACTCACTCACTGACACACAGTTTGGGTTCCACGATGGTCACAACTCCTGACCTCATTACAGCAGTGGTTCAAACAAAAAGAGCTGAATTCCAAAGGCAAGGTGAAAGTGATAGTTCTTGACGTCAAAATAACATTGACAGAGTGTGGCAAATGACCCCAAGCATATTTGGGATCAATGGGAATCTGGGGAAAACTCTCTGCTGGTTAGAGTCATTCCTGACACTTAAGGTTGTCGTGGTTTTTGAAGGTGAGTCATCTCAGCTCCAGGACATTGCTACAGGAGTTCCTCAGGATCGTGTCCCAAGCCCAGCCATATTCAGCTGCTTCAAATGGCCTTTTCTGCATTTGAAGTGAATAGTTGATGATTGCACAATGTTCAAGACCATTCAATGCCTTGATACTGATGCAGTCCATGTTTAAATTCAACAAGATCTGAACAATATCCAGGGTTAGACTGAAAAATGGCAAGTAACATTTGTGCCACTCAAGAGCCAGGCAACAATCATCTCCAATAAGAGACAACCTAACTGCTGTTCTCTAACATTCAATAGTGTTAGCTGCTATCCTGGATATTACCACTGACCAGAAACTCAACTGGACTCACCATATAGATACATTAGCTAAAAGAGCAGGTCAGAGACTAGGAATATTGTGATGAGTAACTCCCTTCCTGACTCCCCAAACCCTGTCCACCATCTACAAGATACAAGTCAGGAATGTGGTGGAAAGGTCACCACTTGCCTGGATGGGTGCAGCTCCAGTAAAAGCATGAAAGCTCGACATCAAAGATATATCTTCTACTACTACTACTACTACTACTACTACTACTACTACTACTACAACAACAACAAAGATACAAAGGCAGAAATTCACCAAAGATCATTACTCAGCACCTTTAAGCCCATGGTCACTTTCACCTAGAAGGTGAAGGTCAGCAGATACTTAGGAAAGCCACCACCTGCAGGTTCCCTCCTAAGCCACTCACTGTCCCTGACTTAGAAATATAACACTGGTCCTTCACTGTCACCAAATCAAAATCCTGGAATTCCCTCTGAGGGCAATGTGGGTTGCCTACACCACATGGACTGCAGTGGTTCAAGGTGGCAGCTCACCTTCTCAAGGACAACTAGTAAAATAATAAATGCTGGCTAGCAACCACCCACATTCTAGAAGTGAAAAAAAAGCAAAAATTGCCCTATGTGAAAGGATGTTGTGAATATCCAGAGAAAAGCTAAATGTATGTTTCCATTTTTTTCGAGCTTAAGATAAAGAGATGATGGAATCAATGAGGATTTCAGGGATTGAGACACTTGCTGTAGAGTATTAGGCTCTGTCCTGCACTAGATCCATGGTTTTAAATTTGTTAATCTTGTGAAGCTCCCAGAGCAATCCTTATAGATTTTGATCAAGGCCATAATTTAGTGCAAATTTATAAAAACTCCCTGCTATGCATTTAACAGCAACTTGAAATAACACATATTTGTTTCTCTGATTGTACAAAAAAGTCTGATCTAGATTTTAACCTTGGTCCCAGAAGAACATGATTGTAAAATATAGTTGATGCATGAAAAGAAAAATGTTAAGCCATTTAAAATACAGAGA
Organism: Chiloscyllium punctatum; assembly: GCF_047496795.1. Taxonomy (NCBI): domain Eukaryota; kingdom Metazoa; phylum Chordata; class Chondrichthyes; order Orectolobiformes; family Hemiscylliidae; genus Chiloscyllium; species Chiloscyllium punctatum. The sequence continues at coordinate 35,767,523 of NC_092744.1, forward strand.
ACTATTTTTAAAATTTCTTAATTCTTATTGAATATTAACAAAAAAAAACCAGCTTAGGAAAATTGACATTTAGCAAAATGAAATTTTGCATTCAATAAGCTAGAAAACAAAACTAACCGACTTAGGCAGGCTTTGAATAGTTTGTTTCAAAGCAGGTTCCACATGCTTCATAGCCTTAACAACATAGCGGCCTAAGAAGGAAGAACAAACACACTAAAAAAAGGAAAAACAACATATAAAAAAGGTATACCTTATCTCTGTTGAAGTATGTAGGAGTCCTCCAGCATATTCACTGGCTGCTTAAGAGGATAAGCGTTAACTAGAAATGTCACCTGTTTGGAGTTTTTTTTGTAATCCCAAGAATATGTAGACATGTGTCTAATTTCACTTTTGTATTACCCAAGAAATACATACTGGGGGATGAATCGAGAGAGTGTGTAAGGTGTTTAGTAGGGTGTGGAATAATTTAAAAATAATGGGGAACATGGATAGCAGCCTACATTCCCAAGAAAACAGACTAGGCACCTCAACTGAACTGTGATAAGGAATAAAGGGTACCTCTCACAAATAGGATTAGGCCAGAACTACGCATCTTTTGTATTGTTGTAGCTGCAATAACTTCAGCTAGTGAGTATGTTTAAATAAAAAAAGTGTCAAGAGGTGGTGAAAGAATGACGTGGCCTGGGTAGGCACCAATGAGTATGTGTCATCATTGTAATTGGATGAGTTAAGTCAGGTCCAAGTCCATGTTTGGGTTAAACAGGTTTCCATAAACTTTGCGATGTAAAGTAAATTAAGGGGGCACCTGAACAGATGTTATAAAGGCATTCAACCATCCAGAAGATGTGGGTAAGAACAACAAATGTGTAGGTACTCTACACATGTCACACCAACCAGATGAAGATTCCTGGCACAGGCTAGCAGGGATAAGTGTAAGTGAGGGTCATAATGTTCTACCCACAGCTTAGTGGATAATTTCATCATGATTACAGTTAGTTAGCTTCTGCTCAGATGCTATAACATTAAATCTTGCTTATAATGAATACAGCCAATTGGTTATGGTGATTATACAAGCGGAGTTGAATAACTTGTAACTTAGGTGCGAAATAACTCACTAGACAGAATCCCATTAGCACAGCAAAAAAAAGTCAATTGAAGACTTGAATTAAGTTTCATGTTGAGACAAACATTCAATATTTCTTTACTTAAAAATTAAAACTGTATTGTACATACTGCCTCCCTGTCTCCAACTGCACCTAGCCAACCAATGTAACACTTAAGATTTGGATTTCATCTGATACCCTTTTCATCCCAAGCAGCCTTGGAATAACCATCATATATAATAAGAAGTGGTAAAGTGCACAAATATAGCAACTTCACATTCACACAGGACTTCTATTTCTATTCATGCTAAGCGGACAACATAGCTTTAGAATAAAAAGTGTATAACTGCAAACATACAAGTTACATAAATAAAAAAAAACACAAGCATACAAAATGCTCTATTATGAAAGGTTAAGTTGTATTTCAGTACAAACCTGCAAATGCTGCAGCAGCAACTGTCAGACCAACTGCTATCATAGTGGTTGCCTGGATGTTGTAAAAGAGCATGTTATTACACATATTTTAAACAAACTTTAAATTTTATTTTAAAAAGCAAAACTAGTGAAGCATTCATTTCATTTGGCAAAGAGGTTTCTAAACTTCTACGACCCCTTGCATGAACTGTTTCGAATTTCACTCCTGAAAGATTTGTGAACGAAGATAAATTCTATCTACCCTATGTTACTCCATTGAAAACTTCAAATCAAAAGTCACTCCTTATCTTTTAAATTTCAGAGAATATAACTGTTTAGTAAGTTCTCTTATATTAACCCATGGAATACAAGTATTACTCTGGTAATTTGTACTGCACTCAAGACCAAAATATTCTTAAGGTATGGTGCCCAGAATTGCTGACAGAATTCAGATATAATTTAACCAGGGCTTCACTTACCAGAAAGAAAATTGCTACCAAATCCCTTTTTAGTCCTATATATATAGATATAAAAAAAAAGGTCTGTGGATTATTTTCTGTACTTGTTAGTTATAAATTTATGAACGCCAATGTATAGACCTGAAGGTCCAAATATCAGGTGAGGAGTTTAAATTTAAGTACGTAAATGTGGAATAAAAATACCAATGGCTATGAAATTCCCTGACTGTCAAAACATTTGGTTTAATGTTATTTAAGGAACTAAAAGCTGGTGTCCTTGTCTGGTCTGTTCTATACATGATTCCAGATCCACAAGAATGTGGTTGGCTTCTAAATGCCTTTGAAAGTCTTGATAGGTTTGCAAAGTAGACACAGTCTGGAAGAACACAGCAAACCAGGCAGCATCAGACATTGGAGAAGTCAGGGTTTCAGGTCTAACCGTTCCAGCCTCCTGCTTGTTTTGATAGATTTGCAAGCTAGGTTATGTCTAAGACAAATAGAATCACTGGACCTAGTAGTGACCCAGACACACACAGCCTCTACAGAGTCAACTGGGCATTCTCACTAATATTTGAGGACATGTCAAAATTGGGACAGCAGTCTCAGACCAATCAATACACTCGGTTCATAACTGTCAGTCAATGCCCAGATTTCTCCATTAACATTCCGGAGTATATCCTATTCCAATGGCTGGTGAGGCACACCAGAAGGATGTAGCAGAGTGGTAGTGAGGTAGTGAGGAAAGAATTCTCAACATTAATTCCTGATACGATTAAGTCTTGAGGCACAAGATCAACAGTGAACAAATAAACTTATTTGATTGCCACATAATGCAATCTCTCAGCTGACAAATCAGTACTCCTTCACATCCATAATCACTTGGAAGAAGGGTCACGAGATGATAAAAATACACATTGAATGTTGATAAATTTTAAATCAACACCCATCAAACTGGGTTGGTACTGTTATCATTTAATGTGGTCTAAAGAATGAGGAACAGGTGATGGATATATTAAGGGTCAATTGGGTATAATTGGCTATATAAATATGAGAATCTGGTAATCAGTGAGGTGAGAGTGACATGAATTGCAAAAAGGTTCTCCAAGTGTGGATTTGAACTGTTTAAATGTTATCTGCTACCAATATTACACACCAGAAGAGGATGGTGAAGTCAAAATATGACAAATTACGGTATGTTTACCCATTCCTGTTTTTTTCAAACTATGAGCCCTATGACCAGCAAAAGGATGAAGTGGTGATGTAGACCCAAATTACTACTTTTAAAAAAAAAGAAACAAATAGGTAACAAAGTCTGACCATAGTAATTTTATTATAATACTGAAGCAGAATAAGTATATTTTTCCCCCAGAATTGAAGACTGATCATTTAAACACATACAAAAAGTTTGGACAGATTATTAACTTTCATTGATTAAGTTTAATCAAAAAGTGATTTATTAACTGTTTACAAGATTTAATGAGATTGACAAATTTAGAAAGACCTGAGAATAATACCATGAAAAAGAATACATGCTGACATACAATCTACCATAGAAAAGATGCAGAAATTTCATTTGGAAACTCATCTGTGCTGGCATTTAAATTTTGGCATAGTCCAACAACTAAGAATTAACTGACTTTATTTCTAGTTTTGACAGGAGTTAAAATTTGTGGATAAACATACACTGCTACAACAAATACTGGAGACCTAAAATTCCCAAGATAGCATTCTTTTCCAGAAGCATTCGTAGTACTAAGGGGGAAGTCAGTGATAAAACAGAAGATGGAGGTCAGATTAATAAAATTTGTGAAACCATCTAGATACAGATCATGGGTGACAACAAAACTACAACTAATAGAAATGAAAACAGACTACTGAATTTTGAGGAGCAAAGAGAAGTTGGGATTTGCAATAAGACTGAACTCTGGAACTACTTAGGGTGTGGTCAATGCTTCAGGTGTAAGTCAAAGTACCATTATGGCATGAACAATCCTAAATCCTCATTTGAAAGTAAGTCTTAAATGGAAATTGAAGGTACAGATCAAAGACCGGGCACTATATTTGAAGTTTCACCCAGTGAAGAATGTATTAGTGCCAAGTTCATTTAATTGTGCAGTTTTAGCTATTGAATGCATGTCCAGTGTGTGGATAATCTGGCTAAAATGCTATCAAAACTCAAAGAAAGCACATTTGAAACTGGATATGGAAAATGACAAAGCCATTTATTGAAAAGTGTGTAAAGTGGATTTTCACAATCAGGAGTTTTATTGTAACATAACATTTAATAAAAAAGGTTATTGATAGAAATTTAGACAACAATTCAACTATGTTGAAATCAAATAGGCAATTTGCCCATCCATCCTCAAGAGTTAAAACATTTAGTAAAAGGATGCAAGAATAAGGGATGGACAGTATGATAAACTTATAAATGACGTGATATTTGTTTTTAAAACTAAAGAATGCCTCGCAGCCAACAAGTCTGCCCTTAAAGATTTCAATGAGGGAGTTGCTGTGCACCTAAAGTCATGTGATAAAGAAAAACATTTCCATTTTGTAGACTTGGCAAACCAGATTTTGTCAGATAGAATAATACAATGCAAGGATAAAATAATTATTGATAAATTAATGGAAATGGTGATAGGAACTGGATCTGGACCACTGATCGTCAAGGGGATTTCTTATTGATGAATTTAGAGATGTGTATGAATATGCAGCAAAACCTTTTTAGCAATCAAGTCTGCGAAAGAAACCATTAAGTAACAGATAAAATGGTTAATAAAAATTCAGATCAGTTATCGTCTGCACTAACATGGACCATATGCACAAAGAATGTGTTACAGCTGGTTACACTTCATTCAGATCAGTTTTTGGTAGGAATCCTAAAGTTCCACCAGCAAAAACTGATCAAGCTTTAACTTGAGAAAATGCTACAATGAGGTCTTCATACTCTGTATTTGAGGCCACTACATTCAGGCAGAAAGACATTTTTAAAACTCTAGTCTCAAGGAATTCATTAAGCCTCAAGATATAAAGGTAATTGAAATCAAGGAGATAAGTTTCTTATGGGAGAAGGATTTAAAGGCGAAAGCAAGCATAGTAGCATGAGGTTTAAGAAGAAAATGGAGGACCAAGATATATGAATAGATTCAACAGGAACAGAAAAAGCAAGTGTGAAAGTTTTCTTGGCTCTTAACAAGAAATGTTTTGGAGTATAGATCAATTGATATTAAAGCTTAGATTTTGCAGCAATATCACCACGAGAGGGAAATGCTTTGTCCTCCAAGAGGTACGGTCCCAGAGTTCTTGACGTTAAACATGCAATGGCCTAAATAATGCCTCAAATTTAGGTACTTCTCAGTAAGGTCTGCCCTGCCTTCAGTTAAATGCAGACCTTGCCATGTCATACTGACAGCATGTGGGCAAGCTTTCAATCACTTTTTGTGGGGTGGGAGCATGGAATTTGAAAACGTTGTCATAAGTGAACTTAAATCAAAATTCAAATTGGAAGTCATTTCAGGTGATTTTAAGTACTATGGAATGGAAATCAGATGGAACAAAGTGTCACTTAGCAAGGTAGGATCTCAAACAAACAGTAGCGGGGGCAGTTGAAGATTAATTTGCCAGCTGAATTGGCTGAAATAGTTATGCACCAGCATTAAAAAAGTTCCAAGGTGTAAGATATTATTTGGGTAAACAAAACATTTGAAATAAACCATAGTTTTAAAACTTCAATCATTGGGCGATGTCAGGAACATAAACCTTGGAAGAAATTCTATAAATAAATTTAGCAGCAATACTCACCACATTAAGTCAGTATGGGATAACATATGTAAAATGTGAATGAACACAGATAGAGGATCAATATTGCAGTTTTAAAACAGCTGCTGGAGAATGGAGGAATCTTCAGACTGAAATGGGTGGATAGCGGCAGTCAGCTATGATTGTTTTACAAGGAAAGAGATTACGAAATGTAGGACATACATAGGAAAGAGTGCTTTGAACTTTAATGGGCAAAGAACACAAAGGGCTATCTTGTGAATTTGTATTTGCTCTATACATTTATAGATTTAAAAGATCTGAAAAGGAGTTTGATGAATGAGGGAACAGGTGATACACATTAAAGTTAATTGTGTGATTTGATTGTATAAATTCAGGGGGGTGGGTAGTAATGAATGGGATGATCATATACAAGTGATTGTGAACCTAGTGGAATGTTGACATTTATTGCTAGGAGAATGGAATGTAAAAGTACATATGTTTTTGTACACTGTATTCAGTGAAGACACATTGAGTGCTGTATGCAGTTTTGGTCTTCATAAAAAGGATGAAAATGTGAGAAGGTTCACTCAACCAATTATGGAATGGAGTACAAGGAAAGGTTGAACTGGCTGGCCCTACATCCAGTGGAATTTTTTTCTAACAAGAGGTGATGTTACTGAAAGAAAATTGAGGGTTCTTGACAAGGTGGATGCTGAAAGGACATCTGTTGAGGGGGGAAAGGATACTATTTTTAAACTCTGTCCCCTAGTTTTGAAGGGGTAAGAAATAAGAATGATGAGAAATTTCTTTCTGAAGGTCAAGTCTTTGCACTGTTTCTCAGAATTCAGGGGAAGCATAGCCAATGAATATTTTATAACAAACAAGGGTATGCAGGGTAGCTTGGAAAGCATTGTTGAGAATAAAAATCAGCTCAGCCATGACCTTAAATGATAAGTCAAGGGGCGGAATAATATCTTGTTCATAGGATGTGGCTGTGTTTAGATTCACCAGCCAATACAAACTCACTGCCCACCCTGTCAAGTCCCTTCAAAAAAACTTGTCTTTTGATGAGATCACTTCTCATTCTTTTAAACCACAAAGAGTAAGCATTGCAGGAACCAATCCAGTGAACCATCACTATTGCCTACATGTAAGTGTACTTTTCGTTAGATGTGGCAACAATAGTACAGTACTCAGAATAATTTTATCAAAACCCTATACAATTATATAGGAGTTCCATACTCTTACATGCCAGTATAGCAGAGGAGTGAGATTGCTTTTGATCAAGGCAGTATTTAACAATGGCATCAAAGAGTCCTAGGAAAGTGACAGTCAATGGGAATCAGGGTAATCTCTCCACTAGTTGAAGCCATGCCTAGCACAAAAGGAAAATAGTTGTTGTTCAAGGGCCAATCATTTCAGCTCCAAGACATCTTTGCAGAAGTTCATCAGAATAGTATCTTCAGCCCAAACATCTTCAGCTACTTCATAAAATTACTTTGACTCCATAAAATCAGAGGTGGAGTGATTGTTTCTAACTACTATACAATCACAACTCCAAATGCAGCAAGATTTGGAGAGTATTCAGGTCTAGGCTGACAGAAGTAATAATCAGCCCAGGCCTGGATACTGTCCAAGGCTTGCTGCATTTGGAGTTGTAAAAGTTTCTGAACACACCATCTGCAAGTGCCCCTTCAAAGTGCACACCATCTGACTTCAAATGATATTGATGTTTCTTCACTGTCACTGGATAAAAATTGTTGAACTCTTTTCCCAAAAGCACAGCGGTGTCCTCTCACACCAAGGATTGGAGCTGTTCAGTGACACAGCTAGCCACCATCTCCTTCAGGAAAATTAGGAGTTGGCGGTAAATGCTGGCCTAGGCAGTAATAACCATAATCGCATGAAAGAAAGAAAATCCCTTTGCAATACTGGCTGAACAACTGTTCTGCTTCCTAATTAGATGCATACTAACTTTGAGATATTTGTGCACATATGTCCAAGTTCTCCTGAACATCAAAAACTGGAAAAAAGTTTAAGACCTTTTCAAAACAAAAAGTCTGTTTTATTTTAAAATTCACACTCATGAAGAATCACTTTTCTTTCTTTCCCCACAAACCTTCATCTGTCACCACGTTGCCCTCAAACCTGTCTCTCTTCAGCTGCCTTTGTGTCTTCTTTCTTCCACCACCGCCGCCCCCCCCCCCTCAGTTTATATTCCCCATTTAGTTCTTGCATCAGCAACAAATTTGGAATTTTCTTTGTCTCTTTGCCAAAGTCATTAATCTAGACTATAAACAGCTGATTATTGCAGCACTTTAAATCAGTCTACCAACATAAACTACTCATTTATCCCTACTTTCTATTTTCTGTCCATTATCCAAATCTTTCAACTGTGCTACTATTACTTCCAACTCAGATTTTGCCTTTAGTGAAGTGTACTAAACACTCTTTGGAAATCCAATGACATTTACGAATTCCTCTTTATCTATTTAAGAGTTATAGCCTCAAAAACACTGCTCAAAAATAACTACCCATTTGTAAAACCATGCAGACTTTCTGATCCTTTGAATTATTTTTCACTTTTAATTTTTCTATAGTAGTCGATCCTAGCATTTTCCCAATAAATGACATCAGGCTCATTGCCTTATAGGTTCATCTTGACTCTCCCTTCTTTTCTGAAAAAAAAGGGCGAGATTTAAATTCTGATCTGCTTGGATGGTGATATAACTTATGGGTATCAGAATATCATCAGCAGCATATTCATCTGTAATCCTTAACTCATTCTTACTAATCTACTTGATGCAATTTTAAGTCTCCTGGACTGTATTGGCAGGATTGACCACAGTTAACAAAACATTAACTCAATTTTTCTCTTTACAGATGCTACTAGACCAGAGTTTCCCCAGTGTACTGGTTTTTCTTTCAAATCACTTAGTGCTGTTTGAACTCAATTCTGCTTTTCAATTTGAAAAGCAATAAAATTGCATTTCAAAATAAACACTATAATAAAAAAAGGTAGTAATTGTTAATCTTATCACTACTCTAACATCAGGGATTCATATTCCCCTCCCTTGTCCACATTCTCTCTGGCACACTCCTCCTCCATTCCCAACATTTCTACACACTCCCACAGCACCTTCCCTCCCCACACAATTGCAGAAGGTGTAATATCTGCCCCTTTATCTCCCCATCACCCAAGGCTCCAGACACCCCCTCTGGGTGAAGCAGTGATTTACCTGGACTTCACTCAATCTAGTCTACTATATTTGATGTTCTCAATGTGCTGTGTTGCAGAGACAAAATGCAGGCTGGGTGACCACTTTGCAGAACACCTGCAAAAGTAATCCCAAACTTCACTGCCTTTCATTTCAACACAGCCACATTTGCACTGCAACTTTCCTTTCACAGGTTTGCCACAACATTCCAGCCAGCCTCAGCACAAGCTCAAAAAGCAATGTCTCATTTTCCACTTGGGGACCCCGCAGTTCCTAGGGCTCAACACCAAAGTAAATAACTTTAAAGCCTAATTTCATCATCCCCTGGCGGCTCCTCCCTTATTCCACCCTTGTCACCCACCCCACATCTAGTCTGGTTAGTACATGTTGCTTTTAGCAATCATCCATTCCAACGTACTCCGAGGCACATCATACTGATTGCATTCAGCAAAGCTAACTCAAGCTATACAAGTGATTAAAAGCTATGTCCTGGCCAGCTATCTGTAATCGTGTTTACCTACTCCTTCCATGTCTTTCTAGGCTCCATCTCCACCTATCCCTTATCTTCCCACATCAACTTCAGCAAAAATACCACTTATTACTAACTATCAATTCTGATGAAGATTCAGAGTAAAAGAGATGTACAGCATGGAAACAGACCAGTCGGTCCAACCCGTCCATGCCGACCAGATATCCCAACCCAATCTAGGCCCACCTGCCAGCACCCAGCCCATATCCCTCCAAACCCATCCTATTCATATATCCATCCAAATGCCTCCTAAAATGTTGTAATTGTACCAGCCTCCACCACATCCTCTGGCAGCTAATTCCATACACATACCACCATCTGCGTGAAAAAAGTTGCCTCTTAGGTCTCTTTTATATCTTTCCCCTCTCATCCTAAACCTATGACCTCCAGTTCTGAACTCCCTGGCCCCAGGGAAAAGACTTTGCCTATTTACCCTATCTATGCCCTTCAATTTTGTAAACCTCTAAGGTCACCCCTCAGCCTCTGACGCTCCAGAGAAATCAGCCCCAGCCTGTTCAGCCTCTCCCTATTGCTCAAATCCTCCAACCCTGGCAACATCCTTGTAAATCTTTTCTGAACCCTTTCAAGTTTCACAACATCCTTCCGAGAGGAAGGAGACCAGAATTGCACACGATATTCCAACAGTGACCTAACCAATGTCCTGTACAGCCGCAACTCCTGTACTCAATACTCTGACCAACAAAGGAAAGCATACCAAACTCCTTCACTATCCTATCTACCTGCGACTCCACTTTCAAGGAAATATGAATCTGCACCCCCAAGGTCTCTGTTCAGCAACACTCCCTAGGACCTTACCATTAAGGTGTATAAGTCCTGCTAAGATTTGTTTTCCCAAAATGCAGCACCTTGCATTTATCTGAATTAAATTCATCTGCCACTTCTCAGCCCATTGGCCCATCTGGTCCAGATCCTCTTGTAATCAGAGATAACCCTCTTTGCTGTCCACTACACCTCCAATTTTGGTGTCATCTGCAAACTTACTAACTGTACCTCTTATGCTCGCATCTAAATCACTTATGTAAATGACAAAAGTTGAGGACCCAGCACCGATCTTTGTGGCACTCCACTGGTCACAGGCCTCCAGTCTGAAAAACAACCCTCCACCACCTAATCAGTGTCCCATAGGGAATCTTGTCAAAAACCTCACTGAAGTCCATATAGATCACATCTACCACTCTGCCCTCATCAATCCTCTTTGTTACTTCTTCAAAAAACTCAATCAAGTTTGAGAGACATTATTTCCCCACACACACAGCCATGTTGACCATCCCTAAACAGTCCTTGCCTTTCCAAATACATGTACATCTTGTCCCAAAGATTCCCTCCAACAACTTGCCCACCACTGAGGTCAGGCTCACTGGTGTATAGTTCCCTGGCTTGTCCTTACCACCCTTCTTAAACAGTGACACCATGTTTGCCGTCTTCCAGCACCTCACCTGTGACTATTGATGATACAAATATCTCAGCAAGAGGCCCAGCAATCACTTCTCTAGCTTCCCACAGAGTTCTCTGGTACACTTGATCAAGTCCTAGGGATTTATCCACTTTTACCTTGTAAGGACAAGACATCCAGCACTTCTTCCTCTAATCTGGACATTTTGCAAGATGTCACCATCTATCTCCCTATTCTATCATCTTCCATATCCTTTTCCACAATAAATACTGATGCAAAACACTTTAGTATCTCCCCCATTTTCTGCAGCTCCACACAAAGGCCACCTTTGCTGATCTTTGAGGAGCCCTATTATCTCCCACGTTACCCTTTTATCCTTAATGTATTTGTAAAACCCCTTTGGATTCTCCTTAATTCTATTTGCCAAAGCTATCTCATGTCCCCTTTTTCCCCCCCCTCATGATTTCCCTCTTAAGTATACTCCTACTTCCTTTATACTGTAAGGATTCACTCTATCTATCCTGTCTATACCTTAGATATGCTTCCTTTTTCTTAACCAAACCCTCATTTTCTTTAGTCATCCAGCATTCCCTATACCTAACAGCCTTTCCTTTCACCCTGACAGGAATATACTTTCTCTGGATGCTAGTTATCTCATTTCTGAGGCTTCCCATTTTCCAGCCATCCCTTTTACCTACGAACAGCTGCCCCCAATCAGCTTTTGAAATTTTTGCCTAATACCGTCAAAATTTGCCTTTCTCCAATTTAGAACTTCAACTTTTAGATCTGGTCTATCTTTTTCTATCACTATTTTAAATCTAATAGAATTATGCTCACTGGCCCCAAAGTGCTCCCCACTGACACCTCAGTCACCTGCACTGCCTCATTTCTCAATAGTAGGTAAAGTTTTGCACCTTTTCTAGTAGGTACATCCACATACTGAATCAGAAAATTGTCTTGTACGCACTTAAATTCCTCTCCATCTAAACCCTTAGCACAATGGCAGTCCCAGTCTTTGTTTGGAAAATTAAAATCCCCTCCCATAACCACCCTATTATTCTTACAGATAGCTGAAATCTCCTTACAAGTTTGTTTCCTCAATTTCCCTCTGACTATCAGGGAGTGTATAATACAATCCCAATAAGATGATCATTCCTTTCTTATTTCTCAATTCCAACCAAATAACTTCCCTGGATGTATTTCCAGGAATATCCTCCTCAGCACAGCTGTAATGCTGTCCCATAATCAAAAATGCCACTCCCCTTCCTCTCTTGCCTCCCTTTCTATCCTTCCTGTAGCATTTGTATCCTGGAACATTAAGCTGCCAGTCCTGCCCGTCCCGGAGCTGTGTTTCTGTAATTGCTATGATATCCTAATCCCATGTCCCTAACCGTGCCCAGAGTTCATCTGCCTTCCCTGTTAGGCCCCTTGCATTGAAATAAATGCAGTTTAACTTTAGTCCTACCTTGTCCCTGCCTGTTTGACTCACTTCTGTTCTCAAATGGACTTAAAGCATTAACTCCGCTTTCTTCCCACAGATGCTGTTAGATCTGCTGAATTTCTCCAACAATTTTTGTTTCAGATCTCCAGAATCCAAAGTTTTGTTTTTTCATAATGCTGAGTGCCAGACTTCAAATCATACAACACAGAAATAGACCTGGTATAAACAATAACTGCAGATGCTGGAAACTAAATACTGGATTAGTGGTGCTGGAAGAGCACAGCAGTTCAGGCAGCATCCAACGAGCAGCGAAATCGACGTTTCGGGCAAAAGCCCTTCATCAGGAATAAAGGCAGGGAGCCTGAAGCGTGGAGAGATAAGCTAGAGGAGGGTGGTGGGGGTGGGGAGAGAGTAGCATAGAGTACAATGGGTGAGTGGGGGAGGAGATGAAGGTGATAGCTCAAGTAGGAGATGGTGGAGTGGAAAGGGAGATAGGCAGGTCAGCCAAGTCAAGGAGACAGTGCTGAGCTGGAAATTTGAAACTAGGGTGAGTTGGGGGAAAGGGGAAAATGAGGAAGCTGTTGAAGTCCACATTCATGCCCTGGGGTTGAAGTGTTCCAAGGTGGAAGATGAGGCGTTCTTCCTCCAGGCGTCTAGTGGTGAGGGAGTGGCAGTGAAGGAGGCCCAGGACCTTCATGTCCTCGGCAGAGTGGGAGGGGGAGTTGAAATGTTGGGCCACGGGGCGGTGTGGTTGATTGGTGCGGGTGTCTCGGAGATGTTCCCTAAAGCGCTCTGCTAGGAGGCGCCCAGTCTCCCCAATGTAGAGGAGACCACATCGGGAGCAACGGATCCCACTCTGCCGAGGACATGGAGGTCCTGGGCCTCCTTCACCGCCGCTCCCTCACCACCAGACGCCTGGAGGAAGAACGCCTTACCTTCCGCCTCGGAACACTTCAACCCCAGGGCATGAATGTGGACTTCAACAGCTTCCTCATTTTCCCCTTTCCCCCAACTCGCCCTCGTTTCAAACTTCCAGCTCAGCACGGTCTCCTTGACTTGTCCGACCTGCCTATCTCCTTTTCCACCTATCCACTCCACCAATCACCTTCATCCCCTCCCCCACTCACCCATTGTACTCTATGCTACTTTCTCCCCATCCCCACCCTCCTCTAGCTTATCTTGCCAAGCTTCAGGCTCCCTGCCTTTATTCCTGAAGGGCTTTTGCCAAAACGTCGATTTTGCTGCTCATTGGATGCTGCCTGAACTGCTGTGCTCTTCCAGCACCACTAATACAGAAATAGACCTGTCAGTCCAATACATCTACTCTCACCAAACATCCCAATCTGACTCAAGTCCCATGTGCCAACATTTGGCCCACATTGCTCTAAAGCCTTCCTATTCATAAGCCTATCCAGATTCCTTTTAAGTGTTTAAGTTGTACCAACTTCCACCACTTACTCTGGCAACTCATTCCGTACACGCACCACACTCTACGTTAACCCCCAGGCCCTTTTTAAATCTTTCCTCTCTTACCCTAAAGCTACGCCCTCCAGTTTTGGACTCTCCCATCTTAGGAAAAAGATCCTGGCTATGTCCCTCATGGCTCTGTCACATCGCCCCATTAGCCTCAGTTATAAATGAATCTGCTCGTACAAGTGTCGTGAAAAGCACAAGATGATTGCAAACCTGAGGCTGTTTTAAAAGCACTCTCAGTTCTTTGCACTGAGTGTGTAATCCGCTTCTCTAAAGAGAGACAGCCTTTCAGATTTAAACCATTCAACAACTTACCATTTTTAACCGGTAAATATAAACATTAGCTACGTGCTAACATCCTTTACCGATTAGTCGTTGCATCCCAACTGAAAAACACACGTGACCAACCCAACCGTTTGCGAACTTTGCCGTACATCAGTATTACTGTCGTAAAATGACCGCCGTTAACGTGCCGATTGTCACCCTATCCTGTGATTGGTGGGGCGTCCTATAGTGTAAGTGGATAGGCTTCGGCCCCGCCCCTTCACGTGCGGGGGGCGTCGCTTTCAATCCGGCGGCTTGTTGTCACTTGTTGAAGGCGGCAGATGTGATGAGCCCAGGGGTAGTGAAGGCCACAGCGATATGTCCTGGTAACGAAATTAGGCGCTTATAAAATGGTATTGCCTACTTTAACTTTGTGTTAATAGAAAAAAAACATCAAATTTCTATTTGAATATGTGACTTTAATGGGATCTGCGCAATTTAGAGCTTATTTTATGAAAATTAATATACTGGAGAACCTCAGCAGGTCTGTCAGTATCTATGGAGAGAGAAGTAGAGGTATAATTTGTAGTAATTATTCTTTTTTGAAACTTTTTACTGTGGAGAGCTTGTGTGAAAGGGAAATGACAAGTGTACACACGGGGATTGGAGTCTATTTTCAGTATCTTGGATTACCTTCTGTGAAAACATAGCAATTTTAGATCCTCCAGTAAACTCACCTTGCCCCACCGCTGTTTTATTTTAAAGTATTAGATTTCAGTTCTTCTAATCTCCGGAACAACTGAGATGACTCACGATGCGCGCCGAAATCACCAATTATCTCTGATCATAAACGTACCCGCGACCTCGAACAGATGAGAACAAACTGCCTGATTGACTACGACACTCCCTGCACGTTTAATTCCGTTGCACGGAACTGACCAGAAAGTTTGAATTTCAGATGGGTACTTCTGCTCTTGGAACCCTCCACAAAAATCTGTAATTTTTAGTGAGTACTGGGGAGACAGACAATTCTGATTTACGTCCCTGAATTGAAATATTAGGCAGAAAATTCTTGCACAACTGATCCACCAATTAACTCAGACTCCTAATCCTCCCCAACTTGTTGACTACTCCTTGCAACCTATGCTGCGATGGACAAAATGGCAATCATGATGATGGCCCCCATAGAAGATCTAGGCCAATAAATGTAATTTTCTAACCTTTATAACTTAGTTGATTATTACATTTTATTGTATCCACAGTTGCCTTTGTCAAATTATGCCCCTGGCCATTGTATTGTTAACATCTGTTTACTTTATTTCCTGTAGGAAATTAGAACATGCTGGAGGAATCAAAATTACACATGTTGACATTATTTTTGATTCTGACATAATCCATTATAACTAAGGTGATTAGTTGATTTTTTTCCCCACAGGGAGCCTTTTCCAGAACTTTCATCATGTACAATATGAAAAAGATGTTCAGAATGCAGGAATAACAGATTATTAACATAAATTGACAGAAATGTAATCACACCAACATGCATGATTTATTTTAGTTAAACCATACCAGCAATAAGACAGTACAATTCTTTGTGAGATCATTTACTACAGCATGCAGTCATCACACCACTTGCTGCCATTCCTCATTCACTCATGTTTCAATCGTTAAAAGTTTTTTGGAGTAGTAATTTCATTCAGTGATTACCTTGGAGACTAAACGTAAACTTGGTTTCAGACATTCTTTGCAATCTTTTGAGGTGTTCATGGTTCTGTCTCTTGACATATTCTTCAACTAGATGGAATTCATGCTGCAAGTAGCAGTGATTGCAGAGCACTCTGAATTTAATAGCTTTGATTTCACCCCTTTCCCCCCACCCCCCCATCTGTAGCTTTGTAGTTCAGCATTGTTACTTCTGCAAAATAATAAATGAGATGAAATGGCTTCAAAGCTTGTATTTTTAAGTTGGGGTCTGTTCTTAACTGAAACAGAGTCCAAAGCTGAGTTTCTGGAGCACGGGTTTCTTTTAAAAGTAAAATAGTATAAATTCGGCAAGTCTGAACTAAAAAGCAGAAAATTTTGGAGAGACTCAGCAAACAAAGAACCATTATCAGACTAGAAATGTAAACTTTGATTCTCTTTCCATAGATGCTGCCAGACCTGATGAATTTCTCAGGCATTTTCTGTTTGGACTGGTTTTCCTCGCTGTGACATTAAATGTCTGAGTAATCTGGTGGTCTTCAGTTGCCAAAGAAACAGAAGCTAATAAAGAGCTGAATTTATGAACACAACAGATGCTCAGGTGTTTTAGGAAAAGGAGAACAGTTGAGGAATTTTATGAAACTGAACTGAGTGGGAAAAAGCTAAGGCATGAAATAACAGAAAAATGGAAAAGATAAAAAAGACTGATTCTGGGAGAAGAGTTTAATGAGATCTGGAAGTGTGTGTATTTTGCTGCACATTGTAACCAAGGAAGTTGGGAAACAGTAACACTACTGTCAGAAACAACCTGACAACTGAATCGAATAAAAATGAAAGAATTGAAAGTATACCTGGAAATATTGGAGAGTAAAACTGTGGTTGAGATTAATACCGTATGTGCTGTTGGGGACTGCCTTTAAATCTGTAAGATGAATCTTTGTGTTGGCTGTTTAAAATGTACTTTATAGTTTCTAATGAATATAGTTCACTTTTTAATTTATTTTTGAACTTTATTGAACAGAAATAAACAAATACAAGTATTAAAAAGTTAAGTGTTTTTGGTTGTTGTCATATCTGTTCATGTCATTTGTCTTCAGAGACCATAATGTGGGACATTGAAAACTACTTCCCTCACACTTCTTAACATTGTTTTAACCAGTTTAAACACCATTGTCCTTTTCTTTATGCCATTTAACTGAATTTCCTATTTGCTGTTTTCCTTACATACAATTGATATCTCTACTTTTTGGTCACAGGTATCCATCTCTGAAAGATGTCAGTGGCCCAGATGGGTTTTTATGACGATCTGATAGTTTCATGGTTAACGTTGCTAATACTAGCATTCCACTCCAGTACACTAGGGCCAGTGACATGACAACTGTGATCCCGTTAATTTTCCTTGGGACCACTATTGAACAGCGGATCACAACAAAACAAAAAGAAACAGCTATCTGCACTCATCTCCTAGATGAATTTTAAACTGTAAGAAAATATAAACTATGAACTTCAGTTTCTAATTAGTCATTTCATAGTTGAATGCACATTACTTGATCTAACCCTAGCAATTAACCCCTAAGAATTGAAAATAAATCTAAACGTTTACCAGGATAATTGCCAAATGTTCCATCAAGAATTAATATGTACCCATCCAGCAGCTGGCCTTCTTGCAAATTGGGATATAGATGCTTGTTTAAAAAAAAACAATGTGACCTGCTCACCAGAAACCACAAACTATTGGAGATGACTATGAGACCTCTTAGACTGAAAGTTGAAGTCACAGTTAAATTAAGGAGAAACTGAGGACTGCAGATGATGGAGATCAGAGTCAAAAAGTGTGGCACTGGAAAAGCACAGTCGGTCAGGCAGCATCCAAGGATGAGGAAACTTGACACTTCAGGAAATCCTGACGAAGAGCTTATGCTCAAACCGCCAACTCTCCTGCTCCTCTGCAGCCTGACCGGCTGTGCTTTTCCAGCGTCACACTTTTTGACTCACAGTTAAACCTATTTAAGTGTTAGAGAAAGGGATTCTTCTCTTGTTGCAGTACTGTATAGGAATGCTTTTGGGATCTGTAAAGATTCATTTTTGGAGTAGTAGGATTATATTTTACCATTTGTTTGAAAATGTTTAAACTTCTGTTGTGTCTCAGTAGTTTTTATTTATTTTGTTTTCATCTTGTGTGAAATCAGTTTCTGCTTTATCATTGAAACAAAATCTGCTTGTGTTTCAGTGAGAGAATATCCTATCAAAATCCAAAATGAAACCAATCTATCAAGCCAGATTTCAGTATAGGATTTTGCCCAGTAATAATATTAGCTGGGCTCGTAGCACTCTGTATTAAAATAAGTCAATAGCAAAGATCTGGATAGGGGAGGATACTCTTGAGAAAACAATTAACAGTCCAGAAAGATCATCTCTAGTTTAGGGAATTTTATCAGAATTTTGGAGTTTAGGAATAGCCTGTCCAGTTAAATTCAGTTCCAAAATTCTTGGTTTATCCACCAAGATCTGGTTGACATACAATTGGTTTGTAGATTTTATAGCCTGTGGTAAGTCCAACATAGAGTTGTACAGCATGGGAACAGACCCTTCTGTCAAACTCGTCCATGCCAACCAGATATCCTAAATTAATCTAGTCCCATTTGCCAGTATTTGGCCCATATCCCTGTAAACTCATCCTATTCATATACCCATTCTAGATGCCTTTGTAATGTTATAATTGTGCTAACCTCCAATACTTCCTCTGGCAGCTCATTCCATATATACACCATCCTCTGCATGAAAAATTTGCCTCTTAAATCCCTATTAAATCTTTCCCCTTTCACCTTAAACCTATGCTTTCTAGTTTTGGACTCTCCTACCCTGGAGACAATATCTTGTCTATTCATCCAATCCATGCCTCTCATGATTTTATAAACTTCTGTAAGGTCACCCCTCAGCCTCCGATGCTCTAGGGAAAGCAGTTCCAGCCTAGTCAGCCTCTCCCTTTACGTCAAACCCTCCAATCCTAGCAATATCCTTGTAAATCTTTTCTGAACGATTTTGAGTTTCGCAACATTTTTCATATAGCATGGAGACCAGAATAGACAATAGACAATAGATGCAGGAGTAGGCTATTCAGCCCTTTGAGCCTGCACCGCCATTCAATATGATCATGGCTGATCATTCCCAATCAGTATCCCAATCAGAATTGAACACAGTCTTCCAAAAGTAGCCTAACCAATGTCATGTATAGCGGCAACATGACCTCCCAATTTCTATACCCGATGCACTGATCAATAAAGGCAAGTATACCAAACACCTTCTTCACTATCTTGTTTACCCGTGATTCCATTTCTAAGGAACTATGAACCTGTACTCGAGGGTTTCTTTGTTCTACAACACTACTCTGGACCTTCCCATTAAGTGTATAAGTCCTTCCCTGATTTGCCTTGCCAAAATGCAGCACCTCACATTTATCTAAATTAAATTCCATCTGCCACTGTTCGGCCATTGGCCCATCTGATCATTGTTGTACTCTGAGGTAACCTTCTCTGTGGAGTACACTACCAATTTTGGTGTCATCTGTAAAGCTTACTAACCATATATCCTATGTTCACATCCAAGTCATTTATATAGGTTCAAAGGGCAGTGGACCCTGCACCAGTCCTTATGGCATTGCAAAATAAAAGTGGCTAGGATCCTAACCTAGATACACTGGCTGCTGTGTTGAGTTTTTAGAACATGACATTGTTTAAAATTACGATTGTTAATCATTGTTTCAAAGCAATTTTTTTAAGAAAGGACATGAAGCTGTTGTAGATGGTGCTACAGAATCCTGGGAGCCTAGAAATATCCTAATGGACTTTAGTTGCACATAATTATCAGCACTATGTTTCTAATATCAACAGCGATAATTTGCGGACCGTATTTGCATAAAGCTGGGCAGTTTATAGATTACTGTTCTATTAATATTTAAATTGTATGGTTGATTTTAATTTGAAACAGACAAGCAAATGCAGAAAGCCATGCTAATTTAAAGTAGTAACTGATATAGGAATTAAATGATTTTGATTATTATAACTTTGATCCAAGTTACATTTTGTAAATATTTAATATTCGTTATATTTTAAGCAGACAACAGTGAGTTTTCTGCACTGCCAAATTGAGTGCACTGCAAACTATAGGTTGAACAGAAAAGTCCTTATCATCAGTAACTTATTATAATGTAAACTGAAATATTTGAGAATGTTGTTTTACCTCAATGTGCTATGCTACAAAGTTCAGTTCCATATTATTTTGCTGGCTTTGATTAAATCACAAGCTAGATTTAATTTAATCTCACAAATTCATGTGAAAAATGCATGTTGAAAAAAGGATAGACTATCATAGTACTACACAAGTAAAAGAAAAATCCTAAACGCAGGTCTGTCATTGAAAGTAACATATTACATTAAATTCACAACATGTAAGTAGGTTACTTAGGTAAGCTGTTCTTGCTGGGTGTATTCCGCCTGCCTTCTCCATCTCAAATTATCTCTTCTCAGCATACCCCTGTTATAGCTCCTTTTCCTTCTTTATCATATTTGAAGAATTGTTCCCTGATGCTTTTCTTCTGCCGGAAACATTTTCTAGCAGCAGGTTGCAATGCTGAATGGCTGCCTATTCCATGGAGGCATGCAGCTGATTTGCTTATTTGGGACCTGGCTTATAAGCCATTTTATAGAGCTACTGGCATTTTGTTGACAATGGAGCAGGCCACCACAGGAAAAGGTTGCAAAATGCGTACAGAGGCTTCCATAGTGCAAAAAGGGTCCAAGGGGCATTCTCATGGAATTCTCAAAATGTGTCTAGGAGAGCTATTTAAGTCAACATCTAGAAAATCTTCAACAAAAAAATGCTGCAGATGCTGGGAATCAGGAACAAAAATTGAAATTGGAAAAACTCAGCAGGATTGGCAGTAGCTATCGAGACGAAACAGAGTTAACTGCTTAACTGGACATGGAAAGTTATTTGGCTTTGTCTCCACAGCTGATGCCAGACCTACTGAGTTATTCCAGCAAAATCCTGTAAGAGAATAGTGCTAGGCCTAGTTTTAGGGAACAAAACCAAGCCAGTGATAGAAGTATCAGTCAGAGACCATTTCAGTGAAAGTTAACATAACTTGGTTTTTTTTTAGAAAGGAAGGTTATTATGGAAAAGTACTAAGGTTCTGAATTGACTTGAGGCCTTTTTTTTTAAATACCTAAGACAGGATCTGGCCAAAGTTGACTGGGAGCAGCAACTTGCAAGAAAATCAACATCACATTGGAGACATATATGCGTAACGTGAGACCAACAAGTCGAGGGAACATCACATGTCAAGGAATGTATAGAATTGAGTAAAGAAAATGAAACAAAGCTTATAGTAGATACCAATGAGTCAAAACAGCAGACAGAGAGGGAACATGACAAAATATTGGTGGTAAGATTAAGGAAAATCCAAGTGTTTTATAAGTGTACAAGGGATAAGGTAATAATAAGATTAGGACCCACTCGGGACTAAGTGGCAATCTGTGTGTGGAGCCAGAAGACAGTGTGATGAAGGACAATCTAGTTACAAAAATTAGCACGAGCAACTGTGATATACTTGAATGAATTAGCATTCAGAGAGAGGAGGTTTAGCAAGCTTGAAAGTGGACATATCCTCAGGCCCAAATTAGATATATTCCTGGCTGGGGGAGGCAAAGGAGGAGATTGCAGGTTCTCATTAATTTTCAAATCCTGTCTGGGCAGAAAGGGGTGCCAGAAGACTAGAGGACAGTTAATGTGCCTTTATTCAAGAAGGGTGGAAGGGATAAATCCGGAAACTGCAGGCCGGTGAATCGAACATCACTGGTAGGGAAACTCTTGGGAAAAGTTCTGAGGGACAGTATTATTCTCCGCTTGGAGACACAAAGGTTAGTTAAGGATAGTTAGCATGGCTTTGTAAAGAGGAGATCATGTCTTACAAATTTGATTTAATTTTTTGAGGAGGTGACTGGATGTGTAGATAATAGTGCAGTTGATATCAATTATATGGAAATCAGTAGAACTGATTGAAAGTTTTGTTTGGCAGTCTGGTCAAGATGTAAGAGCCCTGGGGATCCTGGGAAATTTGGCATATAGGGTTCAAGATTGGCTTAATGACAGGAAGCAGAGGATGAAGGTTGAAAGGTGTTTTTGTGCATGGATGCCTATGTCTATGACTTACCACAGTGTTCAATTCTTGGCCTCTTTACTGTTTGTTGTGAACATTAGAGATCGAGATATGAATTAGTAAGTTTGTAGATGACATGAAAATTGGTAAATACGGAGGAGGAAAACCTTAGACCACAGGATAATATAGATGGGCTGGACAGTGGCAATTGGAATTAAATTCTAAAAGGTTTGAAATGATGCGTTTTGGGAGTGCTAATCAAGCAACGGAGTAAATGGAAAGCCCTAGGAAATACAGGAAACCAAGGGGACCTTGATGTGCATGTTCATAGATTCCTGAAGGCATCAGGACAATTAAACAAGGCAGTTAAGATGGCATGTACAATGTTTGTCTTTGTTATTCAAGGCATTGACTACAAGAATGACAAGATTATGAAGCTATATTTAACATTAGTTAGGCAACAACCAAAGTACTGTGTGTAATTCTGATTGCCACACTCAGAAAGGGTGCACTAGATATGATTCAGAAGAGATTCAATAGGATGTTACCTAGGATAGAGTAATTCAGCAATGAAGAGAGACTAGACAGCTGGGCTTGTTTTCCTTAGAGCCGAGAAGAATTAGCTGTACAATGATATCAAGCATATACAAGGTGTTCAGGGAGAAACGTTTCCCCTTTGTAGAGGGACCAATAACCAGGGTGAAAATAACTCAACAGAAGCTGATATCCCATCACCAAGTCACCCTTTACACTTGACAGCATAGTACTTGACAGGACTCCCTGATTGGAACAGATTAAAAGCCTCAATTAGGGAACTCATATTCTATGAAGTCCACCTGGTTGACCTCATAGCAGGAGGGATGTAGTCTTTGCTAGTGATAAGTTATGTCCTTGTTGGCACTCTGGCCACTGCCCCACCAATGTCTGCATTCTGTCCTGGCCACCAGACATAACTTGGTATCAACATCTTCATTTTGGACACCCTGGATGACCATGGTAGAGTTTAGCCAGTATCTTGAGGTCACCTTTGCTTGGGACAATCGCTCTTGCACCCCATAACAAAATGCTGTCCTCTACAGTGATCTGGTTTTGCCAGGTCCAGAGGTTTAATTCTGGTTGTGATGGCCCTTTTGTTTCCCCTATTACCACCATTTGTTTTAGTTTTGCCAGGACCAGATCATTTTGCATCCGCAGTCTGTTATTATCAGTGGTGACTGGAAGGGTGTCCAAAAAGTTTGAAACCAGAACGGACTGTCCGAGTGGTGACACATCCAATGTTTTATCTGCCAGCGGCAGGCAGGTCAGTGCACCTGCTTTTACTACTTGGCTTCAGAGACAGTGTTCTAACTTGTAATTTTATGCACTTAGAACAAGAACCAACCACTGAAGGCAACCTAAAGCTATGGGCAGACTGACCTTGTCCTATTTGAATAGCCCTAGCAGGGGTTTATGGTCTGTTACCTTTACAGACTTAAATTTGTAATAGTATTATTGGAACTTTCTCACACCAAAACTGACTGCCAAGCCTTTCTTCTAGACCTGGGCATATTTGTGCTCTGCATCAACCAAAGTCTGAAAGCATACGCTACTGGGTGTTCCTGTCTATTGGGCCAACACAACCCCAATACCATACGAGAAGCATCATGTATCGGCACCAGATCTTGATTGTGATCATACTGGGCCAACACCTTAGACAATGATAACTAGTTCTTCATTTCTCTGAAGGCCACATCTTGGCTACAAGACAATTTCCAAGGCTGACCCTTTTTCAATAGTAGATGTAAGGGTGCCACGATGGAGGCCACGTTACATATCAACTTTCTGTAATAATTCACCAATCAAAAGAAAAATTTAGGAGCTAGGGCACTTTTGATCATCCTTATTTTATCTTTCAACAGGCATAATCCAATCTTATTAATTCTGTAGCGCAAGTAGGTTAAGTGGGATGCCTGGAACACATTTTTTTCCCTTCTAAGATATACACCTACCTTAGACATAGACCTTAGATATCTTCCTAGGTTTTCTAAGTGCTCTTTATTTGTCTTCCTGTTATTAGCATGTCATCCAGATAAATGTCTTGTAGAATGTTTTCCATCGTTCATTGTGAAATGGTACAGACTGATGATACCCCAAAAGGCAGTCCCATATATTGGTACAAACTCTCAAGCGTATTAATTGCAACATATTTTTAGAAATCCTCATTTTAACTGTAGTTGCAAGTACACATAGCTCATGTCCAGTTCTGTGAAGGACAGCCCCCCCCCCCCCCCCCCCCCCCCCCACAGGTTTGCATATAAATTCTCAAATAAACTGGGTATTTATCCAGCTGTGAGAAGTGATTTACAGTTTGTTTTAAATCCTTAGAAAGGCAAACCGACCCATCAGGCTTCACAATCAGTATGACTGGTATTCCTGTTCCGCAAATTGTATGGATTGACAATTTCTTTGCTTCCAGCCTCCTGATGTTTGCCTCTACCTTAAGGTAAGAAGACCCTTGCAGAATTGTGGAATTACTTCCTGGTCAACATGCAAAGTGGCTTTGGCTCCTTAGATAGTCCCTAGACCTTCCTGAGAAACCTCTGGGTATTTGATTAGGACTTCATTCAGGCAGCCATTTTTTAATCAAAAAATGTTAAGCCACTCCACATGAATCTTTCTCAACCAATTTCATCCCATCAGGCTTGGGCATGAGCGTTATACTACAATCAGTGGGAACTGAACCAGCTGCTTCTCTTAGGAGACCGGAATTGAAGTTGTACCCTTAATCTATAAATGTTCTCCGATATAGGTTCTCAGTCTAGCCAAGGTCTTGAGTAAACTAAAGGGTTGGAGTCCAGAGTGAATGTTGTTAAAGACTTGTTCTACAATCACTGATACAGCCATGCCAGTATCAACCTCCGTTAGAACTGGGTGACCAATTAGCCTGACCTTTATTTTGATTGGGTTCTGAGAAAGTGTCACTGGATCAGAATTGTTAACTCTGATTTCTGTCCACAAATGCTGCCAGACCTGCTGAGCAGCAACTACAATTGCTAGCCGGTCTGGGTCCTGAAGAAAATGTTAACCGTTTGGCTGAGGCTTGGCTCTGTTTTGGGGTTTTGCTGTGTGCTGACCTAGAGTCCCTCAGGATATGTCCTGAATGAGGCTATGCAATTGCCTTCGCTCAAGTGGTGTTCCCCAAGCTCAGTCGTCCTGGCAAGGTTGTTCACCTTCCATCGGCATACCCTGTAACAAAGCCAGTTGTGGTTCCTATTTGAAGTCTGGTTGGACTTTTGCATGGTTACATCATTAATACCACATACTAGATGGTGTATCTCATTAAAGGTTAAACCAAAGTCTCATATCAGTTGTCTTAACCTCATCAAAAATCAAGATGCAGATTCCCCTGGCTTTCAAACTGTCAAGTAAAATAGATAGCCTCTCAGAATTAGAGGAGGCTTAGGGGTCTCTAACTAAATTCCTTAACTAAATCTATCAACTCTTGAAAAGTTTTAGTATCTGGTGTCTCTGAAAACATTAGGCTCCTAATAACTAATAAAGCTGCGGGTTCACAAACTGTCAGGAAAACTATTCATTGCTTTTCATCTGCCCTATGTCATTTGCCTAGAAGAAATAAGAAATTGTTTCCACATACTGGCCTCAGTCTTCAGCAGGATCGAACAAGTCAAGCTCCCCAATAATGGCATGATGCCAGAAATACTTACCCCAACTCAAAGATAACTGTTATGAGTGAATTTCTTCAGGAGTGTATTAATTTCTCTCATCACCACTGAAATATCTCCATAAATCTCGTCACCATGTCCATAGTACTTGACACTGATCCAGCTTCCTCAGAGCTAACTGTCAGACTGAATAGGACCTCTGACACTCATTTTATATCTGTCAGCCAGGGTTCCCTGTTTAGGACTGTTAACCTGGTGCAATCAGGGACCTCATTCTATGAGGTTCACCCGGCTGACTTCATTACAATCGCTACAAAAGGGACACCATTTTAAAATCAGGAGCAGGAGGTTTAGAGGGTATTTTAGGCAACGTATTTTCACCCAGATGTTTGTGGGTACCTGGAACTCACTGTTTACAAGCATGGTAGAGATGGGAATCCTCAAGACATTTAACAACTATTTAGATGAACATTTGAAATGCCATAGCATAAAGGATACCAATCAAGTGCTAGAAAATAGAGTTAGAATTGATGGATGTTTGAAGACCATGCAGCCTTTTCTGTGTTGTAAAATCTCTGTGACTCTCGATAACTCTCAGACTAAGAAGGATCAAGTCAGTACTTTGCTGTATGTTTTTGTGAACATCACAAATGGTGTACTAGCTGGCCGGGATGAATGAGGAAACACCTTCTCAAAGGAAATCACTGGAGTCTTTGCCTCGTATTTTAATTCATTGAAACAATATTTGAGCAAACTAAATTTAATCAGCAAATGCAGAGACCTGGTGTGGACGATTTGTTCATTCACAAATTTTACTACTTAGCTGACAATTGAGTTTGCAATGTTAAAGGTAAGAAGTGGCAGCATAATTGTCAGTTTGTTCTGGAAGAAATTGCCAGTCTTCCTTCATTTGTAGAAATCTGTTTTTGACCAAGGCATGCTACCAATTAAGTATGGAAAGTGCCAAAACAAAATTGAGTATTTGTTTGGGGAGAGAGAAATACTTTGAAAAAAAGCCATTCAGTGTATTTTGTGCTAAATTGAACGTACATCATGGCAACAGCCAAAATAACATTCTGAACAGGCCCCATATGCCATTTTACAATGCCCCCACTTCAGTAGGGAAACTATCCTATCTGAACTGCAAACATCATGCATGCGACAAAGTCAGTCAATTTCATCCAGCATGTTATTCCAAAAAGCCTGCATCCACAGAGCAAAGATTTAAAAAAAAACTTTTGACAAGAGGTGTAAGGAAGAAAAGAACGAGACAGCTTAAAAAAAAATTTCTTGGTGAAATCAAAGAATAAAAATGCCGAAACCAGAGCACTTACATCAGAGTTCTTGTATATTTTTATAGTTTTAAATTATACACAGGAATGGGAGTCTCAGTATTTTGTAATGAAGCGAAAAAGGGTGAACAAAATAATTCTGCAACCATTATCGATCTGAATTCAGGGTCCAGAGAGAATCAGTTACAAACATAGGAATTCAAAGCAGGAATAGGAGTTGGCCCTTTGAGACCTGATCTGATTATTCCAAATTTCTGTCTTCTCTGGGAACATTTCACTCCTTGCCAATCAAGCATCTATGTACTTAGTGATAGAGTCATAGAGATGTACAGCATGGAAACAGACCCTTCAGTCCAACCCATCCATGCCGACCAGATATCCCAACCCAATCTAGTCCCACCTGCCAGCACCCAGCCCATATCCCTCCAAACCCTTCTTATTCATATACCCATCCAAATGCATCTTAAATGTTGCAATTGTACCAGCCTCCACCACATCCTCTGGCAGCTCATTCCATACACGTACCACCCTCTGTGTGAAAAAGTAGCCCCTTAGGTCTCTTTTATATCTTTCCCATCTCACCCTAAACCTATGCCCTCTAGTTCTGGACTCCCTGACCACAGGGAAAAGACTTTGTCTATTTATCCTATCCATGCCCCTCATAATTTTATAAACCTCTATAAGGTCACCCCTCAGCGTCCGACGCTCCAGGGAAAACAGCCCCAGCCTGTTCAGTCTCTCCCTGTAGCTCAGATCCTCCAACCCTGGCAACATCCTTGTAAATCTTTTTCTGAACCCTTTCAAGTTTCACAACATCTTTCCGATAGGAAGGAGACCAGAATTGCACGCAATATTCCAACAGTTGCCTAACCAATGTCCTGTACAGCCGCAACATGACCTCCTAACTCCTGTACTCAATACTCTGACCAATAAAGGAAAGCATACCAAACACCTTCTTCACTATCCTACCTACCTGCGACTCCACTTTCAAGGAGCTATGAACCTGCACTCCAAGGTTTCTTTGTTCAGCAACACTCCCTAGGACCATAGCATTAAGTGTACAGGTCCTGCCAAGATTTGCTTTCCCAAAATGCAGCACCTCGCATTTATCTGAATTAAACTCCATCTGCCACTTCTCAGCCCATTGGCCCATCTGGTCCAGATCCTGTTGTAATCTGAAGTAACCCTCTTCGCTGTCCACTACATCTCCAATTTTCGTGTCATCTGCAAGCTTACTAACTGTACCTCTTATGCTCGCATCCAAATCATTTATGTAAATGACAAAAAGTAGAGTGTCCAGCACTGATCCTTGCGGCATCTGCCTTAAAAATATTTAATCACTCTAGCATTGACTATGTAGTGAGGAAGAGATCACCGAAGACTCATGATCCACTTTAAAAAGAAAAGGTTCACATTGTGTTTATCTTAAATGGGCAATCCTAACTTTTAAAATGTGATTTTTAGATTTTTGACAAGAGTAAACATCCCTGCACATCAAAGTTTAAGTCAGCTGAATGCAGCATTCAAATTATAAAAATAGAGAAATCTCTGAAAAATTATGTTATTACAACATTCACAGGGATAACCTCTGGCATTGAGGGATTTTCTTATGAGTAGAAGTTAGATGCTGGAGTTCAGAAAAGCTCAAGGTAATCTCATTGAAACATATAGGAGTTTTAAGGAACTTTAAAGGTTACGGGGAAAATGCAGGAAAGTGAATGTAAGGAATGTTGTTGGGTTTGTGTTGATCTTATTTAATGGTGGATCAGGCTCAAGGGATTGAATGGCCTACTCCTGTTCCTATTTCTTATGGTCTTAAGGTCCTATATCACTCAGATCCAAGAATGTACATTATTGAGTAGGATGACACTTGAGTCTCAAGTTAATTGTTAAATTTGGAAAAGTTAATGATTAAGAAGAGGAACAAATTCAAAAGTGAATTTCCACAAATGGTCAGAGGCTTAGCAAACTGAAAAGGGTGTATCACATCATGCTAAGAATGGATTCTAAACCCATTTGTCTGTTTATACCAGGTAGGTCCCACTAATAAGTACCAGTTCCAAAATGGATCTTATCAGAATTTGCCATAACACAATTGAATAAGGTTATAGAACACAAGTACACCCATGGTATTTATCTGTCACAGAGTTAAAGCAAGCTCACAACAAGTACCATCATCACAACGTTTGAGGCAAAAAGTCACCGCTGGATAAGGAGTCAAAAATTCTAATAACCTTCATTACTGTTTTAGTTGTCACTTTTTGGATGCACCTCCACATTGAAGATACTCTAAAGGGCAATGTCTAACATTTTAAGAGGTGTAAAAAGTGTCATTTGTTGTATGGAGTAACTTTTGATCTATGATTCAACAGAGGGAGGATATAACAAGAGAGTAAATACACTGCAAGGTTCTGGATTAACACTTACTGAGAGGTGTGAGGCCTCAAAATATACAATGAAATTCTTAAAGCCAATGAATCAGGAATCATTGATGACTCACGGAAAGAAAAATAATGAACTGATTTTTGTAACTCAGGAATATCACAGAATTCCAAAGATTTATGAGAATGATCAACAAAGAAATAGGTAAATTTATAAGTTACCCCACTTAGCTCTATGAACGGACCTTTTGAGACAATTTCTTAGACAAGCAAAGTGTAGTTTTGGATTGAGCATTGGCAATAATCCTTTAAGAAAATAAGAGGTGCAAAATCTTCTGAGGTCCATCCTACTACAATCCAAGTGTTTCAACTATTGTTGTGGCTGATTTGTCATCAAGAGAATTAGGAACTATCTTGTTCCAGATTCAGAGTGACGGAAGACCAGTTTACTTGCAGTTGAGATCCTTTAATGAAACCTGTCAAAGGTAAAGAAGTGCTGCAGCTACATAGTCATGCAAGAGGTTTTCTGACTACGTTTTAAGATTAAAGCTAATTGCAGAGCAGTGGTAACCTGACTGAGTGTGAAAGAAATTACAGAGATGTGATTAAAGATGCACAGATTTTGATGGACGCTGAAGCAATGTGATTCCATGACAAATGTTGTATAGGGCAAATAACAATGAAGTATACCACTAAGTATGGTGAACAGGAAGATAAATTCTTAATTAATAAATGTTAGCCTTTGCAAACCTAGCCACTAAGTACTTGCGTGTAACAGCATCCAAATTGCAAGAATATTGAAACACACGTATATGTGTGAACTGGCATATACTGCCTTGATGGATGGTCAGCCTATCTCCTCAATGACTACACAATGCTTCTGGAAACAAAATCCCACCTTCACATTGAGAGTAACCTCCACTGTGTTGTGTGGCACTATCATGTACTAAATGGGACAGTCTTTAAACAGATCTAGCAACTTAAGACTGGGCATGCATGAGGTGCTGTGGGCCATCAATAACAGCAGAAGTGTACTCCAGCACAATCTGTAACCTCATGGACCAACATATCTGCCATTCGACCATTACCGCCCAGCCAGGGGATCAGCCCTGCTTCAATGGAAATTGCAGGAGGGCATACCAGGAGCAGCACCAGGCATATCTAAAAATGAAATGTCACCCTGATGAAGCTATCAAACAGGTACGACTCTATGACTACTTGCATGCCAAATAACATAAGCAGCAGTTAATAGACAGAGCTAAGTGAGCCCACAAACAACTGATCAGATCTAAGCTCTTCAGTCCTGCCACATGCAGTCACGAATGGTGGTGGACAATTATACAACTCACTACAGGGGGAGGCTCAACAAATAACCTCATCTTAAATGAAAGAAAAGCCCAACATATCAGTGCAAAAGGCTGAAGCATTTTCAGCAATCTCCAGCTAGAAATGCAAAGTGGATGACCCATCTTGGCCTCCTCCAGCATTACAGATACCAATCTGGAGCCAATTTAATACATTCCATGTGATATCCAGTATCCAGTGTCTCCAGCCATTTCTTGATACGTGCCCTGACAACATTGCAATAATGGTACTGAAGCTTTGTACTCCAGAATATGCCACTCCCCTTACCAAGCTTTTCCAGTAAAGTTACAACACTGGAAACTAACCAACAATGTGGAAAATGGTACCTCCTGTACATAAAAAAGGAGGAAAATCAAACCCAGCCAATCACTATCCCCTTAGTCTATTCTTGATCTATAAAGTGATGGAAGGTGTCATCAATAGTATTATCATGCAGCACCTGCTCTGCAATAATCTGCTGTGACATCCAGTTTGGGTTCTACCACAGCCACTCCTGACCTCATTACAGTCTTGGTTTAAACATGGACAAAAGAACCGAATTCCAAAGTGAGGTGAGAGTGACAGCCCTTGACATCAAGGCTGCATTCGACTGAATGTGGTGTGAAAGAGCCCCAGCAAAACTGGAATCAATGGGTATCGGATCTGGTTGGCGTCATACCTAACACATTGGAAGATGGTCATGGATTTTGGTGGTCAGTCATTCACTTCCAGGACATCTTTGCAGGAGTTCCTCAGGATAGTGTCTTGGCCCAACCATCTTCAGCTGCTTCATCAATAACCTTCCCTCCATCATAAGGTCAGAAGTGGGAATGTTCACTGATGGATTGCACATTCGTGACTCCTCAGATGCTGAAGCAGTTCATGTTCAAATGCAACAAGATCTTGACAATATGACATCACCAGTAAGAGACAATCTAACCACCGCTCCTTGATATTCAAAGGTGTTGCCATCACCGAATCCTCTACTATCAACATCCTGGGAGTTACCATTGACCAGAATTTCAATTGGACTCACCATACAAACATAGTTTCTACTAGAAATACTATGGCGAATAACTCATGTTCCATCTCCCCAAAGCCTGTCCAAGTCAGGTGTGTGATGAAATACTCCCCACTTGCCTGGGAAGTGCAGCTCCAACAACACTCAAGAATCTTGACACTATCCAGGACAAAGCAGCCCACTTGATTGGCCCATATCCACAACTATGCACTCCTTCACTACCAATGCTCAGTGTGTACTATTTGCAAGATGCACTACAGAAATTCATCAAAGGTCCTCAAAAAGCACATTCCAAACCCACAACCACTTCCATCTAGGAGGACAAGGACAGAAGATGCAAAAGTACCACCATCTGCAAGTTCCCCTCCAAGCCATTCACCTTCCTAACTTGGAAATGTATTGCCATTCCTTCATTGTTTCTGTGTCCAAATACAGGAATTATTTCCATTGTGGGTCACCCCACTGCAGGTGGACTGCAGCAGTTCAAGAAAGCAGCTTACCATCACCTTCTCAAAAGCAACTACAAATGGGCAATAAATGCTGGCCAGCCAGCGATTCCACGAATGAATTTTTAAAAAGCTACTTTCCTTGTACAAAACCACTTTAAGCTCTTTTCTGTCAAGACCATGGAATGCTTCGGCAAGGACCTATACAAATTCAAAGGGAAATTCTCCCTCATTATTATGAATTACTACTATCTGCATTGAGATGCCAAGCTACAAATTGGTTCAACTCTGATGCTGTCATAACTTCCCTAAAGAAGGCATTCTTGACACATGGCATTCCCGACATTGTCATCACTGAGGATGGGCCACAACTCACCCCTAAGTGATTAAAATCTTTTGCAGAATTGTATTGAGTCTGTTCACAATTTTGTTGAGACAGACGGGTAACTTTAAACAGCACAGTTGTTTCACTGAAAGGGTGATAATTAAGAAAAATAAATTGCAGTTGTAATTGACATCACTGCCACAGTGCATGGATGCCACAAGGCACAGCTAGAAAAAAAAGAAACCAAAAGGACCAAGAGACAAAACTTGTGAGTGGAGAGCCACTGAAATCATGTACCCAATCATTTAAGACAAGTATTGGACAATTTAAGCAAGTAAACAAGTCTTCCATTAAAGCCGTGAAAAATGGGAAAATCCTCCATTGTAGTTGCAAAAGGAGGGAAAAGCTAGCCAGGGCAGTAAAAAGTATGCAAGATTGGCCATTACTGCAGAATGGGAACTTTGAAAGAAATCATAATTAATCATGTTAGGAAGTCATAGCATCAGAAATAGTTTGCCAGCTTCAGTTTCAGAGATGGACATTGTGAAGAATCCTTGAGATATGGACTACTTATTAACTGGATACTAAGTCAGAAGCTGAACAAGTAGATATATTTTTATGTATAACTGGAAGTATAGTAGTTAATGTTATTGTTTGCTGAGAGGTAAAAGAAGGAAGAGAAGCATTCAGAGAATTGCTAAAAGCCTTTTATAATTACACCTACTACAGAGCTAATGATACTCTTGAAAGAGCAAGTTCTAGCAGAAAAATACAAGTATCTATGGAGAGATGCGAGTATGGTGATTTAAAGTCAGAATTCATATGAAACCAAATTGTTGAAGGTATTATTAATGATTATTGGTCTGATCTTTGTTAGATGCGTTGCAGTACATAAACCTGACTTTGGAGAACCTCATCCAGCGAGTGAGTGAAGCAAAGGTCAGGACTCACTACAGTTCAATTCCAAGGAGAGAAGATCAAATTTGGTACAGGAGATTTTCTGAATCAATTCAATTTTAAGGTACAGAACTGCAAAGGCACAGGGGATATTACAGTGGTAGAACAAATTCATTGTTCCACAGCATCGGCAAGGACTTTTAGTCCTATCACACATCACACACACTAAAAGTCTTTGCCGATGTTGTGTAACAATGAATTTCTCACTGGCATGAACTGTGTCTAGCTATTAAAACTGAATGCTTTTATTGTAAAACTTTCAGAAAATGTACTGAAGCAGGGCAAAACCACAGAAAAGCAAATGACCAATGAATTATTCACACAGGAGGTAAATGAGGTAGAACACTAATAGAAGACAAATCAAAAGGGGAAAAAAAGCAAACCAAATCATCATTTTGACAATCATGAATTCTCAAGTGTTAACAGATCGCAAGTCTTGTTTGTCAAAACTGTTTGTAACTAACAAAGTTAAGTTATATGGTTGAATGGGCATTGCAATTAATGCTAAAAGTACTTTTTAAAATTCATATAGGGATGTAGGTGTTATTGGTTGGGCTAACATTTGTTGACCATCTCTGGTTGCACTTGAAAAGTTACCGGTGAGCTGCCTTCTTCAGCCACTGCAGATCATTTAGTGTACATATTCCACAATATTGTTGGGAAGGTTGTTCCAGACTTTTCATTTAGTGACACTGAAAGACTGACAATACAACACCAGGTCAGAATGGTGATTGACTTGGAGGGGAGCTTGCAGGTGATGATATTCCCATGTACAGTATCTGCTGTTGTTCTCCTTCTAGATAGTAGTGGCTATAGGTTTGGGAGAGCCTGTCTAATTAGCCTTTGTTTGCTACAAGTAGCTCTCCAACATAGGGAACACCAAATACTAGAAATTATATATATAATAAAACACAACTGCAGCTGCTGGGAATCTGAAACAAAAACAGAAATTGAGAAATTAGGCAAGTCTGGCAGTATACATGGACAGAAAACAGAGTTAACATTTTGAGTCCAGTGACACTTCTTCAGAACTGATAGAAATAGGAAAAGGTGGTATATAACCTGAAAACAGGTGGGCATGAGGGGGAAAGGATTGAGTGGATAAGTGGAGTTAGAGCCCAGAAAAAGGGATGGATGATAGTATGCCAAGGAGAAAAAAAAGGACTATTAGTAGATGAAAATGGATTGGCTGTGCTGAAAGCAACCCATGTCATGACAGGACCTGAGGTGGGTGCTTAAAGGATATAGAAGAAGCTGTTTAGGTTCTAAAATTGTTGAACTCGACATTGAGTCCTGAAGGCTGCAGGGTCCCTAAGTGGAAAATGAAATGCTGTTCTTCCAGCTTGCACTGAGCCT
This sequence comes from Chiloscyllium punctatum, assembly GCF_047496795.1. Classification (NCBI taxonomy): domain Eukaryota; kingdom Metazoa; phylum Chordata; class Chondrichthyes; order Orectolobiformes; family Hemiscylliidae; genus Chiloscyllium; species Chiloscyllium punctatum. The sequence goes on from NC_092744.1 coordinate 35,802,238, forward strand.
TCCTGCATCACTGCAGCAGACGCAAGACAGAAATGTTGATAAAAGCTATATGTACTTCATAATCAGGAATTCTCACACTTGAGTAGGAAGTAATGTATTGATCTCAAACTCATTCCAAAAAATGGAAGAAGTACAAGCTAAAGAGTTCCTTTGAAAAACAAATTTCCAGCTGTTCAATTAGGAAGATTAAAAACCGAACACAGTGTTACCCTGAGATTAGAATAGTGCTGGAAAAGGATAGCAGGTCAGGCAACATCCAAGGAGCAGGAAAATCGACGTTTCAGGCAAAAACCCTTAATCAGGAAATCTGCAGTATCTGCAGTACCCACTTTCGCCACAGTGTTACCCTGAAGCAAGCTGCAAAACCACAATGCCTTTATATATGCAGAAAACTACCACATCCCTAAATGAAGTGGATGAACCAACCTGCAGAAATTACAAGAATGTGAATTGTTGACCTGGTCACAAAACCAAAATTGCAGCGTTCCAGGCATGGTTAAAGTAACCATGCATTTAGATGAAGGTTCAAAAAGCCACATGTGTGCAGTTAATGTCACCCTGCATCATGGGGCAGCCAATTATCCAAGCATAGGCATGTACATGTCCCTCTTTGTTCTCTCTGGTCAGCGAGAGCATATAATATACATCACTGTCTTGGCATTAAGAGCTTTGGTCCCAAATGTCTCAGTGGCTTGTGAAGTGGGAGGACATGTGAGAGATGTCTCCTAGTCTGGCCTGGAGGAATCCTGGAGCAAATAAATTCATGTTCATAGTTGCATTCACAGTTTGGGTAAGCCAATTTTTGTGAGCATTTCCTTCATAAATTTGAGGGGGGCACATACACTGATTCGGATTGAATGCTTTAGACAGAGACTCACAGTGAGAGTAAAGTCATAACACAAAACTGGCTTGATTTGGACAATGCTTTTCAATTGCATTATATTTAAGTAAATTTTAGATAAGGCAAATTTAGTTTTATAATTTTTTTTTCCAGAATTGGTATGTGAGATGCTATCACATCTTTTACTGATCATTCAGTAGGGATTCCACATGCTAAGACGTTGTGAAACTAATGTAATATGCATCTGGTGCATTGAGAATCGATATACCTGATCATTCAAATTGAAAAACTATGCCCATTTTAACTCCTGAGGTTTAAAAAAAACCCAAATCTTTCTATTTCATTTATATGGAAGTCTGTTTAGGTGTAATAATAATAGTGCAATTTTTATTTAAGTGTTCTGGTTTTGCGAGCTGTGTACACAATCTGTACTTAAAAAGTAGATTCATTGCTTCCATTCTCACCTTTGCAAATGCAAATCGGTCATTAACATCTCATTATTTACTTCCTACCTCAGTCTAGCCAGTGTAAATGTCACTTCATTTGTATTACAGGACGTAGTGGGGTTTCTTTTGAAATGAGTTATTTTAATTGTGATCATATCTGTTTAATAGGCTGTATTAAAGTAAGTTTCAACTTAATTTTCCATACCTCTAGGAAGACATGCAGAGTAGTATTGTGCTAAACTACAGGCAATCATTTCAGATTAAAAATTTGTTAAATTTTCTGTATTGAAATAATTTTAACTAAATATTTAATGAATATGTTAGAGTAATTAATACCAGTGGTATTTACTACTACATTTTGCACCAGGATTTTTGTTCAAAGATCCATTATAGATCAGGGTTATTGAAGAAAATACTGTAGACAGTATATTATTAGGTGATGCTCAGACCTATAGTAGAGATCATGATGTAGTGTAATCAGGGAAATTTGTAATGAAATATACCCACTGTACACCTGGCCAAATGCAGTCCACCACATTAAAGGCATATGTGAAATCATATAATTAGTAACTTAACATTCATGTATATTTTGGGGAGAGTCAGTTTAAGTAGGTTTTGTAAAGCCAAGTATGCACTTGTGTAGATTAATTTA